>NC_133666.1:346167850-346767850 GCF_037893015.1 Macrotis lagotis
CATAAGAGAACATGTCTTTGTGACCCTCTGTGATCTTCAATAGCAAATTGCCATAATCATGCCAAGTGCACGCAAGTATTTAGTCTTGGCTTTTTTTTTTAACATAGGATGTGATTCTTTATCACAACAAGTTCCTTAGGGGAAAGAAATATTGGCATGATTACTCTATCAGGATGATGTCTATTGATCTATTTTTAAACTGCTTTAAGGGAGACATTCATTAGTCGACTAAAATTTTTGTTCATGTTAAACATGGCTAAAATTAAAATAGAAATTTTTGTTGAAACTACTTCCTGGGCATGTGCAGTTCTAAAATGGTTATTCAGGACATTTGTTTATACTATTCTTGAGTTTTTGGTTACATCTTAATGTAGCATCCATTAATGAATCTGTGTTATATTGGAACCTATATTCTTATGAAAAGTATTCTGATACTGTCTTAGGAGCATAAAGTATAATTCTTGTTCTTTATAGACCTAGTTTTTTCCCTAATTATTGGACCTCTGTGTTTTGTCTCTCTAGATTACCAGCTGTCCATCTCCAATACTGGCTTCTGCAGTGCCACTCCTGACAGCCTCTGGACCTTGCCTCAATTGAGTTCCCATTGCAATGCATTCACCTCCAAATGGACCCTGAAAGGCCCAGATGAAACTCGGTTCCAAATAATTGAGGGGGGAATGATGCAGAGAATTATGAATATGAGAAATTTATAACCAGAAACAAATTATGTAATCTTTTATGCTATTAAATTTTGTTAATCATGGAAGGCTGTTTGCTCCTGAAATGTAAACTGACCCCTATTGTTTCATTGTTAAATATAAAATTTGTACCCCCTCCTCATTTTTCCCTCATCCAGCTTCCAGTTTAACTTAGAGGTTATGCACCTTGGCACAGGAAGGACCAGTACATAGTTTGCCATTGAAAGATACCTAGCTCATGTGCTGGACTACCCCTCTAGCACCAACCCTCTACAGAAGTGCATTTAAGAGGAAGTCCTACTCCTTCTGGGCTCTCTGATTCTCTTAGACACTATCCACAAGGATCACTTTCTCTCTTTCCTTCCTAGATCATGTGCTCCCAAACTAGGCACTGGTGATTCACCATGGGCCCCCATACTTCATACCTCATGGCCGGGGCTCGCTCATGTGCTGTCTTTCTCTCTCTCTCTCTCTCTCACTCACTCTCAGACTTCACCTAGCCTGTCCTCAAAGTGTTTACTGCTTTTTCTAGGAGTTTTAACCTATATACATTGTACTAATTTGTAAAATCCTGAACAGCTTTAAAATCCCTGGGAGAATGTGAATTCCTTCTTTTTTTAGTAATCATAGATCTTCTGTCTTTAATTGGCAACCTTCAAATCTCATCTGCAACACTTCCAGGATTTCTTCCAGCACCTGCAAGCTGAGGGCCTCTGACTGGAGGACCTTTTGCATCAACCTTTGCAAGTCTCCTTTCCCAGCCTTCCTCATCTGCCATCATCAGCAGCTATCTTTGCTCCTCCATGAACTTGCATACTTCTTCCCTGAAGATCTTAGGGTCCAAAATAAAAAAGAATTGATGTAATCCATTATCCATTTCTCAATTTTGTTTTTGTTTTTTAGGTTTTTGCAAGGCAAATGGGGTTAAGTGACTTGCCCAAGGCCACACAGCTAGGTAATTATTAAGTGTCTGAGACCGCATTTGAACCCAGGTACTCCTGACTCCAAGGCCAGTGCTTTATCTACTATGCCACCTAGCCACCCCCCCCCCCATTTCTCAATTTCACTGAGTAGCTGAGATAATCAAAGGACCTCCAAGCCATGGATCAGTGCTATTTTCCTAAAGATCAAGTAGGTCACCTTGAACCCCTGAACAAGGGGTTTGAACAGGAAAATGTTGAGACTTCTTTTGTATCTCTGACAATTCTAGTTTTTCCTTCAGATTCACAGAGAACTTCCACAGTGAAGCATATCTATACAGGCATTTCTCTGAGTAGTAAGTACAGAGATGGTGGCTGGTGACACAGTACAGAAGCTAAGATGTGGCAGAAAAGGAAATATAAGAAGAGGTGAGAATCATAGCTATTCCTTTCTCCTTAGAATCCTTCAGAGTAAAGCTGACTTGCAATTATCCTAAATCACCAGCCCTCTGAGAACCCAGAACTGATATCTACCCTAATTAGGAAGGTTAGTCACATCTGGACCAGTCTTGGGTCTCAAAAGAATCAAGTGTCTTTTCCAGTCCTCTTTACCTCTCCTCAATTCCTCCTAAGGGTCTGGAGAGATTTCCTTCTATGGTGTGCAATTCTTGAACCATCTCAAGGGGAAGTGTTTTTTTTTTTTTTTAATCCAATTGGCTGGATTCCTTCCTTATCTTGAAAGCTTACAATTTTAGTTCATTTACAATTACTTGGGAATTAAATGGTGATAAACTAGGAGGTTCTTGATACCATGCGCTCTTTAAAACATTGCTCTGTGCAATTCTACTGGTCTGAAGTTCCAAGATATCCAGAATGGGAGAAAATAAAGCAAATGTTACTGTTAGGCATCACATGACTAAGAATGTCTGAGCTCACTGTTTATTGCAGAACATTCCTTGAACTATTTGGGAAATGTATTGGGTGACCAGTACTTCCTCTCCCTGCCCTAAGGACAATGCCATTTATTCCCTGGAGGAAAGTTCTTTAGGGCTGTAACTTGGAAATCTAGACAAATTTCCCAACCATATTACTTATCCTAGATGAAATGTAACAGCATAATAGGGGATAGAATAGGGGTGGAAAGGGGAGAAACTTAGGATCCCATCAGCTTCTGGCATAGCTGGATGGGGAACAGGTGGCCAGTTTCAGTGAAAGGTGAATTTCAGCTCTGCTCTGCTCAGAGTCCATGGATCATGATTCTGAATGATTAGCAACTGCAGAGTAATCTGTGGTGTGCTGTTTGACTATAACCACAGATTCTAGAGCTTCCTACATAGAGATGTGTCACTAACCAATATTAATTGGTTAAATGGAACTTGGGTGCTAGACCCTGTTACTGACAAAGTTGGAAGGAGATATACTAGAATGGGGGTTCTAAATCAAAGCAAAAGGGAAAGATATGCCCCAACCCTAGCCTTAAGGTTGAGGGCTTTTAAAATTCATTTTTTCTAATGGGAATTATAGAGGCCCCTGTTAGCACCAGTCTTTATTTTCAGGCTGATTACATCTTATTCCCTTCATGAGCTTGAAGTTCTAGCCAAATTGGTTTGTTTGTTGTTTCTTGTTCGCCATATTCATCTTCCATCTCAGAATCTTTCCATTGTTTCCTTTTTTCCCCTCCTCACCTCTATCTCTTAGAAGTTCTTTTTTTTTCTTCCCAGGGTTCAGCTAAGAAGTGACAGCTCCTTAGAGCCTTTTCAGAATCCTTTATATGATAATGAATCCCTCAAATCATTGTGTAGATATTTTGTATTTATCTTGTGTTTACTTCTTTATGAACATGTTGTAATTCCCTGATAGAATATTGAGAGCAAGGACTTATCTCATAGCTCCGGTGCCTATCACACAGTAATTAAGACTTTTTTTTTTTGATTGACTGAGATAGGGAAAGAGTGTCCTGTATGGGCAAGGGTCTGTGGGGTTGGTTATTATGGAATGGTCCAGCCAAAGGCCTGGGAATACTAGCCTAGCTGTTCCACTCTACATTCCATCTTGGAAAAACTCTTGCCAACCACATGGCTACTTTCCAGAAAGAGCCAAGGGCCTCCTCCCTCCAAACAATGAGTTCTGAGTAGATAAACTCTCATGTTTCCTGTTCTTCATGGGTCAGATAAGCTGCAAATTCAGGCTGGGTCTCCAAGTAAACAAGCAAGCTACAAGTTCCTTCCATAGATACCCAGAGAGAGACTGGGAGCTGTCCTTGAAAAAGTGCAGTCTGAACAACTGTATGAACTTGGAGTTCTTTGATCTTAGTTTTTTCATCTGTGAAATAAAGGACCTTGGTCTAGGGATCTATAGACCCTTTTAGCTCTGAAATTTTAAAATATTGTGAAGACTTGCCTTCCACACAAGTCCTTCTCCAGTTGCTCATTACATCTGGCAAATGAACTCTATGCTATGCCAGAATAATTTGGGTACCTGGGAAAAGCAGAAAAAAAAAGTATTCTTTCAAATTAACTTTTTAAGATAAATTCAGTTGTGGGTCAGAGACCTAGGACACTTTCTCTCACAAATTGGGGATGGTTGGGCCATAAAGGAACTCACCTGGGTGAGGAAGCTGCCAGGAAGCTATCTGGTAGCTTCCTAATTTATATGCCAGCTAGGTCCTAAGCTTAAGTGGTTTTGGAGTTTAAGTGATATTTAACTTTTAGTTCCCTAGGAAAAAGCCCTGGTGCCCACCCCAATTAAGACTATGGGCTATGTTAGAAGACTGTAGCATGCTGGAAATATTTCAAGTACAACCTGGTCATAGACATTATGTTTTGTTATAAATGAATGAAAAGAAAAATCTGCTAGAGTGAGAGAAAATTGTACATTTTATTCACAAATCTTGCAATATACACCTTACAAGATACAGGTACCTCACTCCTAGGTGTGAGGCACACCTTTGTCTCAGGAGTCAGGTAATTTATTGTCCTCAGAAACTCTTGGATGTTCATAGGCTCTCAGAGTTTGAGTTACAGTCTAAAAGGTCTGCCCATTTCATGATATGCCCCTAATATGATCCCTCCCCACACATCATCCAAAGCATGATATGCTAAAGAACCCCAATCCTCACAGAGGGTGTGTGGATTAATATTCAATTACCTAATTGAGCAAACTCAGTAGCATTAGGTCAAGATCTCTAGGTCACTCTTGACCCTTGGGGTTTGGTAACCCTGGAATGGGATTAGGAAGACTCTTCTAGTCTTGTGATTGGCTGGGCCATTCCCCCTTTGTAATGTATTTCCTAAGGGCTCCCCTCCACATCCTGTGAAGACCATCACCCTATATTCTCACAATTTCCCCTTTTGTAATGGATTCCTAAGGCCCTCCACACCCTGTGAAGACCAACACCCTACATTTCTCACATGTGTCTATCACTAATAAATGAAGTTTACTCACTGATGCGATTATGAATTCAAGTATTGGGGTATAAATTACATGACTCTCCTTCCTCTCCTCCTTTATCAGGAATCAGAAGAGATTGAAACAAAAGTATGCAACATTGCTCTATCAGAAGCCTGTTCTCCTCCCCAGGAAGTTCATCCCAGTTTCCTTGAGAACTAAGGCTCTGCATTTCCCTCCTTGATTATTGACAACTCTCAACAACACATTGTCTTCGATGGAGAATACCATCTGTATCCAAAGAAAGAACTGTTGAGTTTAAACAAAGACCAAAGACTATTACCTTTAACTTACAAAAAAAGTTATCTTATTATGTAATTTTGCTATCCCTTATGTTTTATTTTTTTCCTTAAGGATATGAATTCTCTCTCTCAACACATTCAATTTTGATCAGTGTATAACATGAAACAATATAAAGACTATCAGACTGCCTTCTTTGGGGGGTGGGGGGAGGAAATCTAGATTGGGGGGGGGGAATTGTAAAATTTAAATAAATAAATAAAAGAAAAACCCCAACGAATTGCCTTGGGAAGTTCAATTCAACCCTCCAATAACTTACAGATCACTTATTATATACCAAACCTCTAAACCAGTCTGTGAAAATACAAAAGATATAGAAAAGAAGATTCCTGCCCTTATTGGGAGCATTGTAAAGTTTATACATATTAATCAATCAATATTCATTAAGGTTTACTATGGGCCAGACACCATGGGAAGCATAAATGCATAGTAACACAAGATTTGTCAAGTATTAAAGTAATAAAGCATGTTGCAGAATGTAAATATGAGAGGAAGAAAGATCTCAAATAGTTATGAACACTTCAAGGATGGATTATTTATTTGACTAAGATAAAAAAATAAACAGACACAAAGGAAGGAGAAGCAGCCATGTTATCATTGCTACATGAAGACCAGGAGGAAGATAGGGAACATTTCTTCCCTCCCCTCAATCTCTTGGAATTTCTGTGGAAAAATCCACAGACTTCACAACCAGAAAAGACAAGAGAGGCAGAGAGAGCAGGAGCTCCTTTTATAATCTGATGATCTGCAAAAGTCCATGAGTTATTAGCTCTCTTGGTTCAGCAGTCAGGGAACTCTTCATCATTTCCCACTGCAAGTGGCCAAAAGAAGTCTCTCTTTAACTCACCAGGAAGTTCAAATCCCATCATGTTCAATGTTTCTGATATTCTAAATCAATTAGCCAATTAAAATCATTTAATAAATGATTACTGCTGTTCTAGCTATTTTGCTATGCACTTAGGTTAGCAATACAAGCAACCATGATAGTCCCTGTCTTTGAGAAACTTAAATTCAAATAGGGAAAGATGACCCAAATAAAGGAACTAAAACTGGAAAGGATGAGTGCAGCCATGGTGGCATCTTTTAGAGTTAACTGGTGACCTTGTTACAGAGAAGATAAACACAAGATAAGTTAATACTCTACCAGCAATCCAATGGTAAATAGGAGTACAAAAAACCTAAAAGTCATAAGGTTGCTAAGTGGCAGAGCTAGAATGTCAACCCAAAGCTTCCATCACCGAATGCAGTGTTCTTTCATTCCACAGAATGCAAGAACAGACCACAGGATGGGAGGAAGCATTCAGCAAAGCAGTCAGAAGGAAGAGAGATTTGGAATAGGTAGGGGACAATTGAAGCTAGAATTAAGAATTTGGTGAATGGAAGAATTTGTATGACACTACTAAGGGAAAATGGGAGAAATTATATATCACTGAAGCCAGATCTGAAGAAGGAGCAACATTCCATGTTTCATAGAACTGTTAGGAACTGTTGTGTATGGGAGCACTGTAAATTATCTTCACCTGGTGTAGAGCACCAGAGCTTTATTTTACTAAGTGCCAAGGGAGTGGGAGTGGATTAGAGACTGGATTAGAGACTGGAGAGGTATTTAAACACTGGAATTTTGGTAAATACATGGAGCTCTTGGAGAGCTCTTGGTGTATAAAGGGAGAACTTGTCTTCCTTGTCTTCTGCCCCTTATTCAAAAAAAATCTTTCAACACTTACCCAATCTATTGTACAACCCACCAATGCTCATTTATGTAGGAAAAAATGATGAGTCAGAATAAAACTAAAAATAAATGACTTGATTCTTAAGCCAGGTAGCTGAAAGACTTCAGAAAAAAAGGTAGGGTTTTTAAAAAGTGAGAATTTTTGTATTTTTTAGTTTGTTTCCTGGTAAAGTTTGTATATTTTATTCCAGGGAAAGACCAGCCAGTTGCATAGAAAGTCCTTCAATGAAGAATTTGGTTAGTGTGACCTCAATTTACCATACAATGGCTGACTGGCAAGTAATAGGATAGTAATAGTTATCTTTTTTTTTGGTCTTATAAAGACAGGGGAAAAGTGTGTGTGTGTGTGTGTGCACACATATGTGTGTGTGCATGTGCAATAATGGTGGTCTCATAGGTATCACTGAGATTTGGTGCAATTCTAAATAGAATGATGCAGGGGAAAGATAAGAGAATTGTGAATGCAACAGAAAGAAATTGGGTGGAGATATAAATTGACTACCACCTACTCTTGAGATGTAAATTGACTAGAAGCAGAGAATTATGATTGTAGCAGGAACAACTGTAATATTAAAGGCTGCTCAAATTGGGTGGAGATCCCCATTCTTGATGTACCATTGATTCACTGCTTAATGTAAAATTTGTGTCCTAATTTCCTTAGGTTTTACCCTCTCTACCTAATTCTAGGTATAGGGGAAGTGAGTTCACCTTTTGACCTCTGGATGAGAGGCAAGACATAAAAACCAGAGGTGGACTCCAACTCAGGGCCACAGTCTTCTCTGACCCTGGCCCAGCCAAGGGTGCTTGGCTGTTCTTTTATCTCTCTATCTATCTATCCCTTCCTATATCTCGTAACCTTTTTAGTAAATTTTTGTTGTATTTCCACCCTTGCTTTCCCGAGTCTGAATAATGATTCCTCATAGGCAGAACTGAACTCAAGTAGCCAGCGGCTAGAAGAATATGGCAATGGGAAGATATGCAATGTTCAAAAGAAATAAAATCTAATGGAATATATAGCAGACTATCCCTATACTATTATAAAGTTCTACATTTGTGTGAAAATTTGAGAACTTGGGTATAAAACTTCTCAAATTTCTCTCCCCCATTAATTATTGCACTGTTGTTTCAAAATCCACCATTTCAAAACTGAACTGGCTTTCTCCAAGGTTATCAATGATCTCCAATGTATTATACAACCTCACCTCGGTAAAAGTGAGTGTAGCCTGCTGAAGTTTTAAATTTATGATGATGATACTTGTCCTTTGTTGTCAAAGAAGGTCATGACACCAGGGAGGTGAAGGCATGACAAGCAAGTGAATTGGATTTGATTGAGGGGGTGCTGTGCTAAGTCACCAGCTTCATTTTCTCTGAAAGTGGCCTGATATGAATCATGGACTGGAGATGATCCAGGATGTGGGGGGGGGGGGGTCTAATCTGATATACTTTAATTTAGGATTAAATATTTCTGATATACATTTCTGATCAAAAGTTGTTCTATCAGCCTCTAATTAAGGTTTTATAAGTCTGGAATGGTCATCTCTGCCCTCTCCACAAAGCCTGTGTCTCTAGATAAAACTGAAGGCAGGTTCTATCTGTGAAATATAGTTTAGTCCTCTAATTTGCATTTACAAAGTTGACTTTCAAGTTTGTGTAATAATCAGAGAAAAGGTCATCCTGAGAAGATTGGAAAATTGCTCTGGTTATCTAGATAAGAGATAAATTCTTATCTTTATGACACTTTGGTAGAAGAGGAGACAGTAATCCTGGGGCTAACTGGATTTTTGTTAGTTCTGACATAAAGCAGACCTTATGGATGAGTTAGATAATAATAAAGTAATCAGTGACATCTTTATGTACAAATGTGTAACCTGATTAATTGACTGTCAAAAGTTTTATGATTGTTAAAATTCTATAAATATTGATTATTCAGTTAGTTCTGGGTTGGTACTCACAAGGATGCCATCTACCTTTTGGTAAGATCCTAGAGAATTATACTTCATTTATAAAATTAACTTTGCAATTTCATTTTTAACTTAAGGAAATTATGGTTAACATGGGCAATCAAGGTCACACAGCTAATGTCAAGTGTTTGAACTCTGATTTGAACTCAGATCCTCTGACTGCAGGACCTGTGCTCTATCCACACCATGGAGCTGCCCCTTATAGTTATATTTGTAAAACACAATGGTTCATAACCTTTAATTTATTTACCAGGTAAGGACCTCTTTGACTGAATTCATGAAGAATGTTCCTATTGGAATTGTAAGAAATTGGACTAGTAGAAGAAAATATATCCTACTGGGAACAGAGAGGGACATAATGAGGACAAACACAGAGAAATATGAACACAGAAAATCAAGAAGTTTCAAAGAGAATAGCACCTTGTACCTTAAGCTCACCATGGGCTTAAGAAAGGACTTCCAGCCTCTCCAGGCTGCAACCCTGCAACTGGCAACATGGCTAAACATATCAAAAAGGTCAGAATTGTTGGTAAATGTGGAATATGTTATGGTGCATTCCTCAGAAAAATGGTGAATAAAATTGAAATTAGCCAGCATGCCAAGTACACCTACTCCTTCTGAAGTGACCATGAAGAGACCAGCCTTGGTTATCTGGCATTGTGGATCCTGTATGAAAAACAGTAGCTGGTGGGGCTTGGACAAACAATACCACCTCTACAGTCACAGACTTTAGAAGACTGAAGGAATTGAAAGACCAGTAAAATCTTCTCCTTATCCATTATCTGCAGCCTATAGTCCAACAATAAATAAATGGGTTAATTTGTGGAAAAAAAATAAAAAAAAAGAAAAGAACTTCCAATAATCATCCAATGGATGATTTATTTTAAATTTATTTTAAATTTATAATTTATAAATTTTATAAAATTTATAATTTATTTTAAAAAGGAAGAACTTCTCCATGTAGTTTATGTTGTTAGGTTTATCAAATATTAGGTTATTAAAGTTGATTGTTTCTGATTTTTGTTTAGCCAATTTTTTTCACTGATATGTTTGAAAAAAATGTACTGCTTCATACTAAGTTTTAAAGTTTGGAAATACTAGTCTCCTTTCATTCTTACTGTTGTTTATTATTTTCCTTCAGATTCCAGATCTGTCACTACAAGTTAATTTTGTTAATATGTTGTCTAGTTTATTAATGTGTTGTCTAGTTCTTTCTTTGAGGGTTTTGTTGAAATCTATAAATAAGCATTTATAGATCCTTCTAATTATTTGTCACTATTTCTTTAAAGAGTATTTTTAAATTGTTTTTATATGAGTCTTGATTGATTCATGGGAAATTGATTTCCAGCTATTTAATGTATCAGGTTATTTTGAATGGTATTTCTAGGGATAATTCATTTTTTAAAAAGAGAAAAGGATCTACATTTACAAAAACATCTATAGCTCTTTTTTGTGGTAGTAAAGAATTGGAAATTGAGGAGATGCTTATCAATTGGGGAATGACTGAACAAATTATAGCATATGAATGTAATGGAATAGTATTTTACTATAAGAAATGATGAGCAGGTGGATTTCAGAAAAACTGAAAAAACCTGTGAAAGACCTGTGTAAAGTAAACAGAACATATATTCCTGTACACAGTAATAGATATAATGTGTGATTATCAGCTATGACTGACTGACTTAGCTCTTCTCAGCAATAAAATGATGCAGGACAATTCTTATAGATTTGAGGTCCAAATTGCCTTCCAGATTCAGAAAAAAATTGATGGAGTCTGAATGCAGATCAAAGCATATTATTTTCACTTTTGGGGTTTTTTCATGTTTTTGTTTTCCTTTTGTTCTGTCTTCTTAATGTTGGAAATATGTTTTACATGATTGGACATGTACAACTTATATCAGACAGGTTGCTGTCTGTGGAACTAGGGAGCAGGAGGAGGTAAGGGGAAAAATAAAGAACTCAGTATCTTTCAAAAATGAATGTTAAAAATTGTCTAGGTGGGGGCGGCTAGGTGGTGCAGTGAATCTCTATAGTAGATACTTAATCAATGTTTATTAGATTGAATAATTTAGATATTATGACTATATTTTCTCCTAAAAGAAGTTTGAATGTTTCCTTTCTCAGTTTTTTAGAATAAATTTAGAATTTAGAATTAAATTTAGAATAAATCTGGGATTTTTTTCTCCTTTGGTAGTTCCTTTGTGGCTCATGTAATTTCATTTTCTGTAACTGAGTTATTTAAAATTCTAAGATTTTTATTTTAGTATGCATTAATTTGGATATTTTAAGTTGTTGTGGATGATCCTACTTTCTTTTAGACAATTTGTAGTTTTGCCATTATATAATTGTGCACAGTAGGCTTTGATCATCTTTTTTTTTGTTTGTGTTTTCTCTCTTGTGATTTTACCATGTATGTTTTTTATTTTTGGTAATTTGATTTCCTTCTCTTTATTTAGATTTGATTTGTTCCCAGTTTATCAACTTTGTCTTTTTTAAAAAAAGGTTTTAGTTTTGTTTTCAGTCTTTCGGCTCATTTCCCCCCAATAATTTTAAAGATTTCTCTCTTTGTGTTTATTATGGATTTTTTTAGTTTAAAAATAATGCACATTCAAATCATTTACCTTATTTTTCTATTTTTTTCATGTTTGCTTCAGATATACAGCTCATGGACTCCCACCAATGAGTTTACCTTTCAATAGTCCACCAGAAGGCCCATATACACAACAGTCCTATCAAAGAGATAGTGGATACATATGAGATAATAGAATTAGGGCTGTGAGGGACCTTAGAGAGGTCAAGTCCAATCCCCCTTCCCCTTCTTACCCCCCACCCCCACCCCCTCACTCCTGCCCCATTGAACAGATGAGGAGATTTTAGGCTCAAAGAGTTTAAGTGATTTGCTCAGGCTCACACTGGTATTAAATAATTTATACCAGGTCCTCTTGACCACAAGTTCAATACTCCACTTCCTTAAGCTTCTTCCACATCTGGTTTTCCTGCAACTGAATATAATCACTCTGAGGACAAAGACTGCTTCACTTTGTCATATTTCTCCAGAGCCTAGGACAGTCCCTGCCAATTAAATTGAATTGAATTTCAGGGCCTTATCTAATTTGTTGCTATTATCCCAAACCAATCATGTCTTCCTACACTTCACCCAACATGCAGTTCAACATCTACCCCCTATTCCAATGAGACATTTTCACTATCTCCTAAATAAATTGGGTTTATTCAGGTCACCAAACTTTTTTCATTATTACAATCTAGCTCTAGTCTGTACTCTATTTCCAGTTTAGCCATTACTACTCATTCCTTAAAAACCAGCTCAAATTTCTCATCTCTTCTATTAGCCTTTTTCTGACTATTTGAACCCATACTGATTTCCTCCCTTCTCCCAGAGAACTTAGAGAATACCCTATACTTTACAATATCATGTTTGTTTTCAGTTTTTGTCTCTCCAACTGGATTGTAAATTCCTCAAGAAACATATTTTATATGCATTTATTATTGGTTTTTGTTCAATAAATATTTTTTTTTGAGAAGGGAGTGCAAAGAGAAAAGATTCAGTCTTTGTTTACAGAATCCTAGTAGGAGAGATAAGTACATACCTACCACTAGTAAGAGAGATAAATACACAAATAACTACAATATAGTTTGATAACTATAAGATAGTTGCTATATGACTAGGAAGTTAGAATGAGAAGAAATCACTTCCAGTTTGGGACACAACTAGCTGGAAGCAATTATAAAATTGTTCATTAAGGAAATGGCATTTAATCTGAATAGAATTTTGCTACATTCAATACTCCATGAGGATATTGCAAGACATTAGACTAGAGGAGAGGATTTTAACAGATAACAATCTTGTAGGAGATGAAATGAATAATAGTGTTTTAAGAATATCAACTTTAGAGTAGTATAGAATAAAGATAAGGATTCAGGATTTGAAGTCAAACTCAAGATCTAACTCCATTTTTTATACCTTGTATGATATTGGATACCTCACTGATGTTTCTCCATAAAATGGGAATAATAATATACCAAATTTCTTAGGGATTGTTGTGACACTCAAATGGGAGAGTACATTCAAAGGCATTTTTATAATCTTTGAGGCTACCTCTGTGTAGACACCAAAGTGGGGGGTGGAGGGGTGAAGAAGAGGGCTCCTAGAAGATTTTGCCAAGAGCAGGACTGGTGGATAGATACTGTCTTAGTTTCCAAACCCACGGTGAAGCCTTGAGTTTAAGACATGAATTTCTTGATAGGAGAACATTCTGTGCAAGGTAGAAAAGGAACAAATAGAAACTCCCCACGCCTCCCACTCACATGTGGAATTTCTGGCAGGGAAATGAAACTAGTGATTGCTAAGGAAGAAGCACAGATGTTAAGAAAAAAAAGGCAACCCGATTATATCCTACATTAATAAATGTTATTATTTATTCTTCTGTCATGTTCTTTCCACTGAATTTAGCTCTAGATATTACTTAAGAATTGTCCTTAAAATCACACTTCACTTGATTTTTTTTAAACTAAACTATATAGGGCAGTTCATTTTAAAATAGCTTCTCTTAATGTGATTTGTAGATGTGCATATTAATAATTTTGTCTTTTTAGATGATGTTTTTAGCAGTTTCTGGCTACATAAGAGGAGCCAAGAACACATATTACAAAGAGATTTTAAGGTTTGTTAAGATTGTTCTATAGACAAAATGTGAGGAAAAAAATCCCAATTAATGTAGCATCAATTTGGAATTTAAATCTGTATTTTGACCTCTATTGATTGAACATGTTTGATAATGATTATAACTACATAGGGCTACTCCATGCAGAAAACAAATTGGAAGCTATCTTTTACCATTTCCCTTCAATTCTGATTAACAAGAAGGATCTTTGTTAAGTAGAAGGGGTACAGAAAGGTATTATGAAGAAGTGCATTAATATAGAAGAATATGAATAAAAGGAACTGGGAAGAAAAAAGAGATAAATGTTTGGAATTCTCAAACACCATCTATCCTGGATCTGTGGAGATTTTCTTCTATAGAAATTTTATTCTATAAGAATTCAGTTAATTAACTGTCATACTGCAAAAAATGGCAGGCAAGAACTGAGCTGTACCCTGACCTAGAATTATTACTTTGATAAACAAACAAACAAACAAACTTGCATGGTTCTTTCTAACATGAAAATGTCCTGGACATTCTCTGTGTGCAGAGAGATGTATTATGAATCACAGAAAGATAATACTATTTTGAGGCTATGTGGTAGATTGGAGAGACTGTGTGAAGATACCAACTGGGCTTCAAATTAGTAAGATCTGTGTTCAAATTCTATTTCTCACTAGTTGAATGACCATAGACTTTACCTCAGTTTCTTCATCTATAAAATGGAAATAATAATACCTGTAGGAAGGATCTCTCTCACCAGATTGTCATGAGGATCAAATGAGATTAGGTAGGAAAAGTGCTTTCTAATTTTAAGGACTACATGATTGTCAGTTATTATTATATAAATATGTTGTTAAAGAAGATTCCTCTTCAAGTAACTGCTTAGATACTTATAAATGTATTTGTCAAATGTGTTCTTATATATATTTTGGTGTGCTTCAACTGTTGGTCAATCAGTAAGCATTTATTAAGCACCTGATATACATATATTTATATGTGTATGTATATATGTATAAACACATAACTGTATTGAATGACTCTTCCTATCCCATTCCTCCGAATGTATATGTATAAAGCTGGCATATGGCCCTGTGTAACTGTCACCCATTGACATCGTTTTTGGAGTAAGTAGAGATTCTCCTCTACCTTCTACATGACCATCTTTCATACACATGCAAAGAATATAGATGTATATTCTGGAGGAAAAGGTTTTAGAAGACTGAAAGAGGAAAGAATTAGTCTGAGAAGCCTTAATGGAAGAAATGCATTTCAAAAAGAGAGCAAAAAAAGGATGGGAATTGGTTTGATGGAGAGAAAGAAGTAAAGCACTGTGAACAGAGGAAAAAAGTATTCAGAAGATACAGCATGGTGTAGTGAATAGAGAGAAGGCGTTGAAGTCAAAAGGAGAGGATTTTAGTTTCTGTCTGGCAGATGATGGCTGCGTAACACTGGACAAGTCCCTTAATGTCTTAGCAATAATATAAGCATCTCTCTAAGACAAAGTGTATATGTAGTATTAGTAGCCTGATCTTCCTTGGTGAAATCACAGAATCTATTCCCAAATACCTAAGAGAAACAGGAAGGGCCTTAAAGCTGAATTGCTATCACAATGGACAAAGGGTCCATTGACTTTTTCATAAGCTCTGTCTTCTCCTTTGCAGAGACTATGAAGGTTTAGAACTCTGCCAGTCAGATACATAAAGACACACATAGATCAAGGAAAAGTGATCTTATAAAAGAATCTACTTTAATCTCCTACCCAACGTAGTGATCTCTACATCCAGAGGTATGATGGAGGTAGCTTGGAGTAACTTGAGAGAATTTGTAGCTAAATTTTCTGTGTGAGTGTTCACATCTTAGAAATCAGCAAATGTCTCAAATCAGACTTTGATTCTAGAAATAAGAAAGTGCTGAAGAAAATGTTAATAATACAGATTAAATTTTTAAAAGTTTATTGTGCAGGAAGGCTAGGTGATGCAGTGGATAGAGCACCAGCCCTGGAGTCAGGAGGACCTGAGTTCAAATTTGACCTCAGACACTTAATAATTACCTAGCTGTGTGGCCTTGGGCAAGCCACTTAACCCCATTTGCCTTGCAAAAACATCCCTAAAAAACAAAAAAACAAAAACAACAACAAGAAAAGTATATTGTACATTCATTTTTTTTCCTGGAAAGCAGATTATTAAACATTTAATAGCATGCTCCTGTTTATATCCCTGACCAATAATTTGCCAGGTTCTGAATGTGCTTTCAGAGACTGAGAGTACACTGTCTTTTTTTTTTTTTTTGCAAGGCCATGGGGTTAAGTGATTTGTAATTATTAAGTGTCTGAGGGTAGATTTTAACTCAGGTCCTCCTGACTCCTGGGCCAGTGATCTATCCACTACACCACCTAACTGCTCCAAGGTCATTGTTTTTTGAGGCCACTAATACCATTATACAACAGTATAATTCCTTATTTGGGACTAAAATTCATCTCCCTGTATATTCTATCTACTGGTCTTAGTTCTATATTTTAAGCAACACAGAACAAATCTACTCCCTCTTCCACATAAAAGCTGCTTAATATCTGAATGCAGCAATCATATCCCCATTGTGAATTTTCTCTTTTCCATTTTTAACATTCCCTGTTCCCTCTTTGTTTCATATATATGACATAATTTCTAGACCTTTCACCATTCTGGTCATCTTCCTTTGAAAGTACTACAGTTTGCTAATGTCTGACACAAATTTCTTCTTCCCACATTTACAAACACTTCCTACTTGTTATTACTTGTATTTAAATTTAGACCAAGTCCATTGACTTTTTCCTAAGCACTCTCTTCTCCTTTGCAGAGACTGTGGTGGCTTAGAACTCTGCCAATCAGATACATGAGTACACACATAGACATATAGTGAATATATGTATATTTATATACACACATATACATACAAAGACATAGGCAGATATATCTATATCTATATTGATATGTTGATATTGCTTCCTGGGTTTGGACACTTGGCTTTAGGACCTACAATCTCTCTAGTTATAAAGGTCAGGCTTGCCTACCAGCTGTCTAGAAATCTAACATGAAATTGGCTGCATGGGTTTTATTACATTTGTTTGTTTGTTGAGAAAGGCAATGTGGTCTTTGGGGATTTTTTGGAAGCACAAAGGTCAAACATGATCTTTGGTACTTAGGTCTGTAACTCTAGACAACCACTTTGCCTCTGTATTCCTCAAGAAACTCCCTATGACATATCTGCTAAGTCATAATGGGTGGCATTTACATTGATGGATGGACTTCTATATGCTTGTAAACCACTACTTCTTCATTTTTAAAATGAAGCATATAAGCTTATGAATGTCAACTTTACTTTACTTCTTAATAACCCACTTAATCATCTGTTCTAGAATAAAGAATGTCATGTGTAGTAGAAAGGAATAGGGATTGGCAAACCTTGGTTTAAGCATGGGATTCAATTTATTCATCTATAAAATGAGGTGATTGGACTATGTGATCTTTCTGTTATAGATTGATACAGTAGACTACTCTATAGTTTCTAGAATCTATCTTTTCACCTTTTTTGCAAATTGGGGCAATATTAGTGCATTTTCAATGTTCCAGTTACTTTTTTTGTCCTATACTTTCTCCAAGTTTACTGGCAGTGGCCCCGAAAGCATGCCTTCAAGTACAGTCTATAAACAAGGTATAGTTAGTTTTCATTTGGAAAATGAATTCAGTTTTTCTTTTACTGCCTGCTGGTTCTCAATTAATAATATTTATTCTATTTTTTTTCTAGTTTGAAGCTTCTTTTTCCTTGATGGAGATGAAAGGCCAAATTGGGCAAGAGGGTGAATATGCCATTCTCTTTAATCTTGGTTGCCTCTGAACTTTTCTCACAGAATGAATATAGTGAGTGGTAATAGCAGTAATATGTCATACTTTTTTTTTTTTCTCAAAAGCAACCAGTCATAAAATCTTGAAGCAATTGTTTAGTTGGAGGTTCAATAAAATGCTAAAATTATAAAAGTGGTTTTTGTTTGGCTAGCATAAATATTGCTCTGCTTTTAATCCCAGAAAGGTCAGTATGCAGATAATCTATTTTTCTTAGTACATATTCACTCTTCGTCTTTGAGTCCCCCTGACATTGCATGTGTGATATCACCTGAGTACAAGTATCCCCACTCTTTCTTCTACTCCAATGGGTTGATCAGATTGTTCAAATGCCAAAAGTATGCTTGCCAAAAAAAAAAAACCCAAAACTATATTATGAAGAATCTCATGCAGGGCAAGCACTCATGTGGTGGTCAGTAAAGGTGATACAAGAACATTTCTCAAGGTTGCTCTTAAGAACCCTGCAATTGATTATGCAACATGGAAGACATTGGCACAGGACTGCCCAGAATGGCATGCCCTCATCAAAGAGGGTGCTATGCTCTATGAACAAGGCAGAACTGAAGTAACTCAAAGGAAATGCAAGATGAGGATCCATCCACAGATGTTCCTGTGAACTATTTGTGCCCAATCTGTGTTAGAACACTTCAAGCTCATATTGGTCTGCTCAGTCACAGTTGGATACTCTGTAACTTGACTCTAACATACTGATGTTATTTGATTCTCTTTGAGGACCAAAGGACAACAACCAACGAACTCAACCAACTCAAGTGAGAAAGACCTTTCTTGTCAATCTCCCCAGTTTTTTAGACTAAACAATTGTTTCACCCCATCTTTTTGTTAGTTCTACTGTTTCAGGATTTGCTTTAGGGTTGATTGGAGTTGAATATGGAAGACTTATAGCAATTTACTACTTACTCTGCCATCTTGGCTCCTGGAAGTTGAGGAGTTCCTCTACCATAACCAGTAGGTTATGAATATATGACTTATATATGCTCACCCATTCTGGTCACAGTTTAACAACAATTGACTCTTCAAAGCTGATCATAGTTGGCTCCAGCACACCTATTTATAGAGGGGAATAAATAACCAAAGAAAAAATTACATAATTGCAATGAACTTTTGGTTCATCCTGACAGAAACATTACTCTTAATTCCCTATTCTTTTTCTGATCTTCCTGAATAAACACCTTTCAAAAGTAATAATCTTTTCTCTGGATAGGATTCCTAGGAATATCTTCTCCCCTTTTCCTTAAGGGAATACTTCTCACATACAATTACCTTCCTTTGTAATATCTGCCTATTCTTCCTTTATAATAATTTGTCTCTTCCCCTAGAGTTCTATCAACACCTCACACTTATGCTATTACAATACCCTTCTAATTCTTCTCCCTACTGACTAGATTTCTTCATTTCAATCATTTCCTTAGAACAGGAAACAAATCCGGAAATCTTTTACTCTCACTGTTAACAACAGCCCACCATCTCCAGGTGTGATTATAGATATAAAAACAAGAACCATTCTGACTTAGTTAAATTATTTATTTATTCCTTAGAGGGTTTTCCCTCAGATTGGCATTTCCTCTATTAAGTATCCTCCATAGGTCATCTTGGACTCTTTCCCCACCAAAAAAACCCATTATAAATAAGAACAAGTTCCATGGGGATATTTGCTTTAAAAATGTTTTCAAATATACTAGACACTTTTCTAAACAGGATACTCTTTATTAGGCTTTGTAAGGGAAGGAAAAAATATTTAATATTATACCTAATATGAACCAAACAGTATGTCAAGTACTTCTACAAAGAATATCTGATTTGAGCCTTAAAACAGCCCTTAGAGGTGGGGATATTATTTCCTCTATTTTACATTTGAGGAAAGTGAATACTACACCAGCAACTTCCTGTAAGGTTGTCTGGCCTCCAGTTCAGATCTATAGTTTTACAACCGGAATTCCTGTGTAATAATAGTCTAAGGTCCCATTTAATTTATTTTGGGAAAAACAGTGTTTTAGATTAAGTGTGTTCAAGACCAAGTCCTCCATACTACATATAGGAATGACTGTTGTGATAATGTTTTACCAGAATGCTCTGGAGATGAATTCTTTTTTTTTTTTTTTTACATTTTTTGCAAGCAAATGGGGTTAAGTGGCTTGCCCAAGGCCACACAGCTAGGTAATTATCAAGTGTCTGAGATTGGATTTGCACCCAGGTACTCCTGACTCCAGGGCGGGTGCTTTATCCACTGCGCCACCTAGCTGCCCCTCTGGAGATGAATTCTTATAGTTCTCCTGGAAGTCATGGCAACAACCAGTTGGTGCCTTAAAACATTGATCTTTATCCATTGTTGACACTGTCTATTCTATACTTGTGGAATATCCTTATTAGGGGATTCAAATGAATGACTTACCAATGGAATTCTCCTTTGATGTTACTTAATATTTGAAAATAATAGGCTGAACAGCAGTAACACATATATATGATGAGCATTAATCATATTGCTGACCTTTTTTTTTTGCCTACCCAATATATGGGGCATCTAAGTGACACACCAGATAGAGTGCTGAGGTTGGAGTCAGGAAGCTTCATTTTCCTGAGTTCAAATCTGGCCTGAGATGCTTACCAGCTGTGTAGCCTGGGCAAGTCACTTAACCTCTTTGCCTTAGTTCCTTATTGATAAAATGAACCTGGAGAAGGAAATGGCAAAACACTCCAGTCTCTTTGCCAAGAAAAACTCCAAATGGTATCATAAGGAGTTAGACACAACTAAAACAACTGAACAAAACTCTAATACATTTGAAATGGGACTGATCAATAAGCCTAGTCACTATGAGCTTAGGCAGAGTGTTACTGATGTAATTCTGAGGCTAGGGAGCTTGCTTTTTGGAAAAATTATGATGACTTGTAATGAAAGTACTTTGGGAAAGACTTCAGAAAGAAGGAGATGGTTATTGCAGTCAGGGAGAATCATCCAGAGCATAATGAACATTGATAAAGTGGCAGGAATGTGTATGATATACTTGGGAGTTAATGAATGCACATGTGTGGTTGGAGTGTAGTAAAATGGCTTTTGTAGAGAAGTACTGGAAGCTAAGCTTGGAGAAGTAAAGATAAATCCCATTGTAGGAGACCTTGAAAAGCTAAGGAATTTGGACTTTATCTAATAAGCAGTGGGGAGGAAGTAAAGTTTTTGTGGGGGGGAGGGAGATAATGGTACATGAAACTGTATTTAAAGATTAATCTGGAAGCCTCTACTAAAGCTCTATTCATAATTTTAGTTTTCAGTTTATCTTGGTTTCTCCAAGCCTATATCAATTAGTCCAAGTTCTGGCAGGCCTATGTGTCTATAATCAAAAGAACAGCCTAAGTCTGGAAAGGCTTATTACCATAGGATTGATTGCCAGATACTTTCTGGCTTTGGAAACTCACGAAAAACCATCTACAAAGCCATGGAAAGGGGTGTGATTTGTTTTGGGGGTACCCTCAACAGTGAAGTTATAAATCTTTGAAGTATTGAAATAAAAAAAAATCTGAAAGCAGTGTGTATGTAGGATTTATTAGAGTAGAGAAGGTGGAGAAAGACTGTAGCCTGGGATATTGGTTAAGAGACCATTGTAATAGTCCAAATGTGAGGTAGTGGAGTGGTGGGGAGGAACATAGGGGACCCTTATAAAACCATATTGGCACATAGGCTAAACTAGGTTGAGGGTAACCAACAGGCCTCAAACCCATTAGTGAGGTAGGGGGATGTCTATCCAAGCATGGGAAGACTTCCCCCAGGAGAAGAGTGGATGAGAACAATTTGTTTCAATGGTTATGAAGGAGCCTAAAGCAGGCACTATGGAATGCTTGGAGTTTAATCAAAGACCATAAGGTAATCCACTGCATACTAAACCATCCTCAAGTGTTCTGACTTTTGTCTTTTCAGTAGACTTGAGTGACTCTAGGCAGATGACTTTGGAAACTCTGCCTCACTTAAATCCTATTCTCACTTAAGACATATCCATTGATGTCATTGATCCTCTTCTAAGAAGAATGAACTATTTATGCCTAATAATAGAGTTGTCCATAGGGCAAAAGTTTAGGCCATGATTGTGAATAATTATAATGTACTACAGTTATATGTAGGTTTGGAAGTCAACCTCTTAGAAATGGTAGTTGAAATCTTTAGAAATTGTAGAGCTTTCTAAAGCAGAGATTATAGAAATTAAAATAGAAAAAGATTGTACATGACGCTTTGGAGTATAAATCTAGGTTGAATTAAATTTAACTTGGTGAGTTGCATATTATTCTTCAGGTGAGTCAGTTAGATGACTCAGTGTATAGAGCACTGGGCTTGGATTCAAATCCAGCCTCAGACACAATTTGTGAGCCCTGGGCAAATCACTTAATCTTTGTTTGCCTTAATCCACTAGAGAAGGAAATAGCAAACAATTACAGTTTGATAGAACCCCAAGGACAGTATGGTCCACAAAGTCACAAAGAGTTGGACACAACTGAACAATAACTATCAATATACTTCTAACTTTTAACTTGTGTCTAATAGAAATCCTACAATAGCTGAAAAGGATTCTGTCCCTAGGACACAATTTATGCTACCTCTATGATTTTTGCCTAGCTACTCTCTACATTTATCTCCTTTATCCCATCTAAATCTTACCAATCATTCAAGGGTCAGTTTAAAATCTAACTCCTTTGGGAAGCTTTCCCTGATTATCTGCCTTTCTTCTACTTTTGTCATATATTGTTAATCTGCCTTTTTTATGAGTATGTGGTTTATTGCTCCAACTAAATTATAAGTTTCTTGAGTGTCCATATTTTATTTTTTTATCCCTTCACAAGTACTTTACAAATAATCAATTCAGCAAATAACTGCTGATTGACAGCCTCATAGATAAATAAAAGAGGGCTTCAATTTTGAATCTTTGTAGGCAGGAGTAAGAATTTTCAAAGAAAGGATTTTATCTGAGTCTATATGGCACTAAAACATTGGTACAGATTGGTGAGGGGTGATTTTTGAGACAGATGCCAGTGCTGTGAATACGGGCATGAGTCACTATGGTGTGGGAGTGAGGGGAGGAGGTAATCTGTAATTAAAACATGCATATTGAGAAGTTTATTCGTATATTTGGTTCTTCTAGTAATGACGGTGCCAGATTAAGAGAGCAAAGAATAGAAAGGAAAATTTGAGTTCATGGAACTTCTGAAGGAACTTTTTATCATTGAAAATTTAGGTATAAAATCCCAACCTATCATTCTGACAGGGACATTTGATAACTTTCACCCCCCTATAAACCTTGAATAAAATAGCTGTTTTCTGGTGAGTTGTAGGAGTGCATCAATGCTGTTTTAATTATGAAAACAAATAAACCATATTAATAATTATGAGATAACTAGCATTTATATGATGCTGACTACATTTCAGGCACTATATTGAGCACTTTACAATTATTTCATTTGATACTAACAACAATCCTGGGAGGAAGGTGCTATTATTATCTCAGTTTTACTAATGAGGAAACTGAGGCAAACAGAGATTACTTGAATTGTCAGGATTCATGAAATTTGTAAGTGCTATCAAACAATGAATCTATCCCATTTATTTTTTTGTAACTTTTTTTGTAGCCCCATTTTCCAGCTAGGATATGATGGTTAGAGGAAATATGGAGATATTCATGCTTAGAACCCTTGATTAGAACCATAGATTTAGAGATAGCAGGGACCTCTGAGGCCATCAAACACAAATTCCTTCATTTTACAGGTGAGAAAACTGAGGTTTAGATCAATGAAACGACCTTCCCAAGTATACTCAATGTGTACATTAGGATTTGAATTTAAGTCCTCTCACTACAAATCCAGGACTCTTTCTAAAATACCATATAAATTGAAACACATTATTTCCTGTGTCTATTACTACAGTTATAAAATTCCCAGAGGATTGGGGTTTTTAAAGGATGAATTGCCTCTCCAATTCCATTGTTAGGCAAGAGTGATTGAACAGATAGTTTTCCTACCAAGTTGATCTCAGAGAATCCCTGATTTCAAACATCAGAGCTACAATCAATCACCCTACCATTATGAACTTCTTTGTTCTTTGATTTTTTTTTAAGAGAAAGATAGGGCAGCTAGGTAGTGTAGTGGATAGAGCACTGGCCCTGAGTGAGGAGGACCTGAGTTCAAATTTGACCTTGGGCAAGTTAATTAACCCCATTGTCTTGCAGCACACACACACACACACACACACACACACACACACACACACACACGAAAGACAAGTCTTAACAATGGCTAAGAAAGAAATTTAAGGGGACATTGGTAGAGAAAAGATCTAGGGCAAGAACTAAGCAAGCAGAGAGGTCAAAGGATTAACAGCTTCTATAAAGTTTAGACCTGACACAAATCTAATCTAATGTAGCCACCTCTACAACTTGGTGTAGTGGTGTCTGAGTAGCCACAAGAAAATAACGAGGAGGGGAGAAGAAAATCAGAAGTGATAAGGGAGAAGGGAAACCAGAGGAATTGGAAGAGAGAAGAGAAATGGAAGGGGAAAGAAAAAAGAGAAAAGAGGTGGAACTTAAGTCTTGTGGCATTTCATCTTTCACTTCTCTTTCCTTCATTTAAAACCATCTGGGAATGGGGGGACGTGGGACAGGGTCAGCTTAGAACTTTTTCTTTATCTCTCTCTTCCTCTTCAGTCAGTTTCATGACACAATTCTTCAGTGATTTCAGTGACTTCAGTGACTAGGCAACCAGGCTTTCTCTTTAGACCCAGAATTCCCTCCTCTTCTCCTTGCCCCCCAATTTTTTGACTCTTCTGTTTCATAATCTCCTGTGAGGAAAATGTATTCATGCCTTGATTAGAAGCAGGATCAGTGTTTAACATGATTGTGCATGTTTATCTTATATTTGATGACTTGCTGTCTTGGGGAGGGGGGGTGGAAATGAGGGAGAAAATTTTACAAAATGAATGTTTAAAACTATCTCTACACATAATTAGAAAAAATACTATTAAGAATAAACAAAAATAAAAGAAGCAGAATCAAGAAATTCTCAGGGCCAGTGAGATGAGCCAAGAACTAAAGACAACATCAAAAGTAAGCAAAATTATGGGAGTCATTGAGTCAAAGATTTAAGCTTTGGGAAGACTTTTCTTTTGTTATGTAATTTATGCTAGATTGGGAGAATAATTTGAAAATGAATATGGAGGTACACTAAATGCAGATTTGGAAGAGCTATTGTTGGCACAAAAGTCAGGAATTTTGTAGCATCTCTTCAAAGTAACTCTAGCTCCTTCTCTTCCTGGAGGAGTCAACCTTTCAAAGCCCTTCCAGCATCTGGTGAGCTCTCAAATTTCATTATTTGGTGTCACCAGCAGTATGAGCATAGCAGCAATCTGTAAAATGAAATTCATCCAACACGATGGGAAACTATTAACATTCAGAATCTTAGACCCTGTGTTTACTTTTCCTCCTCTGCTCCAAAATCCATTTAATACAGAGATCCCATCACATTAAAGCTTTACCTCTTATCAGTAGATTTTTAAAAATTTTTATTCAATTAAAGTCAAAGAATTTCAAATGCATAAGCAGGAAGAGAAAAGTCCAAATTTCATAAAATGGTTGTATAACAAAGAACCTTGAGAATTAAATCAATCCCACTTCATTCCATTCCAAAAAACCATTTATTAAATGCATATTGGTGATACAAAGATGAAAGTAAAATAATTTCTGCCCTCAAGAAACTTATAGTTTACTATAATCTTACATAGGATGTTGAACTAGGAAGTCTACTTGATGACCTTATGAGGATGCCTTAACTTTCTTTTCATAACATTCCTCAACTTTTTTTTTTAAATAAAGGACTGGGCCATTAGTGAAGAAATAATTTACACAAGGACAATACTAGTCAATACCACTCAACATGTGATCTTATTGGTGCAAGTACACTTTTCAATTATGCAGGTCCAGACTTTTCTGCCCATCCTTGTGTCTCTGGTCCCAGAAGATTGCAGAGGTCTATCCAAGTTCAGATAAATTAAAAAAGGTCATTTGAAGAGTTAGAAACAATCAGAGTCAGAGAAAGGTCTACGGAGAAGGAAGCACAGGAGCTAAAGCTTTTGAAGGAAGATAAGGATTCTGAATTTCACTTTCTACCTTGGGAGATATACCATGTTAGGAGTCAGAATATTGAGTTAAAGGGTTAGCTAGAGGTTTAGTTTAGTTGGAACAGAGAAAATTCAAATGGAAAGAAGGTCAATCAAGTTTTGAGGGATAGATTTGAACCAGACTGTAGTGTCTCAAGTGCCATTGTGAGGAATTTGTATTTTTTTCTTTTGAGCAAAGGACTCTATATATGGTCACATATAAGAATGAGAGGAAAAAGATTGTACTCTATGAAATGGTGATTCTTCTGTAAACTTTTTTTTAATAAAAGCTAAATAATACAAAAACCTATTCTAAGCCCCATTGGAATTTATTTTAGCTCTTTTCTGAAGATTTTAAAAAAACGTTTCATTAGTAACTCAACTAACAAGAAGCAAAACTTGAATTAAAACCCAAGTCTTCTGACTCCAAATCCAATGCTCTTTGTATACCAATGAGCTCATTACTCAAGCAGCTACCTGCAGAGCCATATTGAGATTTGTCATATGACCTACACTAGTTTCCATCATAAACAGAGTTGGATACAACAAATGAGTTGAACTTGGAATTACTTGAGAGTTCTTTGGGCAAACTGCTTACCTGCTCTGAGTCTAAATTTCCTTGCAAAATGAAAGTGCTTTCAAGGTAAGACTTATTCTTTGTCCTTTTATAGGGATAACCCTTAATATAATGCCTTTATATTGCCAGTGCTTAATAAATGCTTATTGCCCTGATAATCCTTGTACTTTAAGGGCTTTTGGAGGATAGTCATTTGCAGATCTGAAAGTACCACAGAAATATGAGTTGTTATTATGGTTTAGGCTGAAATTCTAAACTTAAGGCTTCAGATTGCATTACTAATCCCTGGGACACATTTAGTTCCTTTTCTGACAAACTTTGAATTTGGCTAGGTCCAAATATTGGACATAGTGAAAGACAAATACTCAAAATAAGTAATGCTTCAAAAATGACAAAGGGGCAAAGGCTGTAGGACTCATTTTTCTTGCCTAGATAATACCATTATCTTCTTTCTATGCATCACTGAAATTGGCAATTTTACAGGAAAGATGGTGGGAATATGCCAAGCTTGTGTTAAATGTAAGTTCAAAATTAAAATTATATTCTAAAGACCAACTGAAGGGGAAGACATATTTAGTAGGTAATAAAGGCAGGAGTAGAAAAAGCATTGAACAGTCTATGATTCTAAGACTAGAGAATTAGCATACCTTGACTTGGGAGTAAGTACATCTGACTCTGAGTCCTGCCTTTCCCACTAATTATCTATAGGACTTTGGGCAAGTTTATGAACCTTGTTGAGTTTTAGATTCTTCATTTATAAAGTAGAGATCATCATCTCTGTGGCACTGCTTTTTAAAGGTTGTATATTACTTGTTATTATGAGTGAAGAAAATAACTGGGGGAGAGGAGGAATGCATCAGGGGAGGTTATATAGGTTGAAGCTGGGAAGAGTTCACTTAAACTGTACCCTCCCTCTCTTCCTTCCCTAAAAATTTTAGCATTCAGGGGTAAAAACTCTTCTTTCCTCAACTTAAATTCTTGCTCAATGAGACTGAAACAAAATGGAAATAAAATGCTTTGCAGAACATAAAGTGCAATATAAATGTCAACCAACATCTAAGAAAAACTATATGATACAATGGGAAGAATACTTTCTAGATTTGGAGTCAGAAGATCTGTCAAAAATGTTTAGCTCTATTACAGAAGTATTCTAATTGATTGGTCTTGGTGGAGTAACTAAAGTTCCCTAAAGCTCAGTTTTTTCAACATTGGTTTTTGTGCTTTCACAGCCAGAATTCCATCATTATCTCAAAGGGTGTCAGGGAATTCTCAAAACATTTTAAATTTACTCTAATTTTTAAAAATACTTTAAATGATCAAAGGATATGAAGACAATTCTCAAAATAATTTGTAATTATTAACAAAAATATGAAAGAATTCACCAAATCATTACTGTTAAGAAAAATGCGAATCAAAACACTCTCAGTTTTCATTTCATACATGAAAGATTAGCAAGGAGGACAAAAGGTGGAAATAAACACGGTTAAGAGTGGTTATGAAAGTTGGTCTATTCATTCTGGAAAGCAATTTGGAATTATGTTAACTAAAGTGATTAAAACTTCCATACCAGTTGACTGAGAGATTCCTAAATTGCTAGGAGGTCAAACACAGAACCCTATACACACTATAATATTTAGGGCAGCACTTTTTCATTCTAGTCTCATTGAATATTACTCCCTCTTTCTTGCATCTCATTGGGCCATCCAATTTTCTTTCTGTTATCTCTTTTGAGTTAATCCACTCTTTTTTTTCTGTGCCTTTGTATTTTATCCAACTCCAATGTCTATAACGAATTTCCTCCTTATCTCAACCATAAACCTTATAGCTTCCCTTTCTTCCTTTAAGACAAATCTCAAGCACCATCTTAAGTATGAAACCTCTCCTGATCCTCCCAAATGCTGGTGTCCTCCTCCTTTCTAAGCTACTTTATAATTCATTCCTTTCCAGACTCCACCTCTCTTACCTACTATTCCACAGAATCCACCTCATCCTGGGAAGTTCACTCTATCCTCTGGAATTCATTGCACTCTCCCATCCTGGGCTCTTTTCTTCCATTGGATAATTCTTCTCCAAAACTAAATTCTTTCTCTTCCAGGGTCTGCTCTGGATTCCACAGACTTTCTCTATGATGTCCTCTCCATTCCCCAAAATCTTTATAGCTTCCTTTTATGCATTGCCTAACCCCATTAGAATGTAAGCTTCCTGAGATCAGGAACTACCTTTTTTTTCTGCTTTATATAATGTTCTCAGCATAATGTCTGATACATAGTAAATACTTAATGTTTATTGATTGATTTGGTTTTATATAAATAATGACTGAGACAGTGTAAATAGATATTGAGTGCTATGGAATTAAAATTGTGAGAAATCAGTTTGGTTTCCACAGGATGTGAGAGGATGCTGTTAGGATTCCACAGGTATCTGTCTATCTGAACTATACATTACAAAGGCAGGAGTCTCTAGGCTATTGATTAGGCTAAAAGACCAAGCCTACATACAGACATGTGGAAGTTTGACAAAATGAAAGATAAAAGAAATGACCCCAACAATCACCAAACTGGAAGAGCTCTTCTAGCCTGACCTAAAGATGCTTGAGCAGAGATTAGGTCAAAGCCAGCTCAAACCATTCAGGGGTTGACCTAGGGTCTCTGACTTTTCACAAGTACTCATGCTGAATTAGATTCATGCATATTAATTTACACAGCCCCGGTGCTGGTTGAGGTTCATCAGCATAATATGCATTGTATGGGTGGGAGGGAAGAGATCCATTAGATTGCACCCCTGACCTATCATGACTTGAAAGGAAGGGAAAAGGCGTTCCAAACCTATATAAGGCTATCTTCATTAGGAGGAGTGCCTATTTCCTGCAGGAAATATTAAATAAAAGAATCCTTCTATTACTCCAGGCTAAGTTTCATTATTAGGATCCAGGTGGCCCCACTTTAGAAAAAAGGGAGTTATGGGCTTTATTTCTAACAAAAATGATCAAGTTTGACCTCAAAGAAGAAATAAGAAAGCACCTCCTCTATTTCCTTGGCAGACATAGGGCAGTGTGAGTATGGAACTCTAAATGTGATATTAGACCTTTTCTGATGAGTTGGTTAATTTTGTCTCACTGTGTTTTTTTCCTTTTTAAAATTCCTTGTTATAAGAAAAAGTTATCTATGGGAGGGGGTGATGAGAGGGATGGACCCAATGGGAAAAGTAGTTGATGTAAAAGCAAAAGATATAAATATATTTTAAAATTTATTTTAATTTCCCTAGGCAGAAGAAACACATGCCCTTTGAGGCTGTTTGTTTTTTTGACTGGTTATAACCCAGCTTATTACAGGACTGAAAATGTGAGTTGATTAAAAAAAACACAAAATCTAAGCTAAAAAGAATGTTCATCTACAAATTATTTCCTCTTCCAGGAGAGGAATATCTAAGAAGAAAGTGGAAGCTGGATGATTATGGAATATTAGAAATAGTATAGGAAAAAACTTAAATTGAAAAACTCATACCCTTCTACTAGAAGGGCAGGAAGAGGTTTATTTAAATAGAGTTAATTTGGGGAAGAAAACCCAATAATGCATATTTAAAAGCTTCACTGATCACTATTAGGTAATGCCAACTTCCTGTTGGTCTCTAAGTAAACTATATAGTTAACATACAATCCTGAGAGACTTGGGAGCAGATGATACCATCCCTGAGCTGCCTCTATTAGCAGAAGATTCCAATATATACCAGGCCAATATTTTCATGCCCAGATCTAAACCAATCTAACAAATATTTATTAGGTGGAGTTTTCTTGGCAAAGATACCAAAATGGTTTACCATTTCCTTCTCTGGTGTATTATAGAAAACAGAGGTAAAGGACTTGTCCAGGGTCACATAACTAGTAAGTGTCTGAAGTCAGATTCAAATTCAGACCTTACTGATTTCTGGTCTAGTGCTCTACCCACTGAACCAACCAGCTGCCTCAGATTTTTATAATCTCAGACAAACATACCATTTCCCCCAAAACATTTGTTTTTAAACTTAAAACTCATGATTGTCTTGATGAAGCATTCCCTAATTTCTGTTTGAATTCCTGCCTTCTCATGTTTTAAGTAGCCATGAGTTTATTCCAGTGAATTTTGTGATTTTCAGATGTTGCTGATAGTTTCCAAATGAATGTTGATCAATCAGAATAACTGGGTTTGAATCCTAGCTTTGTCAATTAAGAGTTATGTGATTTTGGGTAAATTTCATCACCTAATACCCTGTCTGCAAAATGATAACTAAATTGTGACAAAAACTGTGAGAGATCTTTGCAAATCTTAAATTTCTGTGTAAAAGTTATTGTTAACATTTTAAATTCAACAATATGTGCTGTATTAACTCATTATTGTAGATATTACATCTGCAGATTCTAATAATTTTAAAATACAAATGCTTGATTTTTTGTGTTCCTAATAACCTCACTTTCTGGTGACTATGAGAATGTACTGATGATGGGGCAGCTAGATAGTGCCATGGATAGAGCACTGGCCTTGGAGTCAGGAGGATGGGAGTTCAAATCTGACCTGAGACACTTGATAAATCCTGTGACCTTGAGCAAGTCACTTTACCCCGATTGCCTCACATTCAGGGCCATCTCCACTCATCCTGATTCATATCTGGCCACTGGATCCAGATAGCTCTGGAGAAGAAAGTGAGACTGGGGACTTAGCACAACTCTCCCTTATTCAAATCCAATTCTTGTGCTTGTCATGGAATCACCTCCCTGATGTCACTGAATGACTGAGGTCACATTTGAACTCAGGTCCTCTGGACTTTAGGGCTGGCACTCTATCCACTGCACCACCTAGCTGCCCCTTAAAAGGATAATTATTTTTTGTCCTTCAATTTCAAAGAGCACAACATCAGGGAAATGATGCCATGACAAGCATGTGAATAGGATTTGAATCAAGGGGAGCTGTGCTAAGTCACCAACCTCACTTTCTCCTCCAGAGCCATCTGAGACCAGGACCAGATATGGATCAGGATGACCAGAGAGGCCCGGGAGAAGAGGCAATCAGGGTCAAGTGACTCGTCAAAGATCACACAGTTAGCAAGTACCAAGTGTCTGAGGTCATATTCGAATTCCTGTTCTCTTGACTCCCATGCCAGTGCTCTATCCACTGGGCTACCTAACTGCTCTGCTATGATTTCTTTTTTTTTAGATTTTTCAAGGCAATGGGGTTAAGTGGCTTGCCCAAGGCCACAGGGCTAGGTAATTATTAAGTGTCTGAGGTCAGATTTGAACCCAGGTACTCCTGCCTCCAAGGCCAGTGCTCTCTTCACTGTGCCACCTAGCAGCGCCTCTGCTATGAATTTTAAAAAAGCAATGTACTATTACTAAGTTTCTGATTAATCTTTATGATTTACTTTTCAAGAAATTATAAAAGTACTGCAGCATCCCTTGTAGAGTCTTTATGGTAGTAAAAGGCCCTGTGAAATAGTTATTAGTTTAAAATTGATAGCTAGGCCTGGAGTGAGAAACATCTTAATTAAAATCTAACTTCAAACATTTACTAATTGTATGACTTTGAGAAAGTGACTTAACCTCTCTTTGACTTAGTTTCCTGAAATATAACATGAAGATATAATAATAACACTCACCTCCCAGAGTTATTGTAAGGATGAAAAGAAATAATATTTGTGTAAAGCTCTTAGCACATTTTCTAACACATAGCTAAATGTTGGCTATTATTATTTGTCGAGCACAAATTTTTATCCATATAGTTAAGATGTTAAGATAAGAATTAAACATGATATAGTTGTGGTGTAATTGCACTGATTTCATGGAGGACATATACACATTTTTTAAAGTTTTTTTTTTTTTTGCAAGGCAATAGGGTTAAGTGGCTTGCCCAAGGTCACACAGCTAGGTAATTATTAAGTGTCTGAGGCTGGATTTGAACTCAGGTACTCTTGACTCCAGGGCCGGTGCTCTATCCACTGCGCTACCTAGCCACCCCACACATATTCTTTTTTTTTTATTAAAGGTTTTTATTTATTTTGAGTTTTACAATTTTTCCCCCATCTTACTTCCCTCCTCCCACCCCACCCCCACAGAAAGCAATTTGTCAGTCTTTACATTGTTTCCATGTTGTACATTGATCCAAATTGAGTGTAATGAGAGCAAAATCATATCCTTAAGGAAGAAACAAAAAGTATAAGAGATAACAATATCAGACAATAGGATATCAGTTTTTTTTCTAAATTAAAGGGAATAGTCCTTGAACTTTGTTCAAACTCCACAGTTCTTTATCTGGATACAGATGGTATTCTCCATTGCAGACAGCCCCAAATTGTCCCTGATTGTTGCACTGATGGAATGAGCGAGTCCATCAAGGTTGATCATCGCCCCCATGTTGCTGTTAGGGTGTACAGTGTTTTTCTGGTTCTATTCATCTCACTCAACATCACTTCATGCAAATCCCTCCAGGCTTCCCTGAAATCCCATCTCTCCTGGTTTCTAATAGAACAATAATGTTCTATGACATACCACAGTTTGCTAAGTGATTCCCCAACTGAAGGATGTTTACTTGATTTCCAATTCTTTGCCACCACAAACAGGGCTGCTATATTTTTGAATATTTTTGTACAAGTGATGTTTTTACCCTTTTTCATCATCTCTTCAGGGTATAGACCCAGTAGTGGTATTGCTGGATCAAAGGGTATGCTCATTTTTGTTGCCCTTTGGGCATAGATCCAAATTTCTCTCCAGAAGGGTTGGATGAGTTTACAGTTCTATCAACAGTGTAATAGTGTAGCAGATTTCCCACAACACTTCCAACAATGATCATTAACCTTTCTGGTCATATTAGCCAGTCTGAGAGGTACCCCACACATTCTTGATATTACTGAAGATGCTGAAGATCCAGACAAAGGATCAATGTACAACATGGAAACAATGTAAAGACTGACAAATTGCTTTCTGTGGGGGTGGGGTGGGAGGAGGGAAGTAAGATGGGGAGAAAATTGTAAAACTCAAAATAAATAAAAACCTTTAATAAAATAAAAAAGAATGTGTGGGGTGGCTAGGTAGCACAGTGGTTAGAGCACCGGCCCTGGAGTCAAGAGTACCTGAGTTCAAATCCAGCCTCAGACACTTAATAATTACCTAGCTGTGTGACCTTGGGCAAGCCACTTAACCCTATTGCCTTGCAAAAAAAAAAAACTTTAAAAAATGTGTATATGTCCTCCATGAAATCAGTGCAATTACACCACAACTATATCATGTTTAATTCTTATCTTAACATCTTAACTATATGGATAAAAATTTGTGCTCGACAAATAATAATAGCCAACATTTAGCTATGTGTTAGAAAATGTGCTAAGAGCTTTACACAAATATTATTTCTTTTCATCCTTACAATAACTCTGGGAGGTGAGTGTTATTATTATATCTTCATGTTATATTTCAGGAAACTAAGTCAAAGAGAGGTTAAGTCACTTTCTCAAAGTCATACAATTAGTAAATGTTTGAAGTTAGATTTTAATTAAGATGTTTCTCACTCCAGGCCTAGCTATCAATTTTAAACTAATAACTATTTCACAGGGCCTTTTACTACCATAAAGACTCTACAAGGGATGCTGCAGTACTTTTATAATTTCTTGAAAAGTAAATCATAAAGATTAATCAGAAACTTAGTAATAGTACATTGCTTTTTTAAAATTCATAGCAGAGGCGCTGCTAGGTGGCACAGTGAAGAGAGCACTGGCCTTGGAGGCAGGAGTACCTGGGTTCAAATCTGACCTCAGACACTTAATAATTACCTAGCCCTGTGGCCTTGGGCAAGCCACTTAACCCCATTGCCTTGAAAAATCTAAAAAAAAAGAAATCATAGCAGAGCAGTTAGGTAGCCCAGTGGATAGAGCACTGGCATGGGAGTCAAGAGAACAGGAATTTGAATATGACCTCAGACACTTGGTACTTGCTAACTGTGTGATCTTTGACGAGTCACTTGACCCTGATTGCCTCTTCTCCCGGGCCTCTCTGGTCATCCTGATCCATATCTGGTCCTGGTCTCAGATGGCTCTGGAGGAGAAAGTGAGGTTGGTGACTTAGCACAGCTCCCCTTGATTCAAATCCTATTCACATGCTTGTCATGGCATCATTTCCCTGATGTTGTGCTCTTTGAAATTGAAGGACAAAAAATAATTATCCTTTTAAGGGGCAGCTAGGTGGTGCAGTGGATAGAGTGCCAGCCCTAAAGTCCAGAGGACCTGAGTTCAAATGTGACCTCAGTCATTCAATGACATCAGGGAGGTGAATGTACTATTAATAGATCCAAAAAAAATAAACTAGTTAGTTTCTAAAGGAAGCCATGAATTTCTTTATATTGATTGTAAGCAAAATAGGATCTTGGATGATAAAATGGAATTGAAAGGTATATATGGAGAAAAATCTTGGCATGGCATACAGAAAACTGGTTTCCAACTCAGAAGGAGTTGGGACCAAGTCCTGTTTCAGATTCAGATTGGCTATGGCATCTACCTAGGTTTTTCATAGTCTTTGAAGAGTCTGAATTGAGTTCAAGTCCCACCTCTGACACATACTGATTTATGTTCCCAGACAAGTAAATTAATCCCCCAGTCAGTGTCCTGGTCATTTCTCTTAGACCATGAGTAGCAGAAGAGGCTGATGTTGATCTGCATTGGTGTTCTCAGTGTCTTTCTTTATTGAATATCCTTCTGTTAAGACCAAGCAATCTTTTGTTTGTTAGTTTAACTAAGTATATCATTTTGTTCCAATATCAAGCCTAAACCAAGTGGAGACTAATTTGAGTCAGACCAAGAACAGCAGTAGCAACAACAGCAAGAACCACATTAGAAGTGACATTTGAACCCAATGTCTCTAATTCCAGAGTTAGTATGCTTTTCACTACAGTAGGACACTTATACTGGAATTCTCTTCCTAAAAGGAATACATCATTTGGAGGTTAGAATTTTTTTCAGAATCTAATATTTAAAAGTTTATATAACTCACCATTTAAAGAAATCTGAATAATTTTGTTTATGTGATTTCCTTTTATTTCTATAAAATCAGATGAACAATTATTATTAGGATCAGAAATGGCATTATATTTCACTTGAAAGTGCTTATTGAAAATATACTCAAAACCATAATTCAGCATCAGACAGAAGATGCTTGAGAAATTAGTAAAACTCACATATTACTCATAATCATTATATAAATATATCTGAATAAGCAAGTATCTATATGTGTATATCTATCTAATCTGTATATGTGGGTATATACACACACATACATGGTCAAGGAAACCTTAGCAAGTATGGAACAGGCATATGTATGTATCTAAGTACATGTTATGGCACCTATATACACATACATGTATAATACCACATACAAGCCTATATATACATACATATACATAGATATGTATATCTGTATTTACATATACTAGTCCATATATACGTACATAGCTATACATATTTCTACAGTCCAGTTACATAGATAGATAGAATGATAGATACTCACATCTATATGCCTGTTACATATCATCTAGACATTAATCTTCCTCTAGTCTTTAGGTTCTGGTAATTAACCCAGAGGCTTTCAGGACAACTTTTTGGGTTCTTGCTTTATTCATCTTTTAAAGACTGGTCAAATAAGCAAGAAAACACATTAACAAAGACAAATAGTTTAACAAGGAGCTGAAGGTATTCTTAAATTTCAAATTACTTGTCTGTCAAGTACAATTTTATTCTGTGGCCAGGAGAAAACCTAGTCCTGCCTAATCCTGACAGCTGCATGTTTCTTAGTAAATAAATCCGTTTTAGAATGTGTCCCTGATGTCAACATGCTAAACTGGTGAGTGTCTTAACCTAGAGATGATGATAGGATTATCCATCAGTTTTCTATTTCCTTTCCTCTTTGGAATTATGACCCTCTCCAAAACACTTTCTTCAATCAGACTTGGAATTCTGAGTTCAGTTATTATGTTAGCTTAAAATATCCCAGCTGTGATTTAAATAGTTTAAATAATCCATTTACTTACTGAATGGGAAAACACTAAATTCCATATTGTGAAGGAGCAGGGTTCCAAGAAATATTTTCTAATTGATCTTCCCAGAAAATTGGGATCCTAAAGACTCTGTAGAAGACAGAGAGCTATTGAACATGAGGAGCAAATGACATAATTAAAACAGAAAGATCAGCAAGTAGCTGATAGTGGCTTGCCCAGGAAAATGTCCTGTCTTAGTTTATGTGTATACACATCTCTGAAAAGTCATCCTTCCAATCACTCAAATTGGCAACCTCAGTGACATTCACATCTCCTTAATCTCACTCATCCTACATATCCAATTAGTCAATTGTCAATTGTTTATATCTCTACAGTCTCTCATTCTTATCCCATTTTTTTGTAATCAGTCATCATTCCTCCCCATGGCAACAGATTCTCTACATAGTTAAGAAAGTGATTTGTCCAAGTGATCCCATCATCCCTCGTTTCTCTCTCTCTCTCTCTCTCTCTTTTTTAGTTTTTTTTTTTTGCAAGGTAATGGTACTCCTGACTCCAGGACCAGTGCTCTATCCACTCCATCACCTAGCCACCCCTCACTTCTGTTTTTTAAATTTTTTTTGTTGTTTTTTGAATTTTACAATTTCCCCCCAAATCTTGCTCCCCCCTGAAAGCAATCTGATAGTTTTTACATTGTTTCCATGTTATACATTGATCAAAATTGAATGTGTTGAGAGAAATCATATTCTTAAGGAAAAAAAATATAAGAAATAGCAAAATTACATAATAAGATACCTTTTTAAAAACTTAAAGGTAATAAATAGTTTTGGTTTTTGTTTAAATTCCACAATTCTTTCTTTGGATACAGATGGTATTCTCCATCACAGATACCCTAAAACTGTCCCTGATTGTTGCACTGATGGAATGAGCAAGTCCATTAAGTTTGATCATTACCTCCATGTTGCTGTTAGGGTGTAGAATGTTCTTCTCATCCCTCACTTTTCAACAAGCTCCAGTGGCTCTCTATTATCAATTATAAACTCTTTTATTTGATATTTGAAGTTTTACATACCTTATCCTCAGCCTATCTTTCTACCCTTATTCCATATAATCTATATTCTAGCCATTCTGACTTTTCCTTTTCTTTTTTTGGAGGCAATAGTGTTATAAGTGACTTATCTAGGGTCATATAGTTACTAAATATCTGAGGTTCTCCTGATTCCAGAAGGGAATCTACTAGCTATCTAGCTACCCACATCATGACTTTCTTGCCTCATTACTCACCTCTGTAACTTGAAAACTTTCTTTATCCTTACAGGGCTTCCTAACTTCAAAATTAAGCTAGAATAATACCTCTCTGCATTAAGGCCTTTCTTCATCTTGTAGCTGCAAATATTTCCCCCCACCCCCAAGATGACCTGTTTTTCATGCTTTTTGTAATGTGTGACCTCTATATCTTGTGGCAAGGGACTGCTCCTGTGACTGAGCTCTGAAAAGTGATGTGCACTTCATCTTGCTTAGAACCAGGCCTCCATGTCACTTCTCTGACATTTCCACCCCAGATCAATAAGGGGATACCACTCCCCTCCCTTCTCCATTTAGAATATAAGCTTCTTGAGGGCAGAAATGGAAGTTTCCTTGATTTGTATCTCCAGTGGTTAGCATATAGTAAGGACTTAAATGCTTTTTAAATGCTCTAATTAAAACATAAGGTCTTGAGAACTGGGGCTGTTTACTTTTTGTCTTCATATGCCTGGTTCCTACCATAATACCTGAAGCACAGAAAGAGCATAATAAATACATGGGGGCAATTTTGAATTATGGGGGTCATAAATGGGAGAACCTGCTCTGTTTAGCTCCAGAATCCCTACCCTGAGGTCTCATAGTTCTGACTGGTGAATATCTGATGGGATCCTTTTTGTTTAGGTATGGCTGCAGCCATACTTAACTTTACTTCCTCTTCCACTCAACCTCCATCTTTTTGCCTTTCCTCACCCTGATTTTCTGGGTCTGGAACCATAATCAAGTCAAAATACTATTCGGAAATAGCTCCATTCACCATTCCGCAAACTTTTCAGACACCTCTCCAAAAATCATTGCAACACAACTCTCTCCTTATAATGTAAACTCTTTGGGGTGAGGGACTGACTTTACTTTTTTTTATTTGTATCCCTAGCATTTTAACATTTGGTACCTAGCCTCAGACACTTAATAATAACCTGTGTGACCTTGGGCAAGCCACTTAACCCCATTGCCTTGCAAAAACCTAAGAAAGAAAAAACAACAACAACAAACTTGGTACCTAGTAAGAGGTTAATACTTTTACCATTCATTAATTCTTTCTTTAAAAATAGATTGGGGAGCAGCTAGGTGACATAGTGGATAAAGCACCAGCCCTGGAGTCATGAGTACCTGGGTTCAAATTCTACCTCAGACACTTAATAATTACCTAGCTGTGTGGCCTTGGGCAAGCCACTTAACCCTGTTTGCCTTGCAAAAAAAACCTAAAAAACTAAAACTAAAAAAAATAGATTGGGGGGCAGCTAGGTGGCAAAGTGGATAGAGCACCGGCCCTGGAGTCAGGAGCACCCGAGTTCAAATTCGACCTCAGACACTTAATAGTTACCTTGCTGTGTGGCCTTGGGCAAGCCACTTAACCCCATTTGCCTTGCAAAAAAAAAACCTAATCAATAAAAGATTTATTTAAACTCTCTAGATATTAATTTCTTAGTCTATAAAATGAGGAAGCTGCACCTTGCACTTTGACGTTCCTTCCAATTCTAAATTTATGAGCTCTTTTTTCCCACCTTGAGGATGCTGAGATTAGTCTCCTCTCTGTTCTCATCTAGATCTTTGCAGTAGAAAACTCCCTAAAGAAAAATGGTTTCCTCACCTTTCCTCTTCAGTTTGTTTTCTCTTCTGTCCTCAAAATGTACCATAATATCTTGAAGCTACTTTCACTTCCTTTCCCTTTATCTCTTTTTCTGAAGGATTGTATTCTCTTTCCTCCTTTTCCCAATTAGGTCGATTACTCTCTTCTCATCTTCGAAGACCAGAAGAGGGAGGATATTTCTTGGCACCTTTCCTACAATATGGTACAAGCCTAGAGAGTACACATCTGTTGGCTGTCTCCTTGCTTTTCTTTCCCTCTGCCTCTAAGGATCTCTCTCTATTTGATTTTGTTCATCCATTGCTTTCCATCTTCAAGGGTGGCTTGAGCCTACAAGGCAGCCCCAAAGGGTTAATAATTGAGGGGGGGGGTAGATTTGATAGGGAGCTTGTTTATCAACCAGCACAGTCGGTAACGTCTAGCAGAGCATTAGGGATTTAAAGTGAACTCTTTAGGCTGATCCGCTCCCGCTCCCCAGTCCTCCTCCTCTTTTCTTCATGTACTTTTAATGATTACATGATCTTAAAGAGGAAGAGGACAGAAGGTGAGTGAGTTCATTCAGGAAGATACGGGCCGTTGTCATGGCTCCGAGATCCCAGGGGTGGAGAGAAAATGGACTCGGAGTATCTGATTAGGCGAGAGGAAGGACCGACAGAGACTTTGAGAAGCGGTCCCCAGGAGAACGGACTGAATCGGAGGCGGGACCCGAGGGGATCAGGCGCTAAGTCAGACGCGGGAGAAGCCGGGCGCCCGAGCCCAACTTTAGACGGGGGCGGGCGGCTGTCTGCTTCAGATTAAGGTCGCGGGGAGGCGGCTCTCCCCCGGGGCTTCCTCCGACCTCCCGCCGCGAGCTCTCTGGCCCGAGGACCCCGCGGAGGGGACCCCGGTCTCTTTTCCAGCTCCGGCCAGGGGTTCCCTTCGGGGCCGCGCCTCCGTGTTGCCCCGGGGGTTTCTCGGAGGGGGACGGCGCGGCCCGGGGCGTGCCTCACGTGGGGGCCCCGCGGCCGCTCGGAAAGCCCCCGCCGCCGCCCCGGGGCCCCGCGGGCGGGCCTTGGCTCCCGGCCGCGCGGGGGCTGGAGGGAGGACCGGCTCGGGCTGAGAATGGCTCTTTCGGAGGATGGGGGACGGGGGTGAGCGGAGGCGGAGAACAGGCTCCCCCAGAAGCGCGCCCGCCCGGCCCCCGCCCCGCGTGGAGAGCGCGCCCCGCGTGGAGCCCTCCGAGAGGGGCCGCCCTGCCCCGCTCCCCGTGGCCCGAGCTGAGCGGGGCGGGGCGCCGGCATGGGGCTGCTGTCGGGGGGCTGCCAGGAGGGCGGCGGCCGCGGCCGCGGGGAGCGGCCCGCCAGCCCGGGCTGCGTGGCGGAGGAGGAGCCCTCCCCGGCCCCGAGAGCCGGCGAGGAGAGGGACGAGGCGCCGGGGGAAGAGGACGAGGAGGACGCGGGCTTCTCCCCGCTGTCTGAGGCCTCGGACGACTCCTTCTACCCGGCCGACGGGGAGGACGCCTGGCTGCGGCGGGCCGAGCCCGAGCTTCGGGGCGGCCCGGGGCCGGAGGAGGGGGCCGGCCCGGAGGCCGTGACCCTCTTCCGTGCGGCCAGTACCAACAACGTGGGGCTGCTGAGAGCGCTGATCCGCAGGGGACCCGGGGCTCAGGAGGTGCAGGAGACGGACCGCAACCGCCGGGTAAGAGCGGGCGTGCGTGTGTCCGAGTGCGTGTCCGCGTCCGCGTCCGTGTCCGCGCCCGACTCGCCCCCTACATCACAGCGCCCGGCCCTCGTCCGAGGGAGCCCCGAGCCCCGGCTCGCCCGCCCCCCGCGTGTCCGCTCCTGCCCTTAGCATCCAACCACAGCAGCTGTACCCCGCAAACGCCTCCCCCTTGGGCGCTGGCCCTCGGCCGCCCCGGCCCCCCGCACCTTCCCGCCTCCCCGGCCCCTCGCACCTTCCCGCCTCCCCGGGCCGCCCCGGCCCCCCGCACCTTCCCACCTCCCCGGCCCCCCACACCTTCCCGCCTCCCCGGGCCGCCCCGGCCCCCCGCACCTTCCCACCTCCCCGGGCCGCCCCGGCCCCCCGCACCTTCCCGCCTCCCCGGGCCGCCCCGGCCCCCCGCACCTTCCCGCCTCCCCGGCCCCTCGCACCTTCCCGCCTCCCCGGGCCGCCCCGGCCCCCCGCACCTTCCCGCCTCCCCGGCCCCCCGCACCTTCCCGCCTCCCCGGCCCCCCGCACCTTCCCGCCTCCCCGGGCCGCCCCGGCCCCCCGCACCTTCCCACCTCCCCGGCCGCCGGCACATGCCCCGCGCCTCCTTTTCTCGAGAGCCGCAGCTAGGACCCATTTTTCGCAGCGCTGCCCTAGCACATCCCAACCCAGTTTACAAGTTTCTTCACACCGCTTCTGCCAAGTTCGGAGAGCTCCGGGGCCCGTGCACGCAGCCTCTCCGCAGACCTACTTACTTCACAGCCACAGACAGAGACGTTCCCGATTTCTGGTGGAGAGGGAGAGCTCTCCCAGTGCCCCATCCGAAACGTAGATCAGCGCTTCATTCCCTTACCTTAGGAAACATGATTGCTTATTTCCAATCCCCCCCCCCCCCCCCCCAAGAGTGGAATTCGCTTCCTGACGGTGTTTTACCACTTACAACCTAAAGAAATGAGTAAAATCCATTTAAACTCCGGGTTTAGAGGCAGGATGGGAATCATCTATCAGCAACATTTATCTTCTTCATATGGGCCAGGTCTCCTTCTAAAGACTGGAGATACTTAGGAAAGGAGAAAACAAATCTTCCTCTCAGATTATTCTAATGGGGATACAACATATAAATAGGCAATATACAAAGTAACCTTAGAGAGGAAAGAGGGCTTGACCTTCCCTGAGACTGATATGGGTCTTCTGTGCAAGTCAAACTTGCAGAGCTTCAGTTACCTCTTCAATAAAAAAGACGTAAGGGGTGGCTAGGTGGCGCAGTGGAGAGAGCACCGGCCTTGGAATGAGGAGGACCTGGATTCAAATGCGACCTCAGACGCTTATAATTACCTAGCCGTGTGACCTTGGGCAAGCCACTTAACCCCCATTGTCTAGCAAAAACAACAAAAAAAGACATGATATGTATGTAAGAGGTCTCACTAACTTTAAAGTGGTCAGCAAATGCCAATACCAAGAATTTATTCTACAACTGTAAGCTTACCCAGTTCAGTACTGTTTGCTTTTGTATGCAAAGCATTTTCCCCCCTAAACATTCAAGCCTTTCTCTCCTTTTCAAGTCCCTCACATACATTGATTAGGACTCTAGTCTGGGATAAAAATTTCCTCATTCAATTCTTCTCATTTCTGAGCTTTATAGTTAAGGTATTTTTCCTTTCTTTTAAAGTATTTGAATTGCTCTCTTAATTACCTGGTTTTGCAATAAGGTGGTAAGAGGAATACTCTTTTTCCCAATCTGACTCATTCCTAGAGTTACAGTGAGGTTCCTGAACAAGACACAGGAAAACTAAGAATTCTTCCTTGATTTTAAGTATCCATTTGGGGGAGAAAATACCAAAAGTAAAATAATTTTTTTTAAGGTTTGTTTTTTTGCAAGGCAATGGAGTTAAGTGGCTTGCCCAAGGCCACAGGGCTAGGTAATTATTAAGTGTCTGAAACTGGATTTGAACCCAGGTACTACTCCTGACTCCAGGGGCCGGTGCTTTATCCACTGCGTCACCTAGCCGCTGCAGTAAAATTATTTTTGGACAATAAAAGACAATATGTAAAATTAAGTGCTTAGTTGTGTTGCACGGATTTTAAATGTCCTAAGAGTTCAGAGAAGAAAGATGAAAAAGGTTTGATAGTCATGAATGGCTTCCTGGACATAATGAGATGAGTTGGAGCTCATTGGGCAGTAGAATCACATTAGGGTTCCTGAGGATTATTTTAACTCCTATGTTTTATCATCATCTTTAGTAAGTAAACTACCTAATAATTGTCATAAGAAGTAATCCTTTCAATATTGAGAGTCTCATAATATTGCTAACCAATGTTGCTGCCCTCTGAGAAAGGAAATCTCTTTGGAGGTACCTCATAATTTATGTTCTGTAATTTCAGTATTTGAGATATTGATTTTTTTGCACCCTAGTTACTTCTGCACTTTAGATGCTACATGCAGGTGGTAGTTAAACATTTTGTTTATGTAGCCTGATCTTATGAGGTGAGATTTTCCTGAGACTTATTAAAGAAAATGATTCTCCTTAACAAATTTATACTTTACTGCAAAGATTTACATGGTTTTTATACTTAAAAACATAAGAATTCATGGAATTTTACAATTGGAAGTCACCTCACTGGTCTTCTGCTTTAAATCATACTTTGAAAGCAATATTATTCAGTCACATCTAGCTCTATGATTCTATGGACCACCTAGATACTGGAGTGGTTTGCAATTTCTTTCTTCTTCAGATTAAGGCCAAGAGAAGTTAAATGACTTGCTCAGGGTCACACAGCTAGTAATGTCTGAGATTGTATGTAAATTCATGCTTCCTTACTCCAATCCCAGTGCTCTATCCACTAGTACAAACTATTTCACTTCATCTTTCTGATTGTTAATTTTTCCTGATATTATTCCTACATTTTCCTCTTTGAAACTTCCATCCATAATAGAAGCAAAGAATTTCTACAGTTCTGTTAGTAGATCCTCATATGAAAGAAATCAAAAAGCTTTTCACCATCCTAGGTTTTTTCCTTTGAACCCTTGATGGCTTTTCAGCATCCTTCTTAAGCTCAAAAATGAATGGGATGCTATAGATAAAAACTGACAATGTGCAGTACCTGGGGATCATTTGTAAGCTGTGGGCTCCTCAGTGTAGCCAAAAGTAGCTTTTTGGCTGCCACAATACAATGCTGACTCATTTTGTGCTTGATTTCAATCAAACCCAGGAGATCTTGTTGTCTTATTCCCACTCCCTATCATATGTGTGTGAAGTTGATTTTTTTGAACCGAAGTTTAAGACATTTATTCCTGTTGAATCTCATCTCAGTAGATTCAGCCCACATCTTGTCAACAACTTTTTAGGCTACTGTCACCCAGTGTAGTGTGTTCATTGTCCTTACTATTTTTTTTGTCAGCTGTAAATTCACTCTAAAAATTAAATTGCACAGGGTCTAGCACAGATTTCTGGGGCATTCCACTGAGATCTCTTTACTTGACATTGAATTATTAATGACTCCTCTTTTGAGTCCAGTCATTTAAGCAGTTCTACATCATTTAATTAGTTATCTTCTAGTACATAGCTTCATCTTTTCCCCAGATAATTGTAAAAAATACTTTGTCAATTTCATCTATAGCCTTTTCCTAATCTACTAGTAAAAAAAGGGGGGGTAGTAAGGCTAAGTTGGCATCAATCAACAAGTATTTTTATAAATCACCTTTTATGTGCCAAAACTTCATACCATATGGTGGGGATACAGAGATAAATATAAAATAGTATATGTCTTCAAGGACCTTATATTTTATATATCTATACATATAATATCTACATGCATAGGCAAAATGAATATAAGATAATTTGGGGGGGTAAAACAGTAGCAGTTGTTCTCTTATGTGAAGTGATGGGACAATTAAGCTTAATTTGAAGACATCTAGAGAATCTTGAGAGGTGAAGATGTTTGTGTGTGTGTGTGTGTGTGTGTGTGTGTGTGTGTGTGAAATATTATATATGAGGAACAACCAGAGGCCAGTATGACTGAACTAATATATGAAGTCCAGGTAGAGTGAAGGGATTTAAACGCCAAACTTCCAAAATGGAAGTTCTAAATTCAACAATGGGAGAAGGGAGCTGCAGTTGTTTAGATGATCATAGAGTGTACCAGAAGAGAAGATAGCTCAGGAAGGACCATTGGAGTATATCCATAGTTAGGGGTTAGGATTTGAATTCAGCAGAGGAGATTGGGGAACCTTAACACAGGTAGGAGTGAGAATATTTTAGAAAACATGATAAAGCTTGGTCAGTAGTGTCAAATGCTGTCTAACCCTGAAACTTCTTTTTGAGATCTTCTCATCTTACAATATCCCTCCCTGTAACAGTCCCCTCCTCCCATGAATGATTTCTTTTTGGCTTACATTTTGGGGACAGATCTAGGTCAACTCTGCTTCATTACCCTTCCAGCTCTCCTGATTCTAAGGACTTAGGCATCTTTCCCTTTCCCTTTTTCTAAGTATTTGGGATCCCATTCTCTTCCCCCCCTTTTAGTTCCTTTATGTATTGTTTTCTATTAAAACAGGGCAAAGATTGTCTGCCTTACCTTTTGCTAATATTTGTTTCCCCCAGCACTTATAGCACATAGCCTGGCATATTATAAGCACTTAATAAAAACTTTTTACTTACCTGTCTACCTGTACAGAGATGGAGAAAGTTGAGGATTCAGAAAAAAAAGCTTATTGAATTTGACAATCTGTAATTTTGAAGTCAACACTTTCAGTTAACCGAAGTCAGGGACCAGATTTCAAGTGATTCAGAAATGAGCACTGAGAGAGGAAGTGGAGGATGATAGCTTTAGGAGATAAAAATGAAGATATATATATATTTTTAAGCATCTGGGAGACATGAGCATGTTTTTAAGACAATGAGAAGACTGTAGATTTAAAATGAAAGAGGGGCATGTTGGGGAGGACAGTTCTAGAGGAATTGATGGCATAGATATAAATAGAAGGGTTAGCAAGGAGAATGGCTATCTCTCCATCGAGATTGGGTTAAAGGAGAAGAGAATGGGAAATGAGGTCAAAGGGTTTTGCTAATGTAGACTAAAGGAGAGAGAGCTCTTGGCAAATAACCTACTTTTTTTATATAACCCATCTGAGAGGGTTGCATGTGATCAGTCATTCAATAAATGTTTATTATGGATCTTTATTGCTAGGGGTTGGGGGTAAAAATACATCGTTCAAATCCCTACCCCCAAGGGTCATTCATTTTAATATACATGATGAAACCTTGCTACTTCTTTGTATTAGATTTTAAAAATCTAATCTTCCTTTAATGATAATGTTCTAGGTTTTTATAGGAAAAGGGTCCAAGTTCATTGGCCTATAATTTTTAGAATCTGCTTCTCCCAGCCCCTCTTTTGAAATATGCTTTTCCCTAGTCCTGTGGCATCTTTTTTCTCCACAAACTTTTAGTTTTATAGAAAAACTGAGGAATCATATTCATCAGTGTCTTTGGCATCTCAGGATATAGTTCATTTGGGATAAGTAGCTAAGTGACTTCAAAAGCAGTTTTATTTTTTTACTATTTGCTTTCTTATCTTGGATATCAACTTCTTGTTTTCAGGATTTAACATTTTTTAAAATTTCTTCCCTGTCATTTCCTCTGTAGAAAAGTTGTTCTTGGCACAGAAAACAGTAGCACATTGAGAATGGGCAATTCCTCCATCTCTCTGTTGTCAATTTTTTTATTGTTTCACCCACTGCAAGTAACAACAGCACTCTACCTGATTTTGATCCTCTTCTCTCCAATGTAGTTATCTTCCTCTATCTTATTTTTTTGTAGCTTTTAACTTTCTTTGACAGCCATAGCTCATTCTGAGCATTCACAGTCCTTATTTTTATAGAACTTTGCCATTTTTTTGCAGGACTATTCCTCCTTTGTTACTTGCCCTTGCTTCCACTTTCTTTACATTATCTTTAAAAAATAAAATTTAAGTTTGTGAGTTTCCTGTTCATCCTCAGATAAAACCTTTCCCCCTTCTCATTGAAATTGTTTTCCTTTATCTTTATTAGTTCATCTGGAGGAGTTTTTCCCTCTGTTCCACTTCCACTATATCTGTATTCTTAAAATGTGGGTTATATATCACATCATTCTCAGCTTTCTTCTATTAAAAACAAATCTTAGGAGAGAATGGTCACTCTCAAGACTCCCATAAATTTTACTTAAGCAACCAGTTCCTCTATTAGTCTTTTCAGAATAGTTTTCCTTCATGTTGGATCAGTCCTAAATGTTTTGAAGAATGAAATTCTAGTCAAGAAGCCCTGCTTTTGATGAAAAGAATTCTAGCTGCTATCTGGAAAATTGAAGACACCTGTCACAATAAATTATAACTCTGGGCCAAGTTTGTGATAAACTTCTTTAACTTCTTATCAATTTCTTCTTCCTGTCCAGGTGGTTGGTAGACTACTTTGATGATAAAATTACTTCTATTTTTCCCTTTATGTTTTCTATCATTGGAATGTACTTCCTGAAGCAGGGACTATCTTCACTTTTCTATTTGTATCATTTTGCACATAATAAGTGCTTTATGATTCATTCATTCTTTTTTTTTTTTTTTAGGTTTTTTGCAAGGCAAATGGGGTTAAGTGGCTTGCCCAAGGCCACACAGCTAGGTAATTATTAAGTGTCTGAGGTCAGATTTGAACCCAGGTACTCCTGACTCCAAGGCCGGTGCTTTATCTACTGCGCCACTTAGCCACCCCTCATTCTTAATATACAATGTTACCCCCTCTTCCAACTCATCTTCTTTAACCTATTCTGTTTCTTTTGACCAAGTTACACTTTTGCAAATTCCATTTGTATTTGTTTCATTCTACCAAGTCTTTGGCCTATGAAGTCAAATACTTCCTTACATTTGGATCACTCATTAGTTATTCAGTTGAGCAACAAGCATTTATGAAGTGCCTACTTTGTTTTAGGTCCTTTGCTATGAATATGTTTGCAAAAGTGAGACAAGTCCTTGCTTTCAAGGAACCTTACATTCCATGATAGTAGGGTTTTTGTACCTAAGAAGGGTTCTATGAAACTCTTGGGAGTAGACAGTTCAAGGAGTTCCAGAACTTGAATGGGAAAATAAATTAACACATTTATTTTCACTAATCTAACTAAAACTTAGCGTTTCCTTAAATTAAGAATGGAAACAAGAAATCATTATTTAGATAAAGGATCTGTAGATTTCACCTATGGACTGCCAAGCAGGTCCATGACACAAAAAAGATAGGAAATCCTTACTAGGAAAAGTCCAATTGCTCAATCTTAGGTTACTTTTTGAAGCCATTAGTTTTGATGTGTTTCTTGAATTTTTTTATTCTGTGAGCTTCTTAGTGTTTGAGTTATTCTTTCTTCATTATAGCAATTTAATTATTTAATATCCTGATTGTTGGACATATTTAGGCATTTTTACCTTTCAGCTTTTTTATTATAAAATTCTTTTGATCAAATAAGTACATTTTTTTTTTAGTTTTTGGAAGGCATTGGAGTTGAGTGACTGGACTAAGGTCACGCAATGAAATAAGTATTATGTGTCTGAGATTGGATTAGAATTTAGGTCCTCCTGTCTCTAGGGCTGGTGTGGTCTCATCACTGTGCCACCTAGCTGCCCCATAAGTGCATTCGTTAAAAAAAAAATCTTTTGTTAAAAATTTGAAAATATTAACAAAATGAATATATCTATATACAGATAATGGGAGAGGGAAAGGACTGAAATGGTGATTCTTCTGTAAAACTTTTTTTTAAAGTAAAAGCTAAACTTAACACTTAATACAAAATTCCCTTAGGAATTTATTTTAGCTCTTTGAAGATTTTTAAAATGTTTCATTGGTAACCCAACTAGTAAGCAAGGAGAACTTGAATTAAAACCCAAGTCTTCTGACTCCAGATCTAGTGCTCATAGTATACCCATGAACTTCCTCTAAGGTTAGATATATAACATTTTAAATAGAAGAAATAATAGAAGTAAAGTTATGTAGGTAGTAGTTAGCATGTGATTTGATTGGTTACAGGAAAGTTTTGAAGTCTAGAAGTAATAAAACCTATAATAAAAGTGAAAAATCCTTTTGTCCCTTTTTTCTTTTTAAAAAATATTTTGTTTTCTGGGGTGGCTAGGTGGTGCAGTGGATTGAGCACCGGCCCTGGAGTCAGGAGTACTTGAGTTCAAATCCTGCCTCAGACACTTAATAATTACCTAGCTATGTGGCCTTGGGTAAACCACTTAACCCTATTGCCTTGCAAAAGCCTAAAAAAATAAAAAAAAATTAAAAAATCTTGTTTTCCAATTATATACAATAGTAGTTTCTACCTATCATTTTTGTATGGTTTTGAATTTTACAATTCCCCCTCCCCGCCCTCCCTTCCCTCCCCCCACCTCCCACAGAAGGCAGTCTAATAATCTTTACATTGTTTCCATGCTATACAGTGATCAAAATTGAATGTGTGGAGAGAGAAATAATATCCTTGAGGAGAAAATAAAATATGAGAGGTAGCAAAATTATGTAGTACAGAAGACACTTTTTTTAAAAATTGAAGGTAATAGACTTTGGTCTTTGTTTAAACTCCACAGTTCTTTCTCTGGGTACAGATGGTATTCTCCATCTCAGGTACTCTAAAATTGTCCTACATTGATGAAATGAGCAAGTCCATTAAGGTTGATCATCACCCCCAGGTTGCTGTTAGGATGTACAATGTTCTTCTGGCTCTGCTCCTCTCACCCAACATCAGTTCATGGAAGTCTTTAGAGGCTTCTCTGAAATCCCATCCTTCTTGGTTTCTAATATAACAATAGTGTTGCATAACATATATATACTATAATTTGTTCAGCCATTTCCCAATTGATCTTTGTCCCTTTTTCTTTGGAAAAATTATTTATGATACCTGGGAAAAATAGTCTTCTTGGAGTTCTAATTCTTAAATTACTCATTGGTTCACCTACCTCCATTCATTTCATTTATGAAATTGAATCTTAGTTGGTCTTCTTTGAGTTTAGTTTAATTTTTTGACTTAATGTTTTGTTTAAAGACTGTCTTCTTTCCAATAATCTTGTGACTGTTGAGAATGGAATAGTATTAAAATACTTCTGGGGGCAGCTAGGTGGCGTAGTGGATAAAGCACCGGCCTTGAAGTCAGGAGTACCTGGGTTCAAATCCAGTCTCAGACACTTAATAATTACCTAACTGTGTGGCCTTGGGCAAGCCACTTAGCCCCATTTGCCTTGCAAAAAATAAAATAAAATACTTCTGACTTGCAAAAAAAGGCTGCATAATTTAGAATGTAAAATACAAATATTCTTAATACAGTTTTCCAGTCAATCCTAAAGTATGCTTTCATATGTTTTAGAATTACAGTGCCCCCCCCAATCTAGTGACATTAAAACATGTTGTTATCCTCCTAATCCTATTCTTTGTTCTTATATTATTGCTAGGAGTGCCTCTCCAGTTAAATCAATAGAAAAATCACTTCTGGGAAAGCACTGCAATTTGAGGTTGTGTAATTATTATTTTTATTGGTGTGGAATTATAATGTGAACGTCAGGTTTAGAGTTTGAACTGTTTGGGCCTGATTATTATCCATTCAATAGATGTTGCATTACCATTAAAATTTTTAACCTTGGTGTGAGTTCTAGTCCCTCAAGCAAAAATTTTCAAAATTTCTTATCCATATTGGCCAAGAAAAATGCAGTCAATTGATAAGCATATATTAAGTATCTGCTATGGTAAACACCAGGGAATACAAATACAAAGAAATGAAATAATCTCTACTCATAAGAGTAGTCTATTACGGAGACTACATGGGCAATATGTGAAGTTTATAAAATATGAATACTAAGAATAAAACAATTAAGAGTAACTATAAAGTAACTAAATACCAAGGGAGTTTGCCATACTAGTTGAAGGGATCAGGGAAAGCCTTACATAGAAAATGGTGCTATCCTGAAGAAGAGGGAATCCCTAAAGGCATGGAGGACAGCCAGTGCAGAGGTTAGAGATGAGTGCAGAGAGAAGGATAGTTGGACTGGAACAGAGAGTGCAGGCTGGGGAGTAATACACAATGAACCTGGAAAGATGGGTTGAAGTAAACTTTGAAGGCCTCCAAAAACTACATTGCAGATTATGGGATAGGTACTATACAAAACTTAAAAATATGGCTAAAATTCCTTTTGACCTTCTATAGTCTTGCTTATTACATCTTATTATGTCTGTTGTTGCCTTTTGTAACCTTGAGAAGTGGGTGTTTTTAGCAAAATCTTAGGAATGGTGTCAAATGAGTGGAAAGGAATTGTGTTTAAGGAATGAGTGTTTACGGAATATGCTTTGACTTTGCTGCCAAATTCATTTGGGTGGAAAAGGGAGGGGATAAGATGGTAAAATGGTTCCTAGACCAGGATGAGAATTTAGGCCAGAAGAATGAAAACAGAAGCTGCTTAAAATAGGCTTTAATGAGACTGTAGATAATCATTTGGAAGGTTCAAGAGAAGCTGCAGGGTTAGGGGCTTCTAGTCTAGTTACAGTCAGGAAGATGAGTTCTAATCCAAGCTCACAATGGCTAGCTACATGATTCTAAATGACTGGGCAGTCATTTAGCTGCTCAGCTCCAGTTTCCTCATCTGTAAAATGAAGTGGGGTTGAACTTCTAAGGTCTATGATCCTGGTGCTGAATTTTCCTAAGGCAACTATTAGTGCTGTAGATTTAAGTTAAGGGCTTTTAGATAATGGAGGACTGTTCCCTCCAGCAGAGGGTTATGAAATGTTCAGTTAGTAGAAGTTTTCCTTAAAAAAGATAACGTGGGTGGAGAGGGAAGCATATAATTGGGCTATCAGAACACAAGTGAGTGGTGAGCTCTCTGTTGAGGTTTCAGTAAAGAGCTGGAGTTTGTTTTCCAGTTTGTTGATTCAAACCTTGTAATTTCTTTTAAAATTTTAAAAAGTTTTAAAATATGAGAACAATTTTTTCTTTTAAAATATTTGTGACTTTCCTTGTTGGACAAACTGATAAAGGAAAGCAAATGTTGAAAAACTATTAATACTAATAACATACTCTGTGATTTAAGCTCAGATCTTCCAGAAGCAATTTTGCTTAATTATTAAGCTATATCCAAGCCATTTTTATCTTGGAAAGAGAGGGAGATGTCCAGGTTGGTATAGACACTCACTCATATTTTCCAATGTGATTATGTGTCCCAAGATGATTTCAGATAACATTTATTAGGAATCTTGAAATTCTCTTGAAGAAGGAAGAGATCACAATGTATAATAATATAATTTGGATTAACTTTTCAGAATTAGAGTAGCCTAATTGTAGAGAAACTAAGTTATTATTCCATCCTCTTCCATCTATATCTTAATTTTTCTAATTAGTTCTGTTGGATAAGGAGCCTGGGATATGAAAGAAACAAGATTTAACTTGTTTTAAAAGTATCACCCTTAATCCATTTTCCTAAGGAAAAAAAATTTTTTTTGTCCAAAAATTTTGGAATGGATTTGTTTAAATAGTTTTAATCTTATTGAAGAGTTTTTAAATAATGCTTCCATATCAAAATTTTAGTTATGAGTTATCCCCATTTATTTTTTTTATCATTTTATTTTTGATTTATTTTTGACTTTTTAGGTTTCTTTGCAAGGTAATGGGGTTAAATGGCTTGCCCAATTAACAGCTAGGTAATTATTAAGTGTCTGTGGCTGGATTTGAACTCAGGTACACCTGACTCTAGGGCCAGTGCTGTATCCATTCATTTACTTTAATAAAAATGAGGGCTTCCTTGCATCCTGGCAGGTTTCCTTAGAAAACTTGGGTAGAGGAAGGGCAGAGAAAAATAAAACTGAAACCTCCAGTAATTTTATCTATTTCTAGGCAATAGAGTTAAGTGACTTGCCCAGGGTCACACAGCTGGTTAATTGTTAAGTGTCTGAAACCAAATTTGAACTCAGGGCCTCCTGACTGCAGGGCACCAGAAGAATTTAAATTTGGAAGAACTTTAGAGGCCATTTAGTATAGGGGTCTATTTTCATGTCCACATCCAAGTCCTTGAACTTGGCTTTTTGATAACTAAAAATATTGACTTCTTTTAATTTACTGTTATTTTTACTCTGTAGCACTTCCTGAAATAACTGTAGAGATGCATGATTTCTAATCATGATTGTAGATTGTTTTGCAATGTCTTTGTTACCTGAAATTCTGAAGTAAATTTTGAAGAAAAATTTTGAAGAAATTTAATTTTAAAAATTGATATGTTGCAGTATTTTCCAGACTTTTTCAGTCTGCACTATCTCTATGACCTCTTCATACCTGGAATAGACCAGAGATAATAAGTAGGAGTCACTCCCAAGACAAACCCAGAAACTGTATGAACACTTTTCACTCAAATAAAGTCAGATCTAAATAATTGGAAAAATGTCAATTGCTCATGGTTAGGTTGAGCTAATATAATAAGAATGATAATTTTACCCAAATTAAATTACTTATTCAGTGCCATACCATACTTATTCAGTGCCAAACTACCAAAAAACTATTTTAAGAGATAGAAAAATTAGTAACAGAATTCATCTGGAACAACAAAAGGAATTGATGACAAAAAAATGCAAAGGAAGGTGTATACTGTAAAATGGCAGTCATCAAAACTACCAGGTACTGCTTAGGAACTAGTGGAGTAGAAATGCTACAAAAGAAACAGTAGTAAATGACTATAGTAATCTACTTTTTGACAAACCTGAAGACATCCACTTCTAGGATGAGAACTCATTATTTGACAAAGATTATTAGGAAAGGGGTGGCTAGGTGGCGCAGTGGATAAAGCACCGGCCCTGGAGTCAGGAGTACCTGGGGGTTCATATCCGGTCTCAGACACTTAATAACTACCTAGCCGTGTGGCCTTGGGCAAGCCACTTAACCCCACTGCCTTGAAAAAACCTAAAAAAAAATTATTAGGAAAACTGGAAAATAGTATGGCAAAAACTAGGCATAGACCCACATCTCACATCCTATATCAAAATAAGGTCAAAATGGATACAGGATTTAGACATAAATGGTGGGTGATACCATAGACCAATTAAGAGTTCAAGAAACACTCTGTCAGATCTTTGGAAAGAGGAGAAATTTATGACCAAGCAAGAAATAGAGAACATTATAAATTGCAAAATGGATGATTTTGACTATATTAAATTAAAAAGGGTTTACACTAATTAAACCAATGCAGCAAGATTAGAAGGAAAGCAGAGAATTGAGAAACAGTTTTCCCAGCTAGTATTTTTTTTTAGGGTTTTTTTTTTTTGCAGGGCAAATGGGGTTAAGTGGCTTGCCCAAGGCCACACGGCTAGGTAGTTATTAAGTGTCTGAGACCGGATATGAACCCCCAGGTACTCCTGACTCCAGGGCCGGTGCTTTATCCACTGCACGCTGCCCCGCAGCTAGTATTTCTGATAAGGGTCTAATTTCTAAAATATATGGAGAATTGAATCAAATTTAGAGAGATTACTAGTCATTCCCCAGTTGATAAATGGTCAAAGGAATGAACAGATAGGTTTCAGATGAAGAAGTTAAAGCTTTATATAATCGTGGAAAAATGCTCCAAATCATTATTGATTAGAAAAATGCAAATGAACAATTATGAGGTAACCCCAGATTGGCTAAGATGACAAAAATGGAAAAATGATCAGTATTGGAGAGGTTATGGGAGGAATGGGACGTTAATGCACCATTGGTGGAGTTGTGAACTGATTCATCCATTCTGAAGAGCAATATGGCACTACCCCCAAAGAACAATAGAACTGATCATACCCTTTGACCCAGCAATACTAATACTAGACCTATCTCCTAAAGAAATCAATCAAAAGAACAAAGAGAGTCAGTTTTAGAGTCCAATGTCCCCCAAATGTATAGATATTGCTTTGAGGTTCAAAAATTGTTTTCTTTAGATTCGGCTGTAAGCAATATTGACTATGTGACCAACTTAGTATCAATTTTCTTTTTTTTCCTAAATTGCAGATTTGAGATTATAAATTTGTATTGCCCACAGTGTACACAATGGAAAGAGCACTGATTCAGGTGTCAGAAAACCTGAGTTCAAATCTTGTTTGTGATGCTTACTGTATATGTGGCCCTGGACAAATAAGACATTCAATTTCAATGTGGTTCATTCAGTGTGGTTTTTATAGACCAGAAATTATTAACCTTTCTTGGGAAGAGAAAAGGAAGAAAACATTTATAAAACTCTCATGTGTGAGGCATTTTTAAGCACCTTCAGATACCTTATTTTGTCCTCAGTACAACTCTTTAAGGTTATATGTTTAAGGTCACACAGCTAATAAAAGTCTAAGGATGAATTTGAACTTAGGTCTTCTGTTTCTGAGCCCAGGGCTCTCTGCTGTACCACCTCTCTGTCTCTTGAGTCATTCTTGTTAGTCTGCAAAAGACTATAGTTCCCATTCACAATAATGTTTTTAAATACATAAAATAAATTAGGTTAGAAAGGAAATCAGTTATGTTAAAATACAGATTAAAAATATTTCAAAAACAAGTTCATGGAACAAGTTAAATTTTTTTTTATTTTGTAAATAAATGTAAAAATATATGCACATTTTAAATTTTGAGACTTTCTATACTATCATTCATTTGAAACATTTAATAAATTTTTAATTTAATAAATTTAATAAATAAGCCTTTTAAGGTATAACAGTTTTTTAAAAAGTTTAATTGTTCATTTTTATTAAAAATAATGTTATTTCTGGATATACTGTCCTTTCCTCCAAGTTGAACTTTCTTTTGTATGAAAGGAAAACTATAACTTGTTTATCTAGTCTGTAAGAGACATTTATTTATATAGAAACATTTCTTCTTGGAGAGAGGTTCAAACAGGGAGAATTCCCTGTGTAAATCAGAATGTTTTCACTCAGGCAATTTCCAGTTATGCTTCACAATAACAAGACAAAATTTCACAGCAAAGTAAAATAAAAGTACATGATGTGTGCTTTTTAGGTATTTGATTTTAGGTATTTGGTATTTGATTTAGGTATTTCATTTCCTATAACAGAACAATAAGTAAAATAGGTAGTGGTACCCTTGGAAAAATATCTTCCAGAAACCAGCATAGTCAAAGATTAAATAAAGTCTTTTTTCAGTCTTAAATTGTTCACCTTGAGCAAGGTAAATTCTAATAATCCTAATTTCAAGAATCCTTCCATCAAAGTGTCTTTCTCTAAATGAAAATTGATTAGATCTTGATTCAAGTTAGATTGATGATTTTTGATCCAGGAGACTCATAATTTTATTGCTTAATTTCTTTTATACACTCAAGATCTCAATATGCTATGTTTTTTTACCTGTGTAACTCCCTCAAAATAGTTTCTAGAAAACAACAGATGCAATGACCATCTCACAATGTCTTTGATATTTTATTTTTGTCTGTTGTTTTTTTCCTTTATTTTATTTTATTTAATTTTAATTTAATTTTATTTTAGGATTTTGCAAGGCAAATGGGGTTAAGTGGCTTGCCCAAGGCCACACAGCTAGGTAATTATTAAGTGTCTGAGCCCAGATTTGAACCCATGTACTTCTGACTCCTGACTCCAGGGCAGGTGCTTTATCCACTGCGCCACCTAACCACCTCTTGTCCTTTATTTTTGAAGAAGACCATGGCATCAGGGAGGTGATGCCATGACAAGCACATGACCTGGATTTGAGTGAAGGTGTTCTGGGCTAAGTCACTAGTCTCACTTTCTCCTCCAGAACCTGGTCCACTGGCCAAATAAGAATCAGGATAACTGGAGATGGCCCTGGATGTGAGGAAATCAAGGTTAAGTGACTTGCCCAAGGTCACAAAGCTAGTAAGAGTCTAGTGTCTGAGCCCCAATTTGAACACCTGACTTCAAAGCCAAATACTCTCTCCACTGCCCCTTATTCTTGTCTATTGATAGGAATGAGCTAGGTTCATTCAGAGTTCAGTTTCAGAATTTTTAGGACTCTTTTAATTGATCTTATTGCAGGCATTGTATGTATTGTTCTTTTGGTTCTAATTGTTTGACTTTGCACCAGGTACAAATCTTCCTGTTTCTTTGAATTCCTCATAACGATCATTTCTTATTGCACAATATTATTCTATTGAATTTATACATCACTGTTCAACCATTTCTCACTCATTTCTTTTCTTGCTCTTTTTATTTGCTTGCTTTTTTGAGTGGAGTAACTGATTTCTTTGGCATGTGAAACACACACACACACACACACACACATACATACACACACACAGAGAAACACACAATATCTATCTCTCTCTCTCTCTTTCCCTCTCCTCCCCTTCTCCCTTTTCCTTTCCTTTCCTTTTCTTCTTTCCCTCTTTCTCTCCCTCCTACTTTGAAATTTATAATTACCAAGGGGCACTGAGTGACTTGATCTTCTTACTGCCAGTATTGGCCAGGGGCAGGACTTGTTCCCAGACCTTTCAGACACCAAGACCAGCTTCCTGTCATGTAGCCTCTTTCCCTGTTATAGATGTGCTACTAAGATATATTCTGGAATTTAATTTTGTTGACAAAAATCAAGTCATGAAAATGCTGGGCTGAAGGATTTGAGCAGTTTAGTCTCTTTTTTTCTTGGTGAAGTCCAAAGTCCAAATTTGCCACCAAATTTGGACTAATTCATAAAGACACAATGGGAAATATCTGTATTAGAAAGGAGAGGTTTTTGTTTGTTTTTTTCCAATTATTTGAGTATCTTTCAACTTTTAAAGCATTTGTCTCAATATTTCTTACATTCTGTTTGCTTTCTGGCATTTTTATCTTATCTTTTTTTTTTTTTAGGTTTTTGCAAGGCAATGGGGTTAAGTGGCTTGCCCAAGGCCACACAGCTAGGTAATTATTAAGTGTCTGAGGCCAAATTTGAACTCAGGTACTCCTGACTCCAGGGTTGGTGCTCTATCCACTGCGCCGCCTAGCCACCCCTATCTTTTTTTTTGAAGATCTCACTCCTTTAAAACAAGAAGTCCCATGACAAGCACCTGAGACTTTGTGATTGCTGCTATTGGGAACCTCTAGTTTTCAATGGCATTAATCTTGTGACTTTTTTTTTAAACATTAGGTACTTAGAACATTCCAGAAACTGAACTGACAATATTAATAATGTAATTAGATAAATCTTAAGAGCCTTTAAACACTTGAACTTTGTGTCTTTTATCTTTGTCCTGGGAAGTATCCAGAAGTTTGACTTCTAGTTATTAATAGGAATCCAGTTCTCTGAAATAGAAAATATGAGTCCTCATCTTGTTCTGATTTGTTATTTTGAGTAAATAAATCATGATACCTCACCAGAAGGTCCAGAGAAGGGAAGACAAGATATGAGGAAAATTTTTATAGGAGACCTTTGACCAGTAAAGATTCTGTATCATAGAATGCCAATGAGAGAAGGATACAGGACACCAGGGGTCAGAAAGAAGGTGATGTGGGCTTTGGAAGTGGGGAGGTAAATCAATTTACAGTTTTTCTGAGGGTCAATGAGATCTTCTGCTCTCTACCCCTTTTTAAGTACTGGAACCATAAGCAAAATCAGATTAGCCATTGCTTCTAGAAAAGGTGAGTCCATTTTCTCCTGTACTCCTCACTGTCTTGTTCACAAAGCAAAATGCCTATTCCTTTTCCTCTTTCCCTCAATATGTTAGGTTGAATGTAAGATCCTAGAGGGTAGTAACTGTTTTTCCTTTTGTATTTATATACCCTGCAATTGACAAAGTGCTTGGTATATAGTGTCAGTAAGTGCTTTTTCATTCATGTCCCAAAAGGATCTTAACTACGAAGAGATAGAAAAAGAAAAACTTAGTGCTATGCCAACATGGAAGTTAATATACTGGATACAGAGCAGATTCAAATTTCTACACCTTTTTATAATTCATCTGGGAGGAAGAATCCATCTGGACCTCAAAGAGCAAGAACATTCTGGTAGTAGATTAGAACTATGATGAGCCACTTGAGCATCCACAATGGAACTCTGAACTGTCAGGGTCCACAGGTTTTGAACCTCATTTTCTCCTGTAGTATAGTAGGATTAATAACTGTAAAGTAGTTTTTACTACCAGGAAGTGGTCCAGGTAGCAGTTAATGCTTGAATAGATAAGTCTATTTAGAAATTTGGTTAAAGTTATTTGTCTGATTCTCTGCAGTGGCACATGTCAGAAATGAATCTGATTGAATTTTTAAGTTTATTTCTCAAAAGGACATAGGAAAATATGCAAAGAATCTAGACCTGCTCTGAACAGATGGTAGTGTGATAACTCTTGGGTAATCTCTTTTTGCACCCAGAGATGAAGTTAAATTACACCTTTAAAGGATCTACAAATAAACTGATCATATTATTTACCTGACTCAGATTTCAGCTCTCTCATTTTAAAGTAAAATTATCTTCTCATTTTTTTTTTTTGGTTTTTGAGGGCAATGGGGTTGAGTGACTTACCCAAGATCTCACAGCTAGGTAATTATTAAGTGTCTGAGGCCGGCTGTGAACTCAGGTTCACCTGTCTCCAGGGCTGGTGCTCTATCCACTGCCTCACTCTCTCACTTTTTAAAGCCTCAAATCAAACTTCCCTGGATTTGGCCTGATCCTACTAGTAAGTTTTCTTATGGGCTAGTTTCTGTATATGAACAAGTCTTACTGCATACATGAAAATTGAATTCATGAATATAATAAGCACATTTTAGAAAGAATAAAAATAAATTCTTGGTCAAGGGAATGGGACACATTTTATTAAGATTAGATTTATTGAAAAATTTAAAAAATATTCTTTGAATGTTTAAACATTAAAGATATGGATTCATAATTTAGATTATTTTCTCTTGCCAGATGTGACATTTTACTCTATTATTGTTTAGCTGTTGAGACCTTGGGCAAGTCAACCTCAATGGATTTTTTCTTGATCTGAAAAGTGAGGGAGTTGTACATCGTTTGTTTTAAAGTTCTTTGCATCCTGATCTTTTCCTGTCTTTCCAATTTTGTACTCTACTAATTTTATGATCCACCCACACAGACCTACTTACTGATTCTTGTTCACTACATTCCATCTCTGGGCTCCAAAGATGTGTTTATCATTCCTGGGATGTTTTTCATCCTATTTCCAATTCTTAGAATCTTCTTTAGCTTCTTTTAAATCAAGCTTCATCTCTTTCAGCATGCCATTCCTAGTGTCTCCTCCTTCTTCCCTTTTTGAGCTGCTAATGTCATCCCTTCTAAGGTTGTATTTGTGGAACTATACACGTGAGTTATATACCTTGAGTATTTTAGGTGATTTTTTTCCTATATAGCCCCCTAAAGGTGGAAGCAAAAAATGATTTGGTTTAGATTCAACCTTTGGATCATCTGAGCTCAGAAGCTTGGAGGGGCCATAGCCAATGATTAAACTTCCATTCATAGGATAGTATATAGATAGGTCATATGTAAAGAAGATTTAGAGTCATCTGTTCAAATATTTCATTAGATACTTAACAGCCATTTGGCACCTGCCCCACAGGTTGTTGTCAAAACATTTTATTGAGATATTTTGGGAAGAAGGAATGGAAACAAATAAGCATTTATATGTTTATTTTGTGCTAGGCATTATTCCAAGTGCTTCACAAATATTATCTCACTTGATTTTCACAACAGCCCTGTGGTACTATTGATATTTTAACAGTAACATTTTTACAGTTGAGGAAACTGAGGCAAATAGCTGTTAACTTACTTGCCTGGGTCAGACAGCTATTAAGTTTCTGATTTGAACTTGGGTCTTTCTGAATCTAGACCCAGCATTCTGTCCACAGCTCTGTTTGTCCTTATCAAATGAGATACTATATTAAAGCATGTTAATAATAATAATAACTATTATTTTTAGTTAAGTTAGGAAGGACCTTAGAATTCATCTAGTCTATTCCAATCTTCTATTTCAAGCAGGTATCCTCCCCCAGTAACAATTTTCATAGTCTTGAAGTGGTGAGAAATCCACTATCCTAATTTAGGATTGTTTTGACTTGTTAGAATATTCTATCTCTTTGTACTTTATACTTTTAACTCAGACCTAGGGGTCTTAGTTCTCTGTTTTGCTGATACATAGTATAAATCTAATCCAGATGAAGTTTCTTTGCCTCTTGAGATTTCTCTTCTCCAGCATAAACATCCCAAGCTATGCAGCTGTTCATCATGAAATACTCATTCATTTCCCAATTTTTTTTAACTCTGTAGAGACTATTTTAAACTTTGCCCCCTTTCCTTAATTTTCCAACTCTATTCCCAGCTCCCCACCCATAGTTAAAATAGATGGCTTTACCTCATATTTGTTAAGAAGGTTGAGACCATCTCGGGTGAGTTCCCTTAGCTCCTTGTCATCATTAAAGAGGTATCCATACTTATTGAGAGAGACTAGCCCCTTGATTTGTGCCCTTGAGTTCATTCTCTTCTGCCTCCCTTCAGGATTTTACTCCTTTATTTTTAATTTTCTTCAGTATTGGTTCCTATCTTCCTATAATCATAACAAGTTTTCCTTTGATACTTCTATTTTTTAAAAAAATTAGTTTTAATCAGCAAAAGTCTATCATTTCTACTTTCCACTTAGCCAGACATCCTCCCATCTCCACTCCTGCCCAATTAAGAACCAATTAGAAACAAAACTTCTCTCATAAACTTGGATAGTTAAGGAAAATAAATTTCTATATTAGCCATGTCCCCCCCAAAACTGTCTCATTCTTCACTCTGAGTCCTTCACTTCTCTAGGAGGAGAATAGTATGTTTTATCATTAATTGTCTGAAGTCATGGTTGTCACACTGATCAGAGTTCATACTTTTTCAGTTGCTTGACTTTTTTTTAAGGTTTTTGTAAGGCAATGGAGTTATGTGGCTTGCCCAAGGCCACACAACTAGGTAATTATTAAGTGTCTGAGGCTGGATTTGAAGTCAGGTACTCCTGACTCCAGGGCAAGTGCTCTATCCACTGTGCCACCTAGCTACCCCCAGAGTTACTTGACTTTTATCACACTATTGTCTTGTATAAATTATTCTTGTCCTTTTCACTCTTTTATCAGTTCACATAAATCTCAGGTTTTGAAACCACCCCTTTCATCATTTCTTAGAGCACAATATAATATATTTTATCCATCACATTTATATATCATAACTTGTTTAGCTACTCCCTAAATTATGAATATCCCCAGAGGATTCCCATTCTTTGCTAGTTAGGTTAGGAAGGACCTTAGAATTAATCTAATCTATTCCAGCCTTGCTACATAGTACATTCTTATATACTTAGTTTTTCTTGATACTAATTCCTCCCTTAACCAAACTTTCATTTAATTCTTCTCCCTTCTCTTCTTTCTCTACTATTTCTTTTCTGATCATAATATATTCTTGTGTGTGTGTGTCTGTGTCTGTGTCTGTATCCATGCATGTGTCTGCCCCTCTTTTGACCTGTTCAGAAGAGAGTGAGGTTCAAGTGTTATCTCTCAATTCCTTTTCCTGAGACCAGGTCTAGAGTATTCAAATCTAGCTTCCAACTCTTACTACACATATAACTCTGGCCAAAATCACTTAACCTTTTTTTTACCTCAGTTTCCTCAATTATAAAATGGTGATAATAATAGCATCTACCTCCAATGGCTGTTGTGAGGATCAAATGATATGCTATTTTAAGAATCTTTAGCATAATGCACAGCTTATATAGTAGCTGTTTAATAATTGCTTGATCCCTTTCTACTTGTTTGTATAGATGTCTGCTCATGTACCCTGCTTTCCTATTCTTCCTCTCTTACCCTGAGTATATTCCTCTTCCCCTCTCTTTCTGTTAATTACTCCCAAACCTTGTCTAATTAGATTCCTTTGACCTCTGATGATGGTAAAATTCAGAGGGGACACATAAGCAGTTTGTTCTCATTTAGTCATTTTTTCAATGTTTATTCATATTTACTTTTTAAAAAAAATTTCTCTTAATTCCTGTGTTTGAACTTCAGAATTTCTACACAGCTTTGGTCTTTTCATCAGCAATGTCTTGAAGCATTTTTTCACTAAAAATTCTTTTTCCTTCTATAAGTATGTTCAATTTTTCTGGGTTATTTTTGACTGTAAATGATTTCTGTTCCTCTATTGAGATGACTGCCAAATCATGTATGATCCTGATTTTGACTCCTTTTTCACTTGATTTCTTTCTTTTTGGTTGTGCGGTATTTTTTTCTTGAAACTAGAAGCTTCAGATTTTGGCTGTGATATTCCTAGGGAGTTTTTATTTAGGGGTTCTTTCAGAAGTGACTGATGAATTCTTTGTTTTACTTTGCTTTCTGGTTCTAAGAGGTCTGGATAGATTTCTTGAAATAGTGCATCTAGCTTCTCTTTTTGGTCATGGTATTCATACACTTCAATCAATGTTTCCTAAATTTTTTCTCCTTGATCTGTTTTCTAACTTTTACTTGCCCTTCCCCTCCTTTCTCTTTCTTCCTTCCTCCCCCTTTTCCTTTCCCTAATTTTCTTCTTCTCTTTCTCACTTAAATTTTCTTCTTTTGACATTGCTTTTATTATTTCTAATTTCCTGTAGTCATTGGTTCTACTTGTACTATTCTAGTTTTTAGGGATTCTGTTGTTTCTGCAAGATTTTGAACCTCTTATGACAAACTGTTAATTAATTTCCAATTCTTCCATATCTCTCATTTCTTTTCTACTCCCCCCCAACTCTCTAATTTCACTGAGAAAGACATCGTAAACTCTTATTTCTTTTAGGAATTCTAATTGAATTTATTCATAAGCTATGCTTTTCTTGGAGTCTTTGCTTGTATCTATTTTGAATTTGTCTTGACCATCTCTGTCATTGTAATAGTTTTTTTATAGTAGGTTTTTTTCCCCTATCATTCTTTCTGATTCTCATTTCCTGACTTCATACTTCATATTAGGACCAGACTGCGCATTTCTGGAAATAAAATCTAGACTGGTCCTTGTTGGGTGTTGTATTGTTTCAGGATCTCAAGGTTAGCTCAGGCTGGGGAGCTTCAAGCTTTCTGTTCTTCCAAAGTGGTCTGATTGCTGTTCCCCGGTTCAAACTCTGCAAATTCCTAACCTAAGCAACAGTAGAATATTGCTGGACGCCACTGCTATCAGCCATTTGGCTAGCTCTGTTGGCACAGTGTGATAGGACTGCTGGCTCCCCTGAGGTTTGTTATGTTTGCTTATTTCTTAATCCATTTCTCCTACACATCTGAGGAAGTATAGGGAAAGATAAAATGCAGGTCTTCTCAGTCTGCCTAGATCTGTGACCTGGAACTTTGTAGTGGGCTAATTTCTAGTTTAAATCTGTTCTACCCTCATATTATAATATGGTCCTAGGACCCTACACTTGCCCTGGTGTTCCTTCTCTTTCTGGGCCCTGGACTAGAATGTACCACTTAAGTACAATCTTGGTCCCAGTTCTCATTGTCAGTGTTTTGATGTCATCCTGGACTGGAAAAATGACTCACTATGACTTTTTTCTTGGATTTCCCCATTAGAATTTAGTCTGGGATTTTTCTAGGGGTTTTTGTTGGGTTTTTGGGGGGGAGTGGAAGGAGTTCATTGTGCTGCTTCCTGATATTTTGACATTTTACTTTTGCCTCTTCTCTTGATCCCTAACCAACTCTAGCTACTTTCCCTTCTATTTCTTCCCTTTCAGACCTAAAATTCTCAGTTCTTTACTCTTGATATCTCCACTTCTTTACTATTAGCTCTTTTATTCCATCTCTTTATTGTTCTACTGAAATTGTCCTTTAGACATAAATGCTCTTGAACACTTCGTAATCTTTGAAAATCTTTACCACTCCTTCCTATGAGATATATATATATATATATATATATATATATATACATATATATATATATATATTCATTCCCTTGGTTTCAGTGTAGTTGCACCCACCTGTTTCTCCTTTCACTTCTCTAATATTTGCTTTTCTTTAGAAAACAAAATATTTTTATTCATATCTTTTGTTTTTAAATAACCTAAATGTTCTCCTCAGAGAGCCATCTTTTATAATAAAGAATTTTTTTTCTGTAAATAGGAAGAAAAACTATTCAGCAAGTGGATCAGCACATCAACTCTCTAAACCCATTGTTCTATTCAGTGTTCAGTGAATGAGATTGTAAGGAGGAAAAGTGGAGAGAAAATAGTGGAGAATCAAGCTAAACACTCAGGGGAGCACTAAAGTGCTCCCTGATTTCTTCAAAGGAGCAGAAAGTGGTTCCTTATATCTTTTATTTGGTACAAATAATTATTATTTTTTGTCTCTTGCCCTCTTCCTGATACTTGAGGCTTGAGTAATCCCCAAAATGCTTTCCTTAGTTCTCTTCTATTTTCTCTCCACTTTCCTTCTTTAGAGTATGTTATTCCCACTACTTCAGATACCTTGATAATGCAAAGGATGGATGCATTTGGTCCAAATCCATATAATACCTCTTTTTGGAGTCTAGATCTCTTTCTCAAACTACTGTACCTGAATTTTCCACTAGCATCTCAAATATAACCCAAACCTATTCTTTCCCCAGTTAGACCCGATTCCCCTTGTGTCTTGATTATTTCTGTTAGTGGCACAGCTTTCCATTGTTTTAAATCTTAAAATTATCTCTGAATGGTCCTTTTTTACCTTTCTTAAAAAATCAATTACTGTCTTGTTGATTCTAATTTCACAATATCTCTCATCTATATCTCTTGGTTCATTCCCATGACTGCCACCTTTGTATATCACATCATTATCATCCTTGTGTAATAATTCAACATTCCAAAGCAGTTCTAAATCTTGTTGTTTTTTTCCATTCTATCTTAATATAAATGCATAATCAGTTACTAATTTTTCCTGTCTCAGCTGTGTTGTCTTCTTGTCACTCTCCCAGGTTAGTTCCATCCTCATTACTTTTCAGTCAGAAACTGGTTGATCTAACTTGACTTTTAGTCTCTGTATTCTCTGTCCTCCAAATAGATACCAATTTGACTTTTTTTTTTTAGTTTTTGCAGGGCAGTGGAGTTAAGTGACTTGCCCAAGGCCACACAGCTAGGTAATTATTAAGTGTCTGAGGCCAGATTTGAATTCCAGGGCTGGTGCTCTATCCACTGCGCCACCTAGCTGCCCCAATTTGACATTTTTTTAAAAAAAGACTTATGCCGTTCTATTTCATCAGAATCTTCATTGGCCTTCTGTACCTCTAAAATGAAGCATTAATTCTCCTGTTGCTATACAACTCCAACCTGTATTTCTAGACCAGTGATTCTTAACCTTAACTGATTATGTTATATTATTAGCCTTTGGTAGTCATGTTTGTGTCAATGTACATCTTTGGCAGTCTGGTAAAGTTTATAAATCTCTTTCAAAATCATGGTTTATAGACAAAAAAAATAGAATTATAAAGGAAGCCAACTATGTTGAGATAACAGTTATCAAAATATTAAATCCATAGACAGGTCAAAGTTAAGAACCCCTTGGTTTGGTCTTTTCACATATTATTTACCTGCATGTATTCTACATTGTAGCCAAGCTAATTTGCCTTTTCTTCCACTTATGAAATTCCATCTCCTGCCTGCAAGTGTTTCTGCAGTGTTCCTAATACCTCAAATATTTTCCTTGAAACTCTTTTAATATCTTTTGCTCAGGATGTATAGGTCAAATATGATTTTCTAAGTGAAGTATTTCCAGACTTCCCTCTTACCGTTTTATCAATGTTCCCTTATCCCTGAAATTGCTTTGTTTATATTTTGAATTGATTTATTTTCCTCCAGCAGAATGTAAGCTTTTTGAGAATGGGGACTGTTTTGGTTTTGTCTTTGCATCTCGTGCTTAGCAGCGTTTTCAGGAATATAGTGTTGCCTAATAAATACTTGTAAAATTAAATTGAATACTACTGACAGCAGACTCTTCTTTATGCTCAGATCTGGTTATGTTATTCCTCTGCTCAAAATTGGATTCCTATTACCCGCTGAGTAAAGTTCACACTCCATTATTGACATTTAGACCCTTTACAGTCTGACACTGCCTCTAACTCTACAGCCTTTTCCTATTGCTCTCTGTGACATCTTTTCTGTGGTCAAAATCAAATTGTCTGCTCTCTGTCCCCTGAAGATAATCTTCGCTTCCTGCATCTGTACTTTCATTCATACTATTTCCGGGTTACAGTCTATTCCCTATTTTTTGCTTCCCCCAGCAATCTTTAAAGTCTACCTTAAATGCTGCTTCCTATCCCCTGATGACTTTTCCCTTCAGATATCATAGAATACTAGATTTTAATTTTTTTTATATTTTCTTTCAAATTTTATTTAGTATGAATTTAAAAAACATTTTAGTATGCAGGAAACAAGAAAGGAGGCTTGTAAATTTTACTAATTTTGCCTGTGTCAGCTATATTGTTTTCTTGTCACTCTCCCAGATTAGCTTCCCATCACTTCTAAGCCAGAAACTGGTCTCCCTTGACTAAATTATTACTAATTTGGAGAATTTTTTAAAAAATGTGTATTAAATGTAACACTATTACAACAAAAATGGCCTGCTTTGTCTCTGTCTCCTTCTGAATTTTTTTCAATTCTCTTTTGTCTTTTAAAAGTATTTTATTAATATCTATTAATATTTTTATTTTATTAATAAATTTTGATATCTATCTCTCCTGCCCCAGTTTTCCTGTTCCCTACATATAAACCCAAATAAACACATATTTAAGAATATCTTCTAAAGATAGTCAGACAAAAAAAAGAACCACAGGTATACACACTTATAGCAGCCTTGTCTAAAACATTTTTTTCATTTTGTACCTCTAGCTCATTACCTTTTGCTAAGAAATGTGAAGCAATGTCATCTTGTCAGTCTTATTCAGTCCTGAGTAGTCATTGCATTCATAAATCATATATCTTAATTTTTTCAGAATTTTTTAGATGATGGTAATCAATGTATAAGTTATTCTCCTAGTTCTACTTATATTATAAATATGCCTTCCCATTTTTCTCTAAATCATTTTTCAATTAATATTTTATTTTTCCAGTTATATGTTATGAAAGTTTTTCAACATTCATCCACATGCATATGCATATCTTTAAGTTATATAATTTCCTTCCACTCTCCCTTGGGGTAAACAGCCTCATGAATATTGTTGATACATATTTGTGTTTAACATGTTTAGAGAGTAATCATTTCTGTATGAGGAATTAGGATTAAGGGAAAAGAAAGAAATGCAAGAGATAGGAAAGTAAAACACAAGAGAAATTTTTAAAAAGTGAATGTAATGTTCATTCAGCTTCTGTAAGCTTTTTTTTGTTTTGTTTTTCTCTTCCTCTGGATCTGGATAGCATTGTCCATAGCAGGTCTCCTAGGGTTGTTCTAGTTCTCTGAACTGCTGAGAGGAGCTGCATCCATCAAGATTGATCAACTCACAATGCTGCTATTAATGTGTACAATTTTTTTGGTTTTGCTCCCTTTAATTGGCATCAGTTCCTTGCTTCTCTAGAGTTCGACTATTCATGGTTTCTTATAGAACAATAATACTCTATAACATTCATTTAACCATAACTTTGATGGGTACCCTCAATTTCCAATCTGAATCTTTTTTTTTTTGCTTTTCTTATAGTACAGTAATGGTCTGTTATAATCATGTATCATAGTGTAAACTGTCATTTCCCTTTGATGGGTATCTACTCTGTAAAAAAGATATGATGCTATAAGTATGTGTACTTGTGGGTTCTTTTCATATCTTTAGAATATATTCCTTGTATTGGTATTATTGGTTCATAGGGAATACTAATACACTTGTCATGTGATATTGTGTATTATAGTTTTCTATCTTATTCTCTTAATGTAATAGTGTCTGAGGTTAAAAGATGAATTTTCTGTTTACAGACCTGGAATGCTATCTATCCAATGTGCTACATAGTTGCCCTAATAATAATAATACAGTTAGCTTTTACATAGTGGGGTGTGTGTGTGTGTGTGTGTGTGTGTGTAAAATCTTATTTGATAATCATAATAATTCTGGGAGGTAAGTGCTACTGCCATACGCATTTTACAAATGAAGGAACCAAGTCAGACAGCAATTAAGGGATGAGGCTGAGGCCATATTTGATACTGATGGCCCAGTGGATAGAGTGCTAGCTTGGAGTCAGGAAGACTCATCTTCTGAACTCAAATTCGATCTCAAGACACCTAACAGCCCTGTGACTCTGAGTGAAATACTTAATTCTGTTTGCCTCAGTTTCCTTATCTAGAGAGGGAAATGTCAAATCTCTTCAGTATCTCTGCCAGGAAAATCTCAAATGGGGTCATGAAGAATCTGAAACAACTGAATAGCTTCCTGCTTCCATTCGTTACACTATCTGGCTGCTTGTTATTTTTTTCTTGTTATTATTGTAATAGCAAACAAACATTTATTAACTAGTAAGTGGGTGCTAGTCATACTACAAGGCACTAGCTCTGGAGATGCAGAACAAATTAGCAATCCTTTGTCCTGAAGAAGATTATGTTCTAATGGGGAAATTAGATATTTTTTATAGAGAAGTAGTTAAGTGTTTGTTGGGGGGGTGGAGAAAGAGAGAGAGGTGGTGTGAGCACTTGCTGTTCACTAGAGGGGAATCAGGAAGGAAGTAGGAGGTGGCACTTGAGCTAAGCCTTAAGGAAAAGAAAGATTCTGAGAGGCTGAGATAAGGAAAGATTACATTTCCAGGAATAGCAACTGGCTTGTATGAAAGCATGTGGGTAGGGGATTGAATGTCCAGTTTGGAGAATAACAGTTTGGTTGGAATATATAGTGCAAAAGGGGGTGAGGTGGATGGAGGTAAAAGTAATAGTTTGGATTTCAGTTAATTCTACTAAGTTGTAATGGCTTTTTTTTGTACTTTCAGACTATTTATTGATCTATATTGCTAGAGTCAACTAAACTCCCTTTTTTGGTTAAATTTAAGTTAAGCCATGTTTTTTCCCCAACTTACACCTGTGCAATTCATTTTAAGTCACTTTTTTTTAAAAAAGAATTAAACAACTGCTACATACAAAAACATCATGAAAGTGTGCTTGAAGTGGTACTAAAGGTACTAAGATAAAATAAAATACCATCCCTGCCTTAATTGAGCTTTTCAAGAATAAAATACAAACTTAAGATTCTTTTATAGGTCATATTTTAGATTCAGCTTTATTGGTCTATCCTTTCAATATCTTTTTGGATCTCTTTTCATTCTGTTTTTAAATTGGATTGAACCAAGGACAGAGCCTTGAGGCAACTCATTCTTTATTGATATAAATCAAAACTGAGTATGGTCATTCAATCACCCATACATCTACCTAACTAAACTCATTGAGAAAACATTTCTTTCTTGTCCCCAAAGATATGAGACTTGGTTAAATAAGCCTTCCTGAAGCACATGCGTTTCATATATATATATTTTGACCTCTTGTCTTAATAATCCTTTCTGAAAAGGAAATAAGATTGATCCAAGATTTGTCAGAGTCCAAGTTCATGCGAGCTGGTCATTCACAGTCTAGAAGCAGAGCTAGGTTATTCACTGAATAGAGTTCCAGACCTGGATTCAGGAAAAGCCAAGTCCAAATCGGGTCTCAGACACTCAATAGCTGTGTGACCCTGGGCAAGTCACTTAAACATCTTTTTGTCTTGGTTTTCCCTCACTGTCAAAAAGGTGAGACAATGATAACACCTATCTTTTAGAGTTGTCATGAAAGTCAAATGAGATAATATTTCTTAATAGTGTCTGACACACAGTAAGTGCTTTTGTTATTATTTTCATGAATCTATTATAGACTTTTTATCCTTAGTTAATTACAGCTAATTTGAGGATTTAGAAGATATTTTTCAAAAAAGAATCAGACAAGTGAAAGCAGCACAAGAGAAGGTCCAGGGTCTAAATTTGTGTACTTTGGGGAGAGGAGATAAGGGGGTCTAGCACAAAGTGATGATGATGATGTTAACTGAAACTTACATGCCAGGGAGTTCATGCTGTGGCAGAAAGTGGGATGGGGATCAGCTTTAATTGTGTGATGAGATCACTCTCAGACTTAACACAATTAGGTTTTGCCAAATTCTTTCTCTTTTCCTCATTATTATGTTATGCTTAGGGTTGACTTGTGACTCAATTATAGGATTTGGAAGATTCTAGAAAAGACAGGAGAATCTTGCTAAACTTGTGAGTCTCTAAGAAGGCCAAAAACTTTATCAAATTGAATTTATTTAACCCTATCCAATTTGAAGAATATTCACTCCAATAGAATATGGAGCAGAATAGGCCTAAAAGTGTTTGTATTTTTCTGTTAACATGTGTCTCGGGTAACAGAATTGGGCTATCCTTGTTTGTTTTCAGCAAACATTATCTTTAAAAACCCTTTTCATTATATTTAGTGATTTTTGCAAGCCTCAGCTCATTCTGAGGTTTAAACTTCCTGACCCAAGGAAGCTTATATTTGTTTTTATTCTTCAATGGCTGTGTGCCCTCTGTTCTTTCTTTTATTTGATGCTTTTTATAATCACATCATATATTTCTCATTGGAATTCATGAGAAAGACATTTACATTGTGAGAATTTTGTGTTCTGACAATATGACTAATATGGAAATGTTTTGCATGATTGCACATGTATAACCTATATCAATTTACTTACTATCTCAGGGAGAGGGGAGGGAAGGAAAGAGAATTTGGAGTGCAAAATTTTAAAACATGAATGCTAAAAATTGTTTTTGCATGTAATTCAGAAAAAAATCATTAAAATAAATGAATTTTATGTTCTTCAGAAGATTTTTGTTGCAAGAATGTAGGGAGAATTTCCTTAATCTTTTCTTTTAGAATCTTAGACCAAAATATTTACCCCTATTATTTTCAAAAGTTTCTGAAATAGACTTTCCTAAAATCTATGATAATTATAATTGATAATAACTTGCATTTATATAGCATTTCATTATCTTCAAAGTGCTTTCAACACCACAAACACATTGTGTACACACTGTAATACATATGTCTATATGTATATGGAAACTTTTCTCTACCTTTTTCATTTTTTGTTTTTGCTTGAGGTTATTTTGATTAGATTTATAGTTCAACAAGAAAATATTCTTACCAGCCCTTGTTGCCATTCTTGTCTTTTTAACTGTGGTCTAGAGTTACAAATGCTACTTTTAGATATCATTTGTATAATTAGTTATTGATTTCCCAAATCTTTCTATCTTTTCTGAAGTCTGTGTATTGACCTTAGTGTTTAAAAAAACGAAAACAAAATACTACCTTTGTCCCTAGCGGCTTCAGTTTCTTGCCTAAGATTTTTATAACCTTTAGCAATGCTTTTTTATTTTCTAGCAGGGTTCACAACAAATATCATATTGTTTAATTTAATATAAATTTAAAAATAAGTTACATGCCAATAGTTCATAATTTCAAGTGAAATTCTTTTTATTCTTGTCTATTCAGATGTTTGTGTTTGATAATTTAAGTTCATGAGAAAAAATTTTTGCCCTTGATGTCATCATCCAACTAAGATTCAGGTCTTGGGCTTTCTTTTTACTGTGTGACTTGGGCAAATTTCTTCTCTCTCCAGATATTTGTCTCCTCAGTGTAATAGGGAATAATCACTCTCCTAATGTTCACTTCATCACTAAACTGTTACTTTCTACTTACAGTGAACTAGGTACCACAGTGGGGATATAAAGTCAAAAAAACCAATCCTTTCCCTACAGGTGTTTGGAGATTGAAAGAGTGGACCAGTCAGTACTTTGTAATGCAAAAAGTTCAGGGTTAGAGAGACTTGCGTAGCTGTTACTAACTCACTTATGTTAGACTCCTTTGAAGAAATCTTCCTAGAGGAAGAGGCCCATGAATTAGTATTAGAGGAGCAAGCAAGAAGTATGAGAAATCATGGAGGTGGCTTTCAACATTTTGAAGGAGAGTATGGTGATTAGGTCCATGGAGGTTGGAATAGGAGGTGAACATTGCATTTTAAAAAATTAATAGGAAAGGAAACCAAGTGTCTTGTGGAGGAGTCTTGTGGGCAATATAGAGCTCTTTAATATTAATGCACAGAAAAGAGATCACATATTTTTGCTTAAAATTTCCTCTACCTTTGATGCCCTGCCTTGATACCCTGCCTCTTAAACCTTTCTACAAGTTCCTTGTTTTCTCTTCCTTCATTGTCTCCTTCAACCTTATCCCTCTCCCCAGTGTTCCCACAACCCATTTCCCTATCCCCCAAATGTAGCTTGTAGCTACTTGTCCCTTTTCCCTGGTAGCTTCCTTGCCCTGTCTCTCCCAATGCCTCTCCTTCCAGCCTATGTACTAATCTGCCTAGAGTCCTCTCAGCCCTGCCTTTCTCCTATCTGCCCCTCTTTCCTCCTCTCTTTATACTATGTCCTTTCAGCTCTTTCTTTGTAAATGACAATTTATTTCAATTTAACAAAATAGAGTTATTTGGACTTTGCCTTGATGGGTCACTACATCTGTTGTAGCTTTTGTCCCTTGGAAAGAGTGTTGTTTAACTATGGGAGTCTAAAATTTAGCATCTTGTTCCATTCACATAAGACAAATTATAGCTATGAGTCAGGGAGAATATTTTAATGAACTGAAAATTAGGTTAATGGATCATGGAATGTTTTTCTTTCCCTGTCTTCCTTGCCCACCTCCAGCTCTGAACTAATGAATCCTTATTTAATTTAGCACCATGAAGAGATACTCTAAGTGCACCATGGACTACTGAAACATTTTATCTATCGCTCTACCTTAAAACTGTGTCACCCCCTTCATCAGACACTTAAGTGTAAAGTCAGTTAACTGAAAAAGTCACGTATTCTGTAGTCACTTCCAAGTTCTTACCTGCCTTCCTACTGAGGATTTCTTATTAAAAGATTTTTAAAATTTATGAGGTCTCTCCAACTACTTCCTCTTCTTAGTTGAACATTTTTTTAAAGACTTTTAAATGTGTCTAGTCTAGCAAAACAAATCACCACATTGGCCATGTCTGAAAATATGAGTTTCTCCATTTGAAATTTATTCCTTCTTGGCAGTAATGATTTTTTTTCACTGAATTGATCAGAGTTCTAGTCTTTCAGAAATTTTGTTTCTTTTTTTTATTTTTGTAAGACAGTAGGGCAAAGTAACTTGCCCAAGGTCACACAGCTAGTTAATCAAATCTGAGGTCCTCCTGACTCCAGGGCCAGTGCTCTATGCACTGCACCACCTAGCTGCCCCCAGAAATTTTGTTTCTGTAATATTGTCATTGTAGAAATTGTTTTCTTAGTTCTGCTCATTTGGGCCTACAGAAGTTTATAGAAACTTTTCAATTTTTCTCTGAAACTGTCCATCTTGCCATTCCCCAGTAGAAGTATTGCCTTCTTGAAATTTTCAATTTTTTGGATACCACCAAAAGAATTGTTATAAAATTTTTTTGCATTTAACTTGCTTTGACTATATAAGCTCTTCTATTAAATTATAGGTTCTTGGAGGACAGGAACTGTTTTTTACCTTGTATATTCTGTGTTCTTCATAATCTACCCTCCCTTTACTTCCCTTATCTTTTCAGTCTTCTTCCATCTCATTACCTGCCTCCCTTCTATCCAGTGACAATGGCATTCCTTTGTTCTAGGAATAAAACACTTCATATTTTGACTTTGATCATATTCTTTAGCTGTCCCCCAGGCCTGGAGTGTTGTCCCTCCTTATCATGTATGCCTTATGATTGTTTTCCTTTCAACAGTCCTGAGAACTAGGTAGTACCAGTGTTTTACCTATTTTGCAGAATAGGAAACTGAGGCTAATAGAAGTTAAATAAATTGCTCAAGATTATAAATATGACTGGTAAGTAGTATATTTGGACCCCTAGGTACTCTTTGCACTTTGCTGTGTGACCTTGGATAAATCTCTCCTATTTTATCAATTATAAAATGTGATATAAAGTAATGTGTGTATGACCACCTCAGTGAGTTCTTGTAAAGTTCTTTGTAAACTGTTAAATTGAATCTAGATAGTTGTCTTTTTTTTAGATAATAGTATTTTATTTTTTTCTAGTCATATGTGAAGATAATTTTCAACATTCATTTTTGTAAGATTTTGAATTTAAGTAGAGTTGTTATTATTTTACCACTCAACTATACTATAGAAGTTACCTTGGGAAATTTTTTTATTGGTTTTAATATATGGAATTAAAAAAAAAGAAAGTTGTATGCTTTTGTCAGGTACTCACATCAGTCTGGGACAGACAACTGGTAAAATATGCCTTTCTATTATTGGGTTGTATCTTCAATGTGGACCAGAATACTTGAATCTGCAAGTTTTGATGCTTTAGAGTAATACTAGAAAATTACTGGCAGCTTCTCTGCAAGCTCATACTCTGAAATATCTTCGTTTGATCTCTTAGGTATTCTACTACCCTATCATTCTCATCTCCTCTACAATTAGAAAATTATAAAAAGACCTCTTCAGAGTGACTTTTGAGCTTCCAACTTTCCTGTTTTTATATTAGTCCAACTTTCATGATTTCTTATATTGCTTTCCTTTAATTACTTTTATTTTCCTCTCATGATACGTCAGAGAAGTTGAAATTCCAATTGAAATTTAACCCTTTTTAGCCAGTTTATCACTTTAATTTATAGTTGATCTTATGCTCTGGAAGAAAAGATATCCTTTTTACTTGTCACTGAGAGCCAAATACTCTGTTGTGTCTATAGGGCTAACAGATTATTTGACTGACACCAGTATAACTAATCAGTTTGAGTACCTGCTGTCATAGAATTTCAGATTAGCAAGGGCTTAACAGATCCATCAGACTAATCCCTTTATTTTATAGTAAAAAATAGATAAGAGGACTTTCTGTGCATTATCTTATAGATATTAGTGCCAAACCTATGATTAGAATCCAGACCTTTCAACTCTCAGTATCTTTCCAGGTAGTGTACAGTACAGGTACAGTGGATGGGGGTGGGTGCCAGACAATCTGGCCTCAGTTACTTAGTAGTTGGTGGCCCTTGACAAGTCCCTTAACCCTTTTTGCTTCAGTTCCTCACCTATAAAATGAACTGGAGAAGAAAATGGCAAAATACTCCAGAATCTTTGTCACGAATGCTCCAGATTGTATCACAAAGAGAAACACATGCCAAAATAATTGAAGAACAAAATTTTTTTTTACTACATTGCTTGCTGAAATAATTTTATTTTCATTGCACTCAAGTTATTGATTGAATTAATAAAAGCTATTCTCTTTAGCTATTCTGAGGAAGCACTATATTTTAATCAGGACTTGAGTTTGAATCTTGTTTCTCCTTCATACTATTTGTATGACTTTGGATAAATCACTTCACTTTGTGTGGGATAAAAATCCACTTAAAAAAATAGAGAGACTCCTCTGAGCAAAAGGAAAGTTTATTTCGGCTTTTCTCTAGAAAAGGGCACCCCCCAATTCTCACAAAGGTAGTGAAGATCAAGCTGCTGCCCCGAGGTGACAGCCAAGCACGATTATATGACCTAACACGATTCTCCCCTCCCTAACCCCCACTCTTCCAACCTGATTGGTTAAGGTTTTCAGAGTTAACAATCTTTACGCAAAAAAATCTATCCAGCAATAAAGAGAAGAATAAAAGGTTTTCATAAAATATTACCTCACCATCCAGATGGTAAGGGTATCAGAAGACTTCTAATGACCTTCTATTAAATGAATTAATGTCTGACTTTGCAAGATCTTCTTAGTTTAGCACTTATCAAACAAGAGAAGGCAGGCTACTGTTCTCACATTCCATTATCAAACAGGTGGCTAGCTAAGACTGCAAGGTCTTTTCTCTGGAAGTTTTCCACTATTTCCCTCCCTAGCAGAATCAATGCAAGGTCTTTCTGTTTCACTCCCTAGCAGAATTGGGAGGGTGTCTGACTGGGAATGCAAGACCTCTCTCCCTCTTCTAGGAATAGTCTAAGGGTTATAGTCTATCTTTATTTTAATGATTTTTAACCCTGAGAGGACTTCACTAAGAATATTAACTCTTAAGAGTTCCGGAATATTTCACTCAACTTCAGCTTCCTTATCTGTAAAATGAGAGATTTAGACTAAATATTTCTTGAGACTTTTCAAAATTGAATTAGTGGACTTCTGAAGTGGAGCCAGGACAGTCAGCTAGCATGCTCCTGGAGTTTTCCCCTACACTAGATTAAATGAAGCCTCTGCCCAGACATTAAAGCTACAGATCCCACCGAAAAAAAAAAAAAAAGAAAAAATTGAAACAAGTTTTCAACCATAAACACAGTGGGGGATCCTCCGTGAAGGTCTTTCTCTTTGGAGGAAAGGAGAAGTAAAGCCCAGGTAGGTGGGAGAGTAGGGGAAAGCCAGTAAGAGGTTTCTAGTTACAGAGCAGCTCAATTCTCAGCAGCTAGATAATAGCACAGGTCCCACAGCTAGATAGCAAGCCAGCAGGGAGGGTTCCAACCCCAGACAAAGTCTGAACCCTGGGAACACTGGGACAGAAGACAGGATTGGGTTGGGAACAAAGCACTATATAGGCAACATCTTGGCAAGCAATAAGCCAGGGATCAGACCTCCCCCCCCCCGCCCCCAGCAAAAAAGCTTAGGGCTATATTCCTTATATCCTAGGAACAGAGCTCAAACAATCAAAATGCACAAAAAAACTAAATAACACTATAGAAAGCTACTATGCAGATAGAGATGATAAAAATGCCACCTCAGAAGAAGAAAGCATTTACAAATTACCAATATGGGAAGTCTGAAAAGAATTCATGAATTGGACTCAAATCCAAAACCTCTTAGAAGAGCTTAAAAAAGAATTTAAAAACCAAAAAAGAGAGGAAAAATAAATATAGGGAAAAAAGGCGAGTCATACAGAAAAATTATGAAAAATTGACCAAAGAAATCAACTCCTTTCAAAGTAAAAATAACTAACTGGAAAATGAATATAACTCAGCAAAAAGTAAAATTAACCAATGGGAAAAGGAAACAAAAATGCTAACTGAAGAAAATAAAACCCTAAAAATTAGAATTGGACAAATAAAAACTAATGAATCTATGAGTCATCAAGATACCATCATATAGAGTAAAAAGATTGAAAAAATTGAAGATAAAAATGTAATTTTAGGAAAAAGAAATGACCTGGAAAATAGATACAGATTAGATAATTTACAAATTATTGCTCTATCAGAAAACCTAGATCAAAAGATTCTTCTATCAAAAGATAAAAAATACCTATCAAGAAGACAAAATAATCCTTGAAGGAATACCCAGAACAGTTCCAGAAATAGATCTATACTTTTATGCATAAAAACTCCCAGGACTATCCTGGCCAAATTCCAGAATCCTCAAGTAAAGGAGAAAATGCTTCAAGCAGCCAAAAAGAAGCAATTTAAATATAAAGGAAGCACAATCAGAATTACACAGGATTTGTCAGCTTCAACATTAAAGGATCAGAGAACCTGGATATTTTGGAGGGCAAAGGACTTTAGAGTACAACCAAGAATTTACTGTAATGCAGAATTCAGCATATTTTATCACTGGAAAAGATGCATGTGCAAAGAAATAGAGAACTTCCAAAATTTCCTGTTAAAAGACCAGAACTGAGAATTTGGTCTTTGAATAAAATACTTTAGTTAACAAGGGTTTTATTGCCATGGTTGGAACGCTAAAGGGACAGTGAAAAAGAATGTACGGAGGAAATATGCTGGGGAGGGGGATACAAATGGTTCATTAAATGATTTGACTTTCTTCTGGGGGGTGGGGGGAGGGAAGTAAGATTAGAGGAAAAGTTGTAAAGCTCAAAATAAATAAAATCTTTATGTAAAAAAGAAAAAAAATGATTTGGCTTTGCTGATGCTTTGGCCCATAAGGATTGTATCCTTGGAGAGTACTTTAAAAAGGGGATAAGGCACCAAGTGATTATAATTTGATGTGATTCATGACTCTTAAGAAACAGAAAAAGAAAGACTATACTAGGAGAAGGCTAGACATTAATGAATAAATAGCACTAGGTGAAAAGGCACAAAAAATCTACTATAGTAGAATGAAAGAAAAGTAGGGTGTGAACAATGGGTAAATTCTACTCTATACAGGGAAGAGAGAGAATAGCATACATTCCTAATTGGGTTTAAAAATCTATTCTACCCCACAGAAAGGGGGGAAAGAAGAGGGAAAGAAAAGGGAAAGAAGGAACTGAAAAAAGGAAGATGAAAGTATAAGTGAAAATAAACTCAAAGTTAGAGGAAAGAGAGCAAAACATTGACAAGGAGGAATAAGAGGAAAGGAAAAAGAAATGTACAAACAGGGAAAGATAACATGGAGGGAAATACAGATTTAGTGATCTTAACTGTAAATGTGAATGGGATGAACTTTCCCATAAAACAGAAGCAGATAGCAGAATAGAGTAAAAACCATAATTCTATAATATGTTGTTTACAAGAAAAAACATTTGAAACAAAATGATACACATAGGTTACAGGTATGGAGTACAGTTGTTCTATAAGAAATCATGAATGGTTGGACTCTAGAGAAGTTTCAGAGGGAGCAGAACCAAGAGAACATTGTACACATTAACACTAGTATTGTGACTTGACCAACTTTGATGAATGCAGCTCCTCTCAAGAGTTTAGAGAGCAAGGGGTGGCTAGGTCGTGTAGTGGATAAAGCACCGGCCCTGGAGTCAGGAGTACCTGGGTTCAAATCCGGTCTCAGACACTTAATAATTACCTAGCTGTGTGGCCTTGGGCAAGCCACTTAACCCCATTTGCCTTGCAAAAACCTAAAAAAAAAAAAGAGTTTAGAGAGCAAGAATAACCCTGGGAGATCTGTTATGGACAAAATGCTATCCATATCCAGATGAAAAAACAAAACAAACAACAAAAAAACGCCTATAGAATCTGAATGAACTGTGTTCATTTTTAAAAAAAAGTTATTTATTTAAGGCAATGGGGTTAAGTGACTTGCCCAAAGTCACACAGCTAGGCAATTATTTTCCTGATTATAAATTAGGAAAAAAAAAGATTGAATTAGTGAATTACTTGGAGCTATCATTCATTCTCAAAAGGGCTAAGAGCAGTAATAAGGGAGGACAAAGTATGGGTCAGGGTATGGGTAGATTATGCTTTAGAGGAGGTACTCTATTTTGTTTTCCTTTTTTTGTGTTTCATTTTCTTGGGCTATAATAAGTCATAACATTAAACTCTTTAAACCATTAAAGTTGGGGGTTTGTTGTTGTCATCTATGTAAAAAATATTTGAGGGTGAATTTGAACTCACGTCTTTTTGACTCCCAAGTCCAGTGCTCTATGCATTGCATTACTTGTCTACTTTCAAGGATATAAGTTTGAACTAGTATGCAGTTGGAAAAAACCAAATCTTTCACTGGGGATCCTGAAGATGGCTTATTCCACACTGGACTCAATTTCAGAGACCTTAAAGTTTTTCAAGAATCATTGAGTGGTTTGGAATGAAGACAGGGATAAGAAGAAGGAAAGTTAAGTTTAACATCCCCTCTCACAGAAGGTTTCTCCTCCCCTTAAAGTATTCCTATTCTGACCTAAATGGAGCTTGAAAAGATTGCTATAGTGGATGGAAGCCCAATTGAAACCACCCTTGCTTTTTTGGACATTCATAAATTGGGGTTTATGTTTCTACTAGGCAGTAGAAAGGACCTCCAGGAGAGGTTGGGGCTGCCCTTGGCCAACCTAAGTCTCTCCAGTTGATTTGGTAGCCACAATGACATTCATTCACAGAAATTCAGTGTATAGGTTGATTCCCATCTTCTGTTAAAAAAAAACCCCACCAAAAAACCTTTCTTCCCCTTAAGAGTAGTTGTTATTCATACATTTTAGTTATGTCCCACTTTTTGTTAACTCCCTTTGGAGTTTTCTTGGCAAAGGTAATAGAGTGATTTACCATTTCCTTCTCCAGTTTATTTTGCAAACTGAGTCAAATAGGATTGCTCAGGGTCACTCAGATAGTACATGTCTAAAGCCAGATTTGAGCTTAAATCTTTGTGATTTCAAGTCCTGAACCCTATTCATTGCCCCAACTAGTTGCTCCTTAATTTTAATGCCATTCTTCTGCTAATTATCTCCAACTTATTATGTATGTGTCTTGTTCATATGAGTTATTTTAATATTGTCTCCCTAAAATTGCAAAACATTTTTTATTTACCCTTGTCTGACAAGGAGTTCCCCACAATAGGGGAAATTTTTTTCCTTACAAAAAAAAAAGAAAGAAAAAGAAAAAAATATCATTCAGGAATCAGAAATGTATAAAGTATCATGACTCTTGTACTTCTGTATTATCTTTTGTATTTCACTTCTCAACTTTTATTGTGCGTTTTATAGTATGGGTTGACAGTTTTGTGTTAACATTCAATTTGAACTTTTTCTTTTTATAAATAATAGTATTTTGTTATTTCCAGTTACATATAATGATGGTTTTCAACATTCATTTTTGTAAGATTAATTTTTCTCCCTCCTCTCCACCATCAAGACAAAAGGCAATCTGATATAGTACATTCATGTTAAACATATTTCTATTTTAATCATCTTGTGAAAGAAGAATCAAAACAAAAGAAAAACTACAAGAAATAAAAAACAAAAAACAAATTAAAAAAAGTTAAAATAGTGTGCTACAATCTGCTTTCAGAGTTCATAATTCATTCTCTGGATATGGATGACATTTTCCATCACAAGTCTTTTGGAACTGTTTTAGATCCCTGGATTGTTGAGAAGAGCTAGGTCTAGCATAGTTGATCATCATAATATTACATTACTGCATACAATGTTCTCTTAGTTCTGCTCACTTCATCCAGCATTAGGTTTCTCTGAAATTGCCTAGTTATCATTTCTCCTGGTACTATAGTGTTTCATTGCATTCATATACTCCAACTTGTTCGACCATTTACCAATTGATAACCATCCCCTCAATTTCCAATTCATTGCCACCACAAAAAGCTGCTGTAAATATTCTTGTACATGGGGTTCTTTCCCCTTTTTTATGATCTCTTTGAGATACAGATCTTATAGTGATATTGCTCATTAATTTAGGGTATGCAATGTTATTATTAGCCCTTTGGGCAAATCAATTTGTGCTTTTCAAATAGCAGCTGGACTAATTGCCAGCTTGTGCAGCATTTTTCTAATTCATTTTAAGATAAGGAATAATTAATCCTCCTGTGAAGAGGAAAGAAGAGGCAGGTTGTTGGCTGTAGCCAACAACTGCTCATTTGTTCCTAAATCAGCATTCAGTGTGTATATAGTTTCCCCAAACTCATCTGAAGCCTTCCTAATGTTTCAAGTTCACTGAATGCAATGTAAAATTCCTATGAAGTCCCAAATTGGTTTTCAGTGCATGATAATTTTTCTTTACATTCCAAATGATTTAGGTCAGTAATTGTAGTTCTCATCTTCCACCTTTCAATTCTAGTACATGCTTATCCCTGTGTTGTTTAATGAGCAAGTTGGGAAAAATCGATACTCTTTTCATGAGTTTTGAGGCAATTTCTACTGATAGATCTTTTGAAACAAAATGGTGAGCTCTTTGCAACAAATATACCTTTATTTTTAGAGATTTTTTCAAATGTTTTCCTTAACCTGTAGAACAATAGCTGTTCCTGCTAAGTAGCTCAGTGATTCTTAGAATTCTTTGCTTGTTGAATTTCAAAATAGCACCAAAATTGTGGTATCCTTTGAATTTTTACATCTGGGAGAAGATCATTTAACCTTTTAAATTTAGAAAGCTCCTCTCCTAATAGATTTTTTTCTTTTTATCAGAGAACAGTAGGAAAAAAATAGGTTTTTTTTAGCTGTAAAATCAATTTATCAAATGTTAGGGTGATTGTCATCAGGAATTTTAGGTAGTTGAGCCATTGTATGAGTGAGAGATAGCATGAGGACAACTTGAGTTCTGTGCTCAATGTTTAAAGGCTTATAATCTCTGTTGACTCACATTAATTAGCCAGTGACAATTGAAGTATCAAAATGTCATCTTTATGATCTTTATGTTCAAACAAGTCAATTAACATGGCATAGAAAGTGTACTTTCTAAATTTTTTTTTTTGATTTCAAGATCAAACCAGTAGGTTTCATGAAAGCCCTGATTTACAGCTCTACTACTTTGCACTTGTTACATGTTGTGAAAACCACTTTAGCTTCATTAGAGCTCTGTGCTTTCATTAGGCATTGGATTACATCATGTTCTCAAACTTTCTGTTCCCAGGACCTCTTTGCACTTTTAAATTAAGAATTTTAAAAAATAGTAGGCATATGTCTATCAATATTTACCATATTAGAAATTAAAATATCAATATTATTATGAAAATAATTTTGACCTTAAAGACCCCTGAAAGTGTTTTAGGGACTCTCAAGAGTACTCAGAACACACTTTTAAGAAGTACTGGCCTTAGAGGGCCTTCTAGCTCTGACAGTCTATGGCCCTATGAATTATCGTGAGCTATTTCATAGTAGTTTTTTTTTCTCTAGATCTTGTGGAAGGTAAAAAGAAGCCTTATACTTAGGATATAGAGTAGAACCCAAATGAACATCAACCCATTCATTTTTAGTGTCTGCTGAGATTTAATTCGGATGGAAGATCTGTTATTATGGACCAATTTGCCATATAGAGAAACTTTCCACTCAAGTTAATATAAAATGAAGCAGTAATGTTTCAGTAAATACATGACATTGCCAATCAGAAATGATGCTGAAAAATTATTCCTCATTTCATTATCTGTAATTTGATCTCCTTTTACTTAAAAGAATCTTTGATGAACTAATAATGTGTCATTGTTTTTTACTAATATAAGGATATTCTCAACATGATTATTAAATAGCTAATGGATTAGTCTGAATTATAGATAATTTTTAAAACCAAAAGATTAATTGGAATAGAACCACAGCTTTTGTCAATTTATACAAATTACTTTCTTACAGTGAACATAATTAAATGAAATAATGGAAATATTTCAGTAGCAGTTATTTGACTTTGATTTTTATTTATTCCGTTGGTCTTCATTTTCTTTTATCTTGTTCATTTTTCATACTATTACAGATTCTTTCAGACAAGGTGAGATTTGTGCCAGTTAGTACTGTTAGGATGTCCGGGGTCTTCTTCCCCGGACCCCCGAGTGAGCTCCTCAGTGGGCACTGCTTCAGGCGTCCCTGGTTTTTCCCTCCCCCGGGGATCAGCGAGGAGGGACCCAGGCAGACACGTCTTCAGGAGGCATATGCTTTATTAGGTGCGGAGGGGTCCCCCGAATAGCTCAGGGCGCTGGTTAATATAGGGAGTTATTTCCGGGCTGCCACCCCGATCCGCCCCGAGGGCGGAACCTACCACCCGGTTGGAGCAAGCGACACAGGCCAACCAGGCGAAGCCACTGCTCCCCTTAAGGAGCCGTGTCTTCTCTGGGTTGGTCTGACCTCACTCCCGGGGAGGTCCTATCCACCCAGGCGGTCAGGGCCGACCCCCGACATTAGGATATCTGTTCTGATTCATTAGTGCCAGGTCACCCCCGTTCTACTCATTGATATTGTCCCTACCAAGTGCTTCAGAATTATTCAGGAAATCAGGAAACAAAGAATACAAGTTCACATTTGGTTCCTTGGGATTGTGGGAGGAAATAATATTGTATGTAGTCCAGATTAAATTAGATAAAGTGCTAGATAAAAAGTCTCCATGATCATGTATCACCATTTTCTGAGCTAAATTTGAAATTTGTATGACAACTTCAGTGATTTGGTCACCCCTCAAGTCTTAGTTGTACCCCCTTATTCTTATATTTTGGTTTTGAATGATATATGTAATTATTTCATTGTCTCTCTCTTTCTCTCTTTTTTAAATAGAAGCATAGCTGTATAGGTTCATTGTTTTCTCATAATTCACACCATTTCTCCCAGTCTTATTCTTTCTTCCATTGTTTGTTTTCTATTTTACTGCAGAAAGGTGGGGGAAAAAGACATTGATAACCAACTACACTTGTTTCCCCAAAGACTTTTATATTATGCAGAACAGTGATAGTATTCTTAGACAAAGCTCCCTTTAAGTTCCTCTTGGTTATTATTTTTCATTAGACATGGGGAAAAAAAGGTGATTGTTGGGCCAAAGCTAGGAGGGAAGAGATGGAATAAGAGGAGTCAAGATCAGTAGAGATTAGGATGAACATAACTCTTAAAGCCATATCAGATACTCAGGTTAATTTCCTGGTTAGTCTTCCTCTAAGGTGGGCCAGTGGCAGCTTAAAGGGCTACCTAAATGTTAAAGTTTCCTGATAAGAGAAGTCATGTAGTTTAGTTGAAAGAGTTCTTGATTTGGAATCAGCATGTGTATTTATATCTTGATACCGTTACTTAATTTCTAAGTGTGGGCAAATTTCTTAATTTTTCTGTGTCTTGGTTTTCCTCATCTTTAAATGGGGGTAATAGTACTTGTACCACCTACTTTACCAAGTTGTGAGGGAAACACTTTAAAATTATTATTATAGCAGCCTGTAACATTCCTCTCTACCTGCCTGTCATGAAGTTTAAATCAAGATTTTGCTGTATATTTTCTAAATTTGGACAATGTGTTTAGGGTATTACATGCTCAAAAGAGGTTTTTGATTTTTTTTCAGATATGCACATCTATTTATGTATATAAAATGAGTAAAACACTTTAGGAAGACATTTTTGATGCTACATATGTTGTCAAGTCCTTTTTAGTGGTTTCTGCAAATAAAATTATTCATTTGATATCTTGTGGAATCACTCCATTTCTTAAGTTTGGTTATGAACTCTTCCCCTATCCATAGATCTGAAAGGTAATTTCTTATACTAATTTGCTTATATCATCCTTTATGTCTGAATCATGTACTCATTTTGAATTTGGTAAATGGTGAGGTGTTAGTCTATATCCAGTTTTTGCCAGACTACTTTCTTAGTTTTCCCTGTCAGTTTTTGTCTGATAGTTCTTGCCCCACTAATTGGAATCTGGATTAATCAAACACTAGGACTCTGTTTATTTGCTTCAGTATATTGGGTACCTAATCTGTTCCATCAATCAACCACTCTAATTTTTATCCAGTACCAAATTGTTTTGCTGATTACCAAATTGATTTGTTGTAACGTTTGAGATCTAGAACTGATAGACCCCATCTTCCCATTTAAGAAAAAATATTTTCTGACTTTCTTGATCTTTTGTTCCTCAAATTAATTTTGTTATTTTTTTCCTAGCTTTATCAAATAATTCTTTTGGAAGTTTGATTCCTGTGACATTGAATAAATTATTTAACTTAGATAATATTGTCATTTTTATTATTGACTCTGTCCATAATAAATTACTATTTCTCCAATTATTTAGATCTGAGAAATGAGTTATATTTTTCAAGAGCATCTATTGAAATAATTATAATTTTTTTCTGTTTTTATTATTAATGAGTAGATTATTCCTTCTTAAGAGTTAAAATTCCTAGTGAAGTCCTCTCAGGGTTAAAAATCATTAAAAAAATTCTACTGGGGGCAAATAGTAGACTATTTCCAGAGAGACCTTGCATTTTTGGTTAGTCACCTATATGATGATAAAACTATCTTAACTGGTAGACTGTTCCCATGAGAAAACCTTTCATTCCAACAAAGCTCATAAGGGCTCCTTTGTTTGATGATAGACTTGTTTTTAGATCTTGTGTTACTTCAATAAGATACTTATAATCCTGAAGGTTATTCTTACCATCCAGATGGTGAGGTAATATTTTATGAATTTTTATGAAAACCTTTCATTCTTTTCTTTGTTGCTGGGGTGGATTTTCACAAGTAGAATGTAACTCTGAAGACTAACCAGTGAGTTGGCAGAGAAGGATGATAGGAAGGAGGAGGGGATCGCATTAGGTCATATAATCTTGCTTGACTGTCAATTCGGGGCAGCTCCTTGATCTTTACTACCTTTGTGAGAGTTGGAGTGTGCCCTTTTCTCGAGAAAAGGCAAAATAAACTTTTTTTCTCAGAGTAGTCTCTATTTTTTTAAGTGGATTTTTATCCCACACATTAATATGGTCAGTTATGAATACAGTTTTCCTAACATTGAATCAGCCATATATTTCAATTTATCTTGGTCAAACTATATGGTATTTGTGATATATTGTTTAAATCTCTGCTATTTTATTTAAAATTTTTCAATATTTATTTGGGAGATTAGTCTTTAATTTTCTTTCTTTGCTTTGGCTCTCCTGATGTTTTAGGCATCAGGATTATATTTGTGTCATAGAATTAATTTAATAGGACTCTACCTATTTTTTCTGCAGTTTATTGTAGTATTGAAATTTTTCCTTAATGAAACTTTTCCCTTAAATGTTTGGTAGAATTTGCTTGTATATCCATCTAGTCCTTGTTTTTTTTTTCCCCCACATTGGGAGCTTATTTATGGTTTATTCAGTTTCTTTTTCTAAGATAGAATTATTTAAATATTTTGTTTCCTGTTCTGGGGAATTTATATTTTTGCAAATACTTATCCATCTCACTTAGATTGTCAGTTTTATTGGCATATAAATTTGGGCAGGTCCTTTCCAGTCGTTTGAGGATCACAAGCTAAGTTCCAAATTCATTTTACATGGTTATCTGATGGAATGATAATAATAGCTTACATTGATAGTTCTTTAAAGTTTGCAAATTTTTTTATTTACAAATTAATCTCGTTTTACATCTGAGGTAACTAAATCACAGAAAGATAAAAGTGACTGGACTGCAGCATTTGAGGCAGAATTCAAACATCAGTAGATCTCCCTGACTCCCAAATCCAGCATCCTATTTATTATTCTGTACTGCTTGATAGTAGAACATGTTCTCAATGATATTTAAGTTTGTGATTCAATTACTGGTGTTATCTTGTCATCTTTTTTTTTTTTAGGTTTTTTTTTTGCAAGGCAATGGGGTTAAGTGGCTTGCTCAAGGCCACACAGCTAGGTAATTATTAAGTTTCTGAGGCCATATTTGAACTCAGGTATTCCAGGTCCAGTGCTCTATCCACTGCATCACCTAGCCACCCCTATCTTGTTATCTTATTGTTAATGTAAAATTTACTTTAATTTTACTCATGAGCTAAACTTGGGATGATTGATTTGAAAATCAATGGATTTTCTCCTGACAAAAATCTCAGCCACACTATAGAGTTCAGATCTTTGTTAATTCTTTGGATTATTCTTTGCCATTAAAAATTTTATTGTCAGCTTATTTCTTCAGCATTGTGTTTGCCTTTAGCTATTTGAATGTAAGTGCACTTAACTATGATTTGATTTGCAAAACGTTTATTGTTATTTTCCTGCCTCCTGTAATTTCCCTTCTATTAAAAACCAAGGTCACAAGAACTGGAAAAAGGAGGCATAGCTAATGGCCAGCTGGTTTCAATATTTTAGAGCAGTACAAAAAAATTTCTGATCTTTGTTCAAATATAGCAAATTTTGACAGAACAGATGACAGTGACCTTATGTGAAATTGATGACAAGAACAAAGAGCATTCTTGCTAACAGTAGGAAATGTGAAGCTTCAAGAAAGCACATGAATACAGAAAAATTATCAGGCAATGCTTCTAATTTTGTCTTATAATTCATCATCTAAATCAGGGTTGTTCAACCTTTTAAAACTTTTTATTGAAACAATAGACAATAGATTTTGATTTGCCATTTTAGTGAGAGCTCTGTGGTAGCTCTGCTTCGTTTACTAAAGCATTTAGTAAACCCACAGGCGGCACATAAAATTGTACTGTGGGGCCCCATCTTGGGCCATATTTTGGACAGCCCTGTTATAAATTGTGAAATTTTTTTCTCCTAAGAATCTTTATCATGAATTGTCTTTAAATATCTGTTTTATTCTATATCTTTCAAGGGGTCAATGATATCAAGTGTTATAATAATACTAAGACTTTGTGGCTTTGTGGAGTTGAATTTTTTTCATTTGCTTCAGTCAGTTGAGTTGGTGTCCATAAACATTTATGAAGCATTTGCTATTTGCCCACCACTCTGCTAAAGCTCTGGGGGATACAAACCCTTAAAAGAAAGACAGTTCTTGCCCCCCCCCTCCCCCAGGAGCTTTCAGTTTAATAGTGGAAAGTAACAGAGAAGGAAACTTTACCACAGAGCTTGGTGAAGAAAGGCTAGGGAGAGATGATGACTGAGTTCAAAGTAGTTTTAATGGAGCTAGGAATGTAAAGATGACTAGCCTGGAAGCCCTCCAGTGAGAGATAAAGAGGGTTCTGAGGAGGTGTGAGTATGGAGACTGATGTGATTTTGCAGGATGATAAAGTTTCTGATGATGAGACTCCTGGAAACATGGTGGAGAAATCCTTGGAAGCATTATGGAGGATTCCAAAAAAGTTCAGCTGGGTGAGAATATGAACCAGTTGAAGAATGGTTGATTGTAGAAACAGATAAAAAATTCTGCTCTCTTCTAGTAAGCTAGATATTAAAGACATACTTAAAATAACATTATTCTTTTTGCTTTGGAGAATGGGATTGTTATTTTGAATGAAGAGATATTTAAAAATATATCCATTTTATTTCTAATGTTAAAATTGATAAGTATAATATATAAGCTAAAATTCTTTGAGGTCCTTAATAATTTTTTAAGAGGGAAAAGGGATCCTGAGACAAAAAAAGTTTGAGATACACTGGTCTAATGAAGTTTGTTTATATGGAATCTATTCATTTATATATACATGGAGAAAATATTAAAAATATTAAAAATAGTTTTACTCTAATACTATGTAATATAGTAGTACAGGTCACATATTAATTTTTTTAAACTGATACAAAAAAAGATTATGGCAGTGTTTTGGCATTTTAGAATAATGGTAATGTTCATATAATCAGTTCATTCCACAGAATAAACAGTGATTTAAAAATCTGCTAGTAGACTATTCATTTGGTTAAACTGACTGGATAATTCCATTCAGTGTAGTTGAAAAAAATGTTTCATGTTTACCCAGACAATTATAAGAAACAAGCCAATAAGGCTTGTTTACCAACTATTAATGGCATATTTTATACAAAAGCTATTCATTTTTTTACTTAACCTAATAGAAAGATAAGACACATACTGACAGCATTGTTCATTCAGTTAATTTTTTTTTTTAGTTTTTATTTTTTAGGTTTTTGCAAGGCAAATGGGGTTAAGTGGCTTGCCCAAGGCCACATAGCTAGGTAATTATTAAGGGTCTGAGACTGGATTTGAACCCAGGTACTCCTGACTCCAAGGCCAGTGCTTTATCCACTACACCACCTAGCCACCCCAGTTTATTTTCTAATGGAACAGCATCATTTTTTCTTTAATTTAGTAGGTTTGGATTTTAATCCTAAAGAAATTACACAAGTGAATACTCCTTTTATTGCTGCTTTGTCTCATGGTTATGTTAATCTCTTTTGTTTACCACATGAACAAACTTAGACATGAAAAAGGTTCTTATTTTGTTATATAACCCAACACTTTTTTTTAGTACTTAAGATTTTTTTTAAAAAGATTCATTTCTTCAGTTTAATCTAGTGCAACAAAAATGAGCCATTTTCTTTCTCCTTTTCACATAGTTAGCCAGGTGTTATTGGTGTTCATAAAAGTTGATGTTAATAGGGGAAAAATGCCTGTTTATTATGAAAAATCTTTTTAATTTAATTTAATTAACAATTTGAATAATAGAATCTTGTTGTTTTGAATGAATTATATAGGTTGGGTATATATTTGTTAATATATTGTGTTTCATTGAGAACTGTTTGTTCACTTCTTTTTGACTACTTCTCTTTTTTGTTTCTTTTCTTTTTTTTAGGATTTTTTGCAAGGCAAATGGAGTTAAGTGGCTTGCCCAAGGTCACACAGCTAGGTAGTTATTAAGTGTCTGAGGCTGGATTTGAATGCAGGTACTCCAGACTCCAGGGCTGGTGTTTCTATCCACTGAGCAACCTAGCTGCCCCAACCACTTCTCTTTTGAGAAATGTTTTTTGGTATTCTGTATTTCTGTTAATTATCAACATATCTTGGATACCAAACTCTCATCAGAGAAATTTGATAGACTTTTTTCCCCATTTGATTATATTTCTTTTCTTAGGCTAGTTGCCTTAATTTTGTGTGTATAGAAGCTTTGCAGTTTCAAGTAATCAAAATCATCACATCAAGTACTTGCTGGACTTTGCCCTAGGCACAACTTTAGTTAGTTTGGGCTCTGGAATTCCATATAGTTCACTCTTATTTGAGTAGATAAGAAAAACAGATAAATATCTTTCTTCTACTCCCATTATTATCATTGATAATGTTGTAATCTAAGGGTGTCTCCCAAATACCTTAAATAACTATTCTGTAGAATATTTACAGATGATATTGAAGTGAAGGTCTAGTTTCCATTTTTTTGGTACTGACATCTTAAACCCTCTGTCCCCCAAGCCATTTACTTTTTCTTATCTTTACTAACTCCCCCACACCAGCTGCCTGACTGTCACAATTTTGCTATGGCTCTGGGAAATGTTATTAATTATTTTTCATTTTATGCCATCTCAAGTTGATGACTATGGGTAATGGAATAAAATTAAATGAAGGAAAGGTTGAACATGTTTAAACTTGAAATGTTCTTCCATCCATGAATTATTTTCCTGGAGAATGAACTGAAAATATAATCATTGAGTCATTGAAATATCTGAATACATAAAAGCTCTTGAATATACTAGAGGGAATATGTTTTATTAGCAAAAGGGACAGATTGAGTTTTATTTTTTATGAGGTTTTTCTTAACCACTTGTAATATTATTCTGTCTCTGGAAATGAGGATAAGAAAGGCTAATAAAGGATAAAAATCCTTTATAGACTCAGTCCAGCAAGTATATTTAAAAATAGATTTGTTTTTGGTATCTTTTGTTTTCACATCCCCTAAATTTTTTCCCTGCATCCTTCTTCCTTACCTCTTCTTTCTTTTCCTTTCCCAGAAAAGCTATTCCTTAGAAGAAATTTTTTAAAAAAAGCAAAAGTGAAAAACTTATCAACAAATTTCAGAAATCTGACTTTATATACAGTGTTTATGTGGATTCTCTCCCTACCTTTATAAAAGGTTTCATATCTCTTATTTCACTTTGCATCAGTTCATGTAATTATTTCTAGGACTCTCTAAAGTTGTTGCACAATAACTAATATTTATTAATCACTTCTTATCCTTTGTTCTGGGGGTACAAAGGAGCATTTTTTTGGGGGGAGGGAAGGCATTGGAGTTAAGTGACTTGCCCAAGATCATACAGCTAGAATTACATGATTGAGGCTGGATTTGAACTCAGGTTCACCTGACTCCAGGGCCAGTGCTCTACCCACTGCTCCACCTAGCTGCTCCAACAAGGAAGCATTATTTTCTCTCTTGTTTTTGTTTTACAAAGGAGCATTATTGACAGAGAAATAGGTAAATTTCAGGAGTTGGTCTTAGATTCTAGAATGGGGAGGATCAAAAACTGATATATAAACCTCAATGAATAGAAGAATTGGGGTACCCCAAGGAAGTTTGAACAAAGGATTGAAAGTAATGGATTCTGTTTTGGACACATTGAATTTGTTTCCAAGAATTCAAATATTATTATCTACAGGCAGGTGTGATGTGGTTCTTGAGAGAGATTTGGATTGGCTATCCAGAGGTTCTTAAGAGCTGTGAAGGCGTGATAGTTTAAAAATGCCCCAAGAATTTTTGCAGCCTTCCGAACAGAGTTGAGAGTCATGAGTTTAGAGATGTCAAACCCGTGGGAGCTAATGAGATCATTGAGAAAGATGACATGAAGCAAGAGTTTTGAGTCACTACCCACACATTTAGGGGAGCAAGACCTGGATGATTATTCAGCAAAGGAGTCTCAGAAGGAATGAATGGTAGTATAGGAAAACCAGGAGAAATTAGTCTCAGGAGGTCATCTGAGAAAAGAGGGGGAGGGGTCAATTCCCAGTGTCTTACTGTCTACCAACGTTGTTATAAGACTGGGAGATAGAAATGAAAACAGTTTCTGCCCTTAAGGAAGTTGGGTTTTAATGTGGAAGACAGCATGCACATGATTATATTTAAATAAAACATACACAGGATAAAGTGGAAGTAGCCTCAGAAGAGGGAATTTTAGCTTAGACTTGCAGCCTAGGGAGGCAAGAAGCAGAGATGAGGAGGGAGGACATTCCAGGCATAGCAGATGGTCTGCAAAAATGCCCATCCTTGGATGGTGGAGTATCTTGTGCAAGGAAGTCTTGTCACTGGGTTGCAGAGTAATGGGTTGTAAGATGATTGGTAAAATAGTCTGTTATTAAGCATTTAAATTAAACAATTCCTTTAAAATATAGAGTTATGGTATTAAATAGAGTTGAAAATAGAGTCATGGTATTTAAAAGGGGTTTTGGTGACAGGTCTGCAATCTGTTATAAGGATAAAAATTAAGTTCTGTTTTCCTGAAAAAAGGTTAATTTCCGTGTGATATCTCAAATGAATCAGGACAAAAGGTTTTTCCCTTACCGATCTATTGATGGAAGAAGTGAAGGTTAACCCAGTAGATGGGTTTAATATGAGTTCTAATTCAGTATGGATAACTGAGGATTTACAAAATATGGGTTTTGTGGGTGTTTTCAAGAAGATCCCGAGGCAACAGTTTGGCAGTAGTTGTGAAGACTTAGGATTTTCAGGGAATAAGTGATCATTAGTCTCCCTTTTTTTCTTTTTTGTAGATTGACTCAGATTCCCATGTTTCATCTGCTTACTCCAGATAGGAGAATAGATTATTTGCATGTTAGGTTATTCTGTATTTTGACAGAAGTCAATCAATTCATAATAGTGAGAAGGAAAAGAAGGAAGATTTGAATTTTAACCTGTTTTCATCTTTGGGGTTGGAATTTTGTGAAGAAATCTTATGTCTTCATTCATTTGTAGAAGTGCTATAGAAAAAGGCTCAAAATTTTCTCCTTCTCATGGTATTAACCAGAAGAATTAGGAGGAGGTTGGGGGAAGATGGTAGATTTCAATTTACTATAAGGAAAAACTACTAGTAGCCATAGTTTTTGAAAAGTGTTTTAGGGGCAGTTAGGTGGTGAAATGGATAGAGCATTGGCCCTGAAGTCAGGAGGACCTGAATTCAAATCCAGTCTCAGACATTTGACATTTGCTAGCTAAACTAATTTCCTCAACAAGAAACAAAACAAAAAGGTATTGGAAAAAGTAGCAAACTCCCCATGTCTGGTGGTAGAAAAGGCTAGACAAAACCTTCTTGAGGGAGTTGCAGAGGAAATTTCTGTGCATCAGTAGCTTAGATTTGCTAACTTCCCAGATTTCTTCTAACTCTGGGATTCTGTAAGAGCATGTGTGACAGTACCAATTTCACTAAAGGACAAAATTATGTTAGTGACCCACCAGGATTGAGGAAGGAGTGTATCTTATGGAGGTGGGAAATGGAATATTGTAAGGAACAAGAAGACAAGTTTGACTGGGTTTTGGAGTTTGTCAGAGCTAGTAATATGTAATTTGGGTAGCCTGAAGTCAGATTCTGATGGGCTTAAAAATGCCAAAAATGGGAGTTGGGACTTGATTGTAGAAGTAGTAGGGAACCACTAGGGACTTCTTGGGCAGGGGTGTGATGTGGTCAGCCTTATACTTTAGAATGATCTCTTTAGTACTGCTTACATTTGGGAATCATCTTAACTGAGATACTAGTTAAACCCATGGAAGTGTAGAAAGAGAATATTTCTCAGGACAGAGCCTTGGTTAAGGTGAAGCCTCCCAAGAGAAAATTTTGTGCCAGTGAAGACTGATGAAGAATAGGGATCTGTTCAAGGGTCTCAGGATCTACATTGTCAGCTGGACCACTGATTTGTAGACTGCTCTGTCTTGCCTGAAAATATCCTGCAGGGGATGTACAAGTCTCCCCAAACAAGGGGTCTAACGTGATACTGAAGAATGGAGAGCTTCAGATTGATTGTGCAAGTATTTTAATAATCAAAGTGGGATACTCATATTGGGGCAATCTGGGGCAGTGGCCAGACAACATATCTGTATCTCTTCAAAGACACCCCCCCCCCAAAGCCCCTGTGGTAATTATAGAAATCTCACAAAGGGAGGAGTGAGCTATAGACTATGTGAGTGTGGATTGGCTGATGTTTTGGGGTTTCCTCTGCTTAGTACTGGCCTCAGATTCCAGACACCTGGGGTACCTCAGGGCTGTTTGACCAGAGTCCTGGACTTACAAAGTTATAAACTAGATATATATATAATCATGCCCCCTCACCCTCACCCCCAGCCTGCTCTGGTCAGTATGTTTTCTGTTGGTGTACTTTACTCTTAGTTTACATTATTCATTATTTTTGTTAGGAAATCCAAATTTTCTTGATTTTTACTGCTTAAGGAATCCACTGAAAGGAACCCCACAGAGTCTATAAGCATTAAATTTTTCTCCTTCTATCCTTTATCTACACATTACATTCCTGAACTACTGTTACCATTTCTCCATAGCTCCTGTTTATTAGTCATCCACTATATACTACATATATATATATATATATATATATATATATATATATATATTACCTATATGAAGTAGAAACTTAATCCTGCTCTCTTTTTTTCTTGGCCCATATCTGTTCATCCCTTTATCTCTTCACTTCAAAACTTCATCTCATTATTGCTCCTTCCCCCAAATTTTTCTTCAGAAGGTCCCTGTAGCACACAACACCCCATCCCCATATTCTGTGTCTGACATACTCACATTTCATCTGTAATGTTTAAGAGCTTAAACCTGCACCAAGACTTTTAGAACATCCAGTATTTGCCACAAATACTCAAAGCTATCCAGTAAGAAATGACTGTTAGGGGTTAAGCATTTATAGATAAAGGCCAGTCATCTACCTACCATTTTAAGGAATTCAGATTCAGGTTGCCTTGACCATTGAGTTAGATTATCTGGGGCTAAAGGAAAGAATTGGCTTCTCTGTGATGAAATAGAACAGTAGAATTATAATGGGGGGGATGTTGTGTTAGGTTATGGGGGAAAAACATGTTTTTTTTTTCCTTTCCATGTCACCACCATTTTTAATGCTTTCAACAATGCAGCCATGGCCAGCCTCAGGAAATAACAGTGGGAAGGGAAATTTTGTCCATCAAACAATTCTTAGTCACATATAAATAAGGTATGTTAAATAGATCAAAGGCTTCTTAAATTCATAAACTAAGCTTAGTTGGATTTTGTACATACAGGTGCACACAAAAACACACATCCAGTTACACCACTTTTTCTCTTTCATTCTGTATTTGTTTCTTTTCCTAGTTTAATTATTCTTTAATCCTTCTACCCTTTCTTTTTCCTTCTGTGCTACTTTCACTGTAAAAGAAATGGCTGTTCTGTTGTTTTGTAGGGAGCTTTAACAAAGATTATAGTTATAGTATAGCTAGTTATGGAGTAATAAATGTTATATAACAAGAGTTATATAAGTCTCTTATGTCTTTTAACTTTATAAGTTTAGTGCTTTCCTGCTTGACACCCTCCTTATTGCTCTTTTTTCTTTTGGAAATTATATGAATGAAATAAGATAGAGATTGGAGGTAGTTGACATTTTATGTGCTCAATAGAATGTTGTTTGCTAAATGCCTCTTATTTGACCCCAAAACTTGAGCACATGTGCCCCAAGATCTCTTGAGTCATAAAATAGATATCTGGAAAGGACCCTAGAGGTCTATTTCAACCATCTCATTTTATGGTTGAAAAAATTGAAACCCAAAGAGGTTAAGTGGTTGACCAGTGTTATGAAGGTATTCCTTGACAGAGTTGGGATTCAGACCCTCAAACCCATGTGCTCTGATTCTAAATCCAATGTTTTTTCCCAATAAAATATAATCTGGCAAAATTTTGCTACCTTTCTAGAGAAGGAGGAAAAAAGTCAAAGCAATCTAATTAATAAACTAGAAGTGCATTTTGTAAATATGTTACAGTTATTTTGAAAAATTGACTGTAGAATTGCAGAATGAATTTTGGAAGAGTTTTGGAAAGGGTAATGAGTTTATTTCCAGTCCTATCTCTGCTGTTGTATGTTTAAATTTAGACAAGTTACTTAATTTCTCTGAGTCTCAGGTTTCTCCTCTGAAAAATGTCAACATTAAAAGGGAAACAATTAATTGGGATACAATCTTTGTAGCAACTTTCTCTAGTAAAAGTATCATTCCTAAGATCTATAAGAAAATGATTCAAATTTTAAGAATAAGAACCACTTTCCAATTGGTAAATGGTCATAAGATATGAACAGGTACTTTTAAAGAAGATCCTTAGCTATATGGAAAAAGTGCTTCAGGTCAATAGTAATTTGAGAAATGCCAATTAAAGCAATGGTGAAGTTCTGCCTCATACTCATATTGGCCAAATGTAATTTGACCAAAAAGTAAAATAAATGATAGAGAGGACTGTGAGGGAAAAGGCACATTGGTAGCATTGTTGGTAGAATAGTGAATGGATACAATTATTTTGGAAAATAATTTGAAATTATATCCCAAAAATCACCAAACATGTCCATTGTAAAGCAGAGAAATAAAAAAGGTCCCATGTATACAAAAGCTCTTAGAGGTGGCAAAAAAAATCTGGAAATGGAAGAAATATTCATCCATTGAGAAATGGCTTAAGAATTGTGGCATTTAAATGTAATGGAATACTATGGTTCTGTAAGAAATGAGGAAATAGTTGATTTAAAAGAGATATGAAAGATTTATATGAACTGCTGCAGAGTAAAAGAAGCAGAATCAAAACAATTTAGACCAGGACTGTCCAACCTTACTTAAAAGTTTTTATTGAAACAGTAGATGATATATTTTGATTTGCCTTTATAGTGAGAGCTCTGCAGTAGCTTGGCTTCATTTACTAAAGCATTTAGTAAACCCACAGGAGGTCACATTTTGGACTGCCTTGATTTATACTACAATATCAAAATACAGATGAACAATTTTGTTGACTTTTATAAAATGATGAAGCATGAAATGAGCTGAAGCAGGAAAACAATTTATACAGTAACAGACAACCTTATAAAGACAAGCTTCCCTGAATGCTATAAAAATTCTGATCAATACAATGACTATCAGTGATTCCAGAGGAGTGAAACATGTTACCGATCTCCTGACAGAGGTGATAGATTCCAGTATAGAGTGGATATATCTGTTTTTAATATAACCAATGAAGGAATTTGTTTTGCTTGACTATATATATATATATATATATATATATATATATATATATATATATATTTATATATATATACACACATATGTATATGTGTATATATATACATATATATATATATATGTTTGTTCAAAGGAATTTGGGGGTTTTTCCCCTCTTTCAGTGGGTTGGGGAATGGAGGGAAGGAATATAGATTTCTGTTAAATAAAAAGGAATTATTTTTAAAAAGAGGGATTGGGGTATGCTACAGATTTATGTACTTTGAGAATAGACCACTGTCTTGGTTTGGTTAATGATTTTACTTTATTACAGAAAAGTCCACAGGGGATAATCTGAATATGTGTATAAAACAAAAACATGTCTTGAAAATAAAGACAGCAAAATAATAAAGTTGGCAAGTTTGACTAACAGTCTCTAAGATCATTTTCAGCTCTTTTTTTATCTTAATTTCTCTGAATCTTGCCCTATTGATTTTCATTATGAGATTGACAGAAAAAAGAAATTTGGCTTTAAAATAATAAACATTATTATAATATTCTATTTGAAATGCAGAATTTTTTAAAAAGTTGAATAATTAGAGGTAAGTCACTTTCTGGCAAAACACCAATAATAACATTCAAAATAAGTCCAAAAGCATAAATATTTTAACGGAAAAAAAAATCTTCATTTCCTGGGAGAGGCATTCAAAGAAGGAATGTGGTACTAGTCCCCTTTAACCCAGACTTTTACTGAATCTATATCTTAACTGGTAGACATTCCCTCTTAAGACTCTAATGTATAAGTTGTACCATGGAGGAATTTTATCTTTTTTCTTATTATTTCCTAGTTTATTAACTTAATAAAACAATTTTAAGATCATTTATATCTCTTGATCTATGTGTCTCTGAGATGTTAAGTTTCTATTCAATATCAGCATACAGCTTGTTATGTATTTTATCATATATTATTAATGTTATTTATTATATTACATAACTATAACACATTAGTTATTGGAGAAGAGAGTGTGTCATGAAGATAAATTTATTTAATCCTAATTTACCTTTATTTCCTTTAGCCACTCTAACTGTAGAATTGACTTTATATAGACTTGTTTTGCAGTGAATATATTATAAGTTTTGATTGTCTCTTTGCTTTTCTTTCTCTTACCTGATATAATGGAGGAAAACTACGAGTTGACTAGGGAATGACTTCAAAACTTTTTTATGTGATCAAATAAGTAAAAAATAAATTTTGTTCACAGATATGGGTACATATGCTTATACTATCAGATATACAATTAGAAATACAATTAGAAAGTTACTTTTTGAAGAGCACTGGTGCCCTTTAGAATTGTCTTGAAGAAATCAGACCTTTTAAAAATCTAAGGGTGCTTATTTCAACCATCTAGTATAATTAAATGCTGCTTATAAATGAATGAATAAATTACTTCACTGTGTCTTTAGTTCTAAAAGATTGGTCTGGCATCTCTTTTTATGAACACCATAGATTTTTTAAAAAATGCTTTAGAGATGTTTGAAGCTCAAAAGCAAATTATTCCCTTGGAATTGTTGACCTGAATAATTTTCTTGTATTCTTTGCCTCTGACCTAATCAATGATCCTCAGTTTAAATGAATCTCAAGTGAATGGGAAACATTTCTCACACTGGAGTCTTGTTTAGGCTCACAACTCACAAATCTGGATAACTTATAAACAAAGTTGTAGAGTTTTATTATTATGAATCATTTAAAATTTGGTGTCTTATTTTATGAATATGGTTCCTTTTCTAAATTATCAGAGAATCTTACATTTTTGAGATTCCTTCTACATCATCTTTGAGATATGTTTATCTTGGCAAGGTAATAAGCATTTATTAAGTGCTTACTGGGCTAATAAGATCTGGGTTATAAATACAAACCAAAAAAGAAAGATAGTCCCTGACCCAAAAAAGTTTACATAGGAAAGGGAGCTGAAAAACTGAAGGGTAGGTATTGAGTAGAATCATCTTTCCCTCTTTCTTGACACTTTTCTAATCTTAATTCAGCAGAAGATGGCATTAGCTTTTCTGGGCTCCTAGGCCATTATGATGAATCCAGTATTGAACTTCCAGGCTTCTCAAAAACCCACATCTTTTAGGGGTGGCTAGGTGGCGCAGTGGATAGAAGCCCTGGCCCTGGAGTAAGGAGTACCTGCATTCAAATCCTGCCTCAGACACTTAATAATAATTGTCTAGCTGTGTGACCTTGGGCAAGCTACTTAACCCCATTGCCTTGCAAAAAAAAAAAAACCCCTAAACCCCCCCCCATCTTTTTCACATGAACTACTATAGATCTATATACCTCCCTAATCTTGCACATGTGCCTTACCAAAAAAAAAAAAAAACCCAGAGAAACAAAAAAACCTCCTAATATTGGATTTATTTCTATGTATTAGACAGGTAAGACCTTTTCAGACAGTAATTCTGTCATCCAATATGTTTTCTATTCCTTCTAATCTTGAGCTTCTAATTCAATATTTCCAAAAAATGGGGATATGAACATGTCCTGAAGTAACCCATTAATTTTTGATCAGTTATAATTCTTAGAAAGTATTTACTTATATTGAGCTCACATCAAGCTCATATCTGTCTTTCAGTAAATGACACTCATTGTTCCAAGCAAAATAATTATAACTCCTCTTATATAATACAGTACTTCAAAAATTTAAAGGTTACTAGCATCACTTCCCTAATTCTACTTCTAGATAATGTTTCCTTCAATCTATCCTCTTATGGAATGGTTTTGATGAGACCTCCATTATTATTGACTTTTGGGGGGGGAATGCTTCAGCTTTTCTGTTCCTAAAAACATGACAGAACTGACTAGCTCCTATTGTTTTTCTAAATTATCTAAAAATCTTACTTTTTAGGAATATCTAGGATTATCTAGTTATAGGAATTCTTTCTATAAATCCTTGAAATGAGTTTATCTTCACAAGGCAGTAGGCATCTATCTATCTATCTATCTATCTATCTATCTATCTATCTATCTATCTATCTATCTATTTAGGTTTTTGCAAGGCAATAGGGTTAAGTGGCTTGCCCAAGGCCACACAACTAGGTAATTATTAAGTGTCTGAGGTCGGATTTGAACTCAGGTGCTCCTGACTCCAGGACTGGTCCTCTATCCACTGCATCACCTAGCTGCCCCCACAATAAGCATTTATTAAGTAGATTGGTCTAGACTTATATTCTGGATTAATCAGACCAGGATTCAGTTGGACTACAACATCATTCTTCTGGAAACTATAGCATTAATTCAGACTGAATCCTAATAGGAGTGCATTTAGAATTAAGTTCTTAAGTCAGAAGTCAACGGCCCCTGTAGCCATGAACACCACCAGAGGTTCTAAACCTATGACCATTAATTACTTGTGTAAATCAGGCTGTAATTTTTCTGTTGGAGTGAAAATTAAGCAAGTTCATCAAGTCATAGAGTTGGAGGAATTGCGTTTAATCCATAAAAATACATATGGAGTTTAAGTATTACTGTGCCATTTAAAAACCTCTTTGGTGCATTTTTATTTTTAGGTATGTGTTTGGGAAGTATCATGCCATTTCACAGAATTGGAATTCCAAAATACCACTGTGGAAGCATTAATATTTCTTTTTGTGTATGTGAAAAGCCTTCCATCCTATTTCTTAGCTAAATATTTTTCAGACAAATAAAGTTGACTTTCATTTTCAATTCAACAAACTAAACATCTGCTGTGCTAAGTGCTGGATATTCAAGTAAAAAAATACAATGAGGGAAGAGCACACTCTGGCTGCTGATGGAGAAGAGAGAGGTACCTGGAAAGTTCTGAAAGATAGAAACCCTCTTTAAAGGAAGGCTTTGGGAGGAGTTGACTGCCCCCCCCCCCCCCCCCCGCCAGAGGAGAATGGCAATTGAGGAATTGAATTAGCAGTTTGATAACAGATTTCAGTTTGATTATAGATTATCAACATGCGTTTTTCCTCTAGTTTAGCTATTTGTCCCAGAAATTCTAATGTGTTATTGTTGTTTTCTTACCTTCTTTTTACCCTTTAATTTATTTATGCATTACTAAAATATTCTTATTTAAGAGTAAACATAATACCCCTCCCTCACAAAATTATAAAACCCTATGAGAAATGAAGTAAAAGAAAAAGAGAAAAACTGTGTTTCAATCTGTGTTCTGATACCATCAGCTCTGTCTTGAGTGGATCGCTTTCTTTATCATAAGTCCATCATAGTAGTTACTTCCATATTTTCCCACAATTGTTGTTGATTGTAATTCCCTCCATCCTTCCTTCCCACTACCATCTATCATATTTTCTTTCTCCTTTCACTCTGTCCCTTTTAAAAAATGTGCTGTGGAGCACCCAAGTTGTGCAGCAGACAGAGTACCAGCCCTGGGGTCAAGAGGCCCCAAGCCCACATCCCACTCTAGAGAACTAGCAACCACTTGACCCCATGGTCCCAGACAGAACACCAAATCCCAGCACCTTGCAAAAAGTAAAAAAAGAAAACGTGCTATATCTGACCATCCTCTCCTATGATCTACCCTCTGCTCTATTACCCACATCCCACATCCCCTCTCCCTGTCACTCTTCTCTCCTTTTTCTTCTGAATGTCTCTACTCTGTTGAGTGTGTATGCTGTTTCCTCTCTGAGCCATTTCCAATGAGAATGAAGGCTCCCTAATTACCCCTCGCTTTCCCTCCTTCCATACCATTGCAAAAGCTATATGAAACATCTTAGACTATTCTACCTCTCCTTTCTCTTACTTCTAATACATTTCCCTTTCACCCATTGACTTCATTTTTACCATATATTATATCTTCAAATTCAGCTCTCTCCTGTGGCTCATCTATAAAAGCTCCTTTTACCTACTCTATTAAATGAGAAGGTTCATATGAGTATTATCAGTATCATCTTTCCATGCAGGAATACATGTAGTTCATCATCATTAAGTCCCTCATAATTTACCCTTCTCCTCCACTCTCTGTGCTTCACCTGAGTCCTGTACTGGAAGTTCAAACTTTCTATTCAGCTCTGGTCATTTCAACAGGAACATTTGAAATTCCTCTGTTTCATTGAAAGTCCATCTTTTCCCTTGGAAGAGGATGTTCAATTTTGCTGGGTATTCTTGCCTTCTTAAATAGAGTATAAAGAATGTGATTCTACTTTATTTTCTGATTCAGTGTCATTACTATCCAGACTAATTTAGATCTGTTTTTTAAGTTTTTATTTTCTATGAAGCATCTACTTCTGGAAGGTACCAGGGTTGCTTCTATTTCATTGTGATAACCACAATTTTAAAAGAATTAGCATTCTGTGTTAGTGTTAGTGTGTTAGCATTCTGTGTTAGTGTTTAGAAGTCATTTTCTTTTTTTTTTCCCCCTAAGTTCCAGGCTATATTCCAGAGAGTTCAGATTATTAGTCTGTCCTGCAGATATAACTATAGAGGATCCTCACACTTCTTACTCAGTTACCGCTAACTCTTCTGTTGTTAATAGTTGTTATATATTTATTTATTTATTCATACATATTTAATATTTATAGCACCTATTATAGAGTTGATATGCTGGATAGAGTGTCAGACGTGAAGTAAGGAAGATTCATTTTCCTGAGTTAAAACCTGACCTCAGACACTTAATTAGATGTGAGATTGGGCAAGTCACTTAACCCTTTTTTGCCTCAGTTTCCTCAACTGTCAAATGAACTAGAGAAAGAAATGACAAATCCCTTCAATATCTTTGCCAAGAAAATCCTAAATGGGGGACCTGAAGAATTGAACATAACTGAAACAAGTATTATATATTTGTGTTATATAACTATATGTTATATATGTTATATATAAATTTATATATTTATTATGTTTATATATTATATTTATATATAAATATATGTAATTTATATATAATATTTATATATATTTATGTTATATAACTATAACTATCTATTTGCATGAAAGATACTTGTGACTTCATATGACCCCCTGAAGCAGCAGTTCTAATATATCTTGTATTCTGATCAGTCCTGTATTGTTGCTTAACAAAGATATTATTTGGCTCTGAAGGTAGAGGGACAGGATTTATAGCTTGCTTCAGTTAACTTCATTGGTCCTCAGTTTCCTCATTTGTCAAATGAAGGAGTTGAATAGATGACTTCTGAGGACCCTTTTAACTTTAGATCTAGGATCCCATGATTTATTGATCTTTCCACATTGTTTTAGCTGCCAGTGGAAATCACTTTGGCTTCACTCACATACGTATGTGGTTTCCCCTGATGGGAATGTAAGCTACTTGAAAGCAGGGGTGGTCTTTTTTCTCCTTTTTTTTTGATATCTCCAGAGCCTAAACAATACTTGGCAATTATCAAGCACTTAATCCATACTTGCTTGGCATAAAAGGAAGCTGTTAAGCTAGGTGTGATGTGATCTGGGTTTTTTTACCTTGGCCTACCTGTGTAAAATATCCTCATGCTTGTCATATAAGGGCAGAGAGTGAGCTGTAGATCACCCAGCCCCCTTCAACATCCTTCAAGGTGCATTTTATGAATGAATGGTTTCTTAGACCAGTGGCAGCTGTGACCCCTCAATTCCCTGAACTCTACTCATTTTCTACACCCTTGGTAAGGAAGACTCACTATTTATTCCTCTTATCTATCATGTTTTTTTCCTGAGCTTGATACTGTTAAGTCCCGAATGTAGTTTAATAAATAAAAGACAGCTTGTCCCTTAAAACCTTAATTTCAGTTTTTATTTATGGCTCGGGCTTATGATTCATAATATATGGAGAGGACTATATTTATTCTGTTGAGTCAAGAAAGCATACGCAGCCACAACTTCCACAAATTTCCTGTGGAAGAAGGATCATAACAACCAGTTACCTAAAAATAGCCTTGTTCCTTTTGGTTTTAGTACATTTTGTGGGATTCATCACTGGAGCAGGTGGAGTTGGTTTCATTTTCTCTTTGGGCTAAGGAATATTCCAGAGTCTTTTTTATCTATTTGCAACCTTTCTGTCTTTGCCATTAACTGGTTGTCTTTGTTCTATATTCTATGCCTGTTTTGTTACTCTCATTAGAGTCTAAGGTCCTTCCCACTAACAGTTGTTTCATCTCCAGCACAAAACAAAAGTGCCTGAAACATAGTGGTTACTTGATAAACCCTTTTTGATTTAATGTTGATTTATTAAGTACTAATTTGTCAAGTCCTGTGTCAAGTGAGCAGAGGTAATCTCAAAAGTCAATCATCAAACATATAAGTGCCTACTGTGTACCAGCCACTGTGCCAAGTGCTAAGTATACCAAAAAAAGGGAAGGGAACAGACAGTACCTGCTCCTAAGGAGTTTATAATCTAAAGGGGGAGATTGCATGTAAACAAACATATCCAAAGCAAGTCAGATACAGGATAAATAGAAAATGATTAATAGAGAGAAGATACTAGAATTAAGGGTATGGAGAAGACTTAGTAAAAGATGGAATTTTAAATGGAACTTAAAGGCATAGGAAATAACCTGAGGGATACCTGCAGTTACAGCATGATTTGGAGACAAAGAAGGAGCCATCCTCTCCATCCCTGTCTCAAGAAACTTATATTTTAATTTACCCATATATGTGTGTGTGTGTGTGTGTGTGTGTATGTGTATATATATATATATATACATATATATATATATACACATACATACATACATACATACAGACTTTGGGGGATCATAGATACCTGGAGAATTTTTTTCCTTTGGCTTTTGCAAGTCAGTGGGATTAAGTGACTTGCCCAAGGTCACACAGCCAGGTAATTAAGTATCTGAGGTCAGATTTGAACTCCTTACTCCAAGTTGGTGCTCTATACACTGTGCTACCTAGCTACCCCTGCGAATTTTTTTTTTCAAAGCCTTTTACCTGAGGTGGTAGAACTTGGGCTGAATTTGAAGGGTATTAGAGATTCTGAGTGGCCAAGGTAAGGAGAGGGGAGTGCTAAAAGAATGGGTTTGGTTGGAATGTACTTAAATGGAGACAAAGTAAAAGTTAATAAACCTGGAAAGATAGACTGGAGACAGATTGTGAAGGGCTATAAATGCCAAATGAGTATTTGTATTTTATACTAGAAGTGTTTGGGAGGTATTAGAGATTCTTGAACAGACTTGAATGAATAATATTTTTTATTTCTGTTTAAGATTCTATTTACCCTATAGCTCAACTGAATAGACTTAAGGAATGACTAGTTGCAAACCAAATTTATTTTGACTTTACTTTTTCCTGTCTATATATTCTGTCCCCAAATTTTTGTGGTAAAGAGTTATTCTATGTAATTTATTTAAGTTATTCAACCTATAGCTTATCTAAAGACTCTATTGGACAGAGGTACAAAGAAGCAGTGACAGAGAAATAGATCATTGTTGGAGTTGGAGGTTGGGAGATCATGGTGGCTGGGAAATTTTTCCATAAAGAGATGGCATATTGCTTGCCACTTTGGTTCCATCTAGTCCTCAGAAGTTTGAAAGTTCTGCAAGCAAGCAGATGCTTGTTAAAGAAAAATATACTTTCCCATCTTTTCAGGTGTTCTGAGGCTGCCTATTATAATAACCTCTTCCTCTTTTCTTTTTTTGGTCATTGTCCAGAAACTTAATTATCCAGTTGAATAAGACTTGTTGGGAACCTTGCTGTATTTCCTAGATAGCTTTTGCATATATTTCATTTTCTATTTCTCTATTGTCATCTTACCTAATCTGCCAGTTTTATATATATTGAGACTTAAGTCTTCAGGATGTTATTTATTTCTGTATCACTATGACTTCTATAGCATTTGGAGAGTACAGTTAATGGGGAAAGAGACAATAATGTTAATGAAAAACAGGTATTAAGAATCTGCTACCTCTGACTCAATTCTGTTTTGTTTTTTTTTATTTATAGACTGGCCTTATTATTGCCTGCTACCAAGGTTTTGTGGATATTGTAGTAGCCTTAGCAGAGTGCCCTCATGTTGATGTAAACTGGCAGGACAACGAGGGAAATACAGCACTCATTACAGCTGCACAGGCAGGTAAGGCTTTGCTGTTCCTTTTATTCTTGCTAATAATATCTAGCTGTAAAATCTGGGTACTGTGACATAGTGGATAGAATATTGGACTTTAAAATAAGAAGGCACTTCAAACCCCATATCTTGACACTAGTTTTGGGACCAAGGACCTTAAAGTTAAAAAACAATAAATATAAATAGTGTGTGTGTGTTTGTCTGTGTGTGTGTGTGTGTGTGTGTGTGTGTGTGTGTGTGTGTGTGTGTGTACTGAGGATGATGGATCGCTTGAGTTGGGAAGCTCTGGATACAGTTGGTCCAAGTCAATAATGTGTCTTTTGCACTAGATCTGGAACCAATATGGTAGAATTTTAGTGAGTTATATGGGGAGGGACTAAGAGAGTGAACCATCACAGACTAGACACAAACTGGGCCAAAGACTCCTTGTTGACCAGGAGTAAGGTTGCGCTTAAGTTGCTGCTCTAGTTCGTGTCTGGGCAAGATGGAGAGGACTCAGGCCAATAAATAACTAATTTGTATAAAATGTTTTACAAACCTTACAAAGCTATTTGATATGTTATTGTTGCTAGTTTAGCTATATAATCCTATGCTGTAGTTAACACTTAAATTCTTTAAGTTCAGACTTTTTTTTCCTGTATACTCAAAAAAACACTTAAAACACTTGAAAGCCTGTTTAGAATTGCCTTCACAGTTAGTTTGCATGTTATACAGGAAACACGAGTCATTGTTTTATATGTCTATATTGCAGGCAGGGGCTGACAAAAGCCCTAATATTTTCAGTTTTTGATTGGAAAAAAATGGGGGGGGCTGGGTGGCACAGTGGATAGAGCAATGACCCTAGAGCCAGAAGACCTGAATTCAAATCTAGCCCAGACACTTAATATTTATAATCTATGTGATCTTAGGCAAATCACTTAACCCCATTGCCTGACCAAAAAAAAAAAATAGAAGAAAATGAGACACTCCTAGTCAAACCCTGTAAAAAAAGATTTACCTACCCATGATAGGGGGAAAATACTTAGCAAGGACACTGATTCAGGTACAAGTCAGCTCCCCTGTCTCTGAGTTGTTGCCTAGGACAAACATCAAGGATGAATTTATGCTTTCCCTGGTTATTCTCTTAGAGTCCAAGGAGTAATGTTAGCAGCTTTTGGTTCCCTGGTCTCAAAAATAATTTCAATATCTTTTTTCCAAATATTTGTTTGTTTGTTTATTTGTATATTCATCTATTTTTTAAAATTTTCAGCCACATGCAAAGATAGTTTTCAACAATCATTTTTGTAAAGCTTGAGTTTCATATTTTTCTCCCTTCCTCTCCTTTCTCCCTTTCCCCTGATAAAGAGCAATCTAATATAGGTTATACATTATAACTATAAATTTTCTATATTAATTATGTTGTGAAAGAAGAAGCAGAACAAAAAGAAAAAAATCCATAAAACATAAAACAAATATTAAAAATTGAAAATAGTAAACTTTGGTCTACATTAAGACTCCATAGTTCCTTCTCTGGATGTGGATGATATTTCCCATCACAAGTATTTTAGAATTATTTTTGATTATAGCATTGTTAAGATGAGCAAGTCCATCATAGTTGATCATTTCCCAATATTGCTGTTAATGTTTACAATGTTCTTCTGGTTCTGCTCACTTTACTCAGTGTCAGTTCATACAAGTCTTTACAGACTTTTCTGAAATCATCCCACCCATCATGATTTCTTACAGAACAGTAATACTCCATCACATTCATATGCCATAGTTGTTCAGCCATTCCCCAGTTTGAAGAGCATTCCCTCAAATTCCAATTCTTTGCCACTCCAAAAAAGAATTGTTATAAATGTTTTTGTACAAGTGGTTTTTTTGCTCTTGTGGTCTCTTTGGGATAAAGATCTAATAGTAGTATTGCTGAATCAAAGGGTATACACAGTTTTATTGCCCTTTGGACATAATTATAAATTGCTCTCCAAAAAGGTTGGATGAATTCACAGCTCCACCACCAATGCATTAGTGTCCCAGTATTCCCACATCGCTCCAAAATTGATCAGTTTCCTTTTATTTTTTTGGCATTTTCAATAATTTTTTAAAATGTGATTTATTGGGGCAGGTAGGTGGTGCAGTGGATAGAGCACTGGCCCTGGAGTCAGGAGTACCTGACTTCAAATCTGGCCTCAGACTCTTAATAATTACCTAGCTGTGTGGCCTTGGGCAAGCCACTTAACCCCATTGCCTTGCAAAAAAAAATGTGATTTATTTAAAGCAAATGGGGTTAAGGTGACTTGCCCAAGGCTACACAGCTAGGTAATTATTAAGTGTCTGAGGCCTGATTTGAACTCAGATCCTCCTGACTCCAGGGCCAGTGCTCTTTCCACTGTGCCACCTAGCTTCTCAATTTTCAATAACTTTTAAGGAAAAGAACTAGCCCAACCCACCTACCTGGGATGCCGATTGATATCTCTATTACATTATTTCCTTTCCCTTCTCCCCCCCCCCCCCCCACCACTTAATGCAGTCTTAGAGGTCTCCTAGAGCCATGGTATGAAACTCAATTAGCAATGGATCCCTACCACATGTTGCCTTAGAAAACCACAAATTAACATTATGTCATATTGTTCTTTTGTTGACTTTGTTAAAAATTTCCCACTTCCATTTTAATGGTTTCCAAGCATCTGAAGTTTTGCTGAGATGTTCTGAGAGACCTTCTACCACTTAAGTGTCTTTAGGACTATTACTAGATCACCCTGGCTTTAGGAATGCCAGAAGCCTAGTAAAGGTATCAAGAAAGGAAGAAAAACTAATCCCTAAAGATAGTTAAAACAAATCAAAGGACAATAAAAGCCAAGTAATTACAGCCTCAGAGAAGGAAGATCAGAAATTCTAGAATTCCCTTCCCCATTCTGCAGTCCCATGACACTGACTTCCTTGGTGTTCCTTAAATATCACATTACAGCTCTTCATTCTCAGTATTTTCACTGGCTGTTGTCCCCCATGCTTGGACATTCTCCCTTCTCATCTCTTCCTCCTGATTTCTCTGACTTCTCTCAAGTCTCAACTAAAGTCTCATTTTCTTCAAGAAGTTTTTCTCAATCTTTGCACTTTCCCTCTGAAATGACTCCCAATTTATCCCAAATATAGCTTGTTTGTAAATGTTATTTACTGCAGTCTCCTCAATTTATCTGTTTTTTGTCTCTTTGTATTTATGGCACTTAACACATTAAGTGTCAATAAATGTTAGTTGATTGTCTGAAAAGACCTAGTCCTTAGTCTGAATGATGTGGTCCATGTGGTGGGAGATGCTACATTTTGTTGTTGCTGTTGTTGTTGTCCAGTTTTTTCTATCATATCTGACTCCTTGTGACTCCTTTTTGGAGTTTTTTCAGTGGCTTGCCATTTCCTTCTCCAGCTTATTTTACAGATGAGGAAATTGAGGCAAACAAGGTTTGACTTGCCCAGGGATCACATAGTTAATAGGTAGCAGAGGTTGGATTTGAACTCTGGCCCTTTATCCACTGTACTACCTAGCTGCTCCAGGCTACCTCTCAGCAGTTTGCAATAAGTTCCATGATACCCCTAGATGCCATTCTTCTTTAAGAAGATAATTGGTGCTAACCTTTGGGAATTTGGTCCAGCAAAATAAGCTTCACAGGCAACCATAGAAACCCTTGAAAGAAGTTGCAGGTTTTAGAACTCCATGATAAAATGATGTCCTGTTACAGACTGGTCTTCTCTCTGTCCCTGTTGGGCTCCATCCTCTTTGATTCACATACTACCACTGCAGAATTGAGGATGGACTAATTTGCAAAATCACTTGCAAGCCCTTCTTCTGTGTTTCCTTTTTAATCTGTAGGAGGAAAGATGACTTTCTTGAGATTGATGTACCTCTAGGTTTGTTCTCTGGCAGTCATGGTCATTGTGATTACACTCTGTCCTTGCTGCTGGGTTGACTGGCACTGCCCTGCATTTCAACTCAATTCAGTGCCAGTCATGGGATGATTTGAGAAAAAGTGATGATATAGTTCATTTTGACCCATATTTTCTTTGGAAATAGATTATTTTTTATTTAACTTTTAAATAATACAAAAATGAAAAAATAAAAATAAATAAATACAAAAGTGGACATTAGTTGCTATGAAGAAGTGACTTTGCCCTGATTTTTTTTTAATCTTTAACTTGACTGATCCTGCTCATTAGCAATCATGTTAACCAGTGAAGAGGCTGCATTTGCACTCAATACACTTGAGCCTTTTTCTAGGAATACTGCTGATTCTTGTCAGTAAAACTTTAAGAATTGACCCAGAAGATTCATGGCCTTAATGTAATTTTTTTAGACAGCATGTAAACCTATATATAGTTGGATCATATTGTGTATAGTGGAAGTAAAATGTAAGAAAACTTAAAAATCTGGGTAGGGGCTGGGTTGTGAAGGGCTTTAAATGTCAGGAATTTTACATTTGACCCTAGAGGTAATAGATCCATCCCTGCAACTCCTTAATTGGGGAAGGGAAGTGAAATGTTCACATGGGCTTTAGGAAAAAAGTTTTGAAGGCTAAGTAGATTGATGGGTTGAGAGGGGAAGAGGTAATAAGAAAGGAGGATCAGTTAAAAGGCTGTTACAGTTGTCTAGGCAAGAAGTGCAGAGGATCTGTGGAGAGAGTATATGAACTGAAAGACAATGTCAAAAGCTTCCATTGTGATGAGAGACAGACATACATATACACACACAACTGAGAGAAAATAACTTTCTGAAGTTTAGCTGCAAAAGTATAGGACAATATCTAGTGGTGAAGGTAGAATAAAATGAGGATTTTTTTTTAGGTTAGATAATGCATGAGTATGTTCATAGGCAGCAGAGAAGGAACTGTTAGAAAAGGAGAGATTAAAGGTTATGAGAGAGTGGGGATGATACTGAGGACATTTGTTGAAGACAGGATGGGGTCGAAGAGATAGGAGTTCTCTGAGATTTGGTAGGGGGAAGAATGGGGGGGGGCTTAATTTTATTTGGTAGGGGAGTTGGTACCAGGGGGAGGCTTGAATAAGGGATGAAAAGATTTGTAATAGCAGCTGTGGTGACTGGAAGAGTGAATCAAATAGGGAAGTGTTAAAGAATTGCATTACTGCACTGAGGGTTTGGTTGAAATTTATAGTGGATCCAAGCAATATGGCTTTTTTTTGTTTTGTTTTCTCTGACTTCATTCAGCAGCAGATTAATACAAATTAAGAACATATATGGCAGAAATGATCTGCAGTTGGGTTTAGCAAGATGTTATTTTCCATCTGACATGACTCTTAATGATATTTGAGTGTAGAAGATGAGAAAGAGTTAAATTAATTCACTAAAGCAGAAAGTAGTTAGAGTTATCTAGGGTGATGACCTGGAGAAGAATTTGGGAGAGGGGGAAATGAAGTGGAGGAGAAAATATTCTCAGTAAGAATAAAAAACAGGAATGGAGTCAGAAAACAAAGGGAAAGATGGAACAATGAAAGATTTTGATCCGATATAAACATGTTAGAGTTCATAACTTAGAAGTAGAGCACATGTGGCTTTAGAGAAGGTTAGATGTGTTTCCATCAGTGTGTAGCTGATTGAGAGGGAAATAGGTTCTGTCACTGAGGAACTAGGAAATTGGTGTAGTGGAGTGCATTGATATGTATTATTATCATGGCTTATCCAAATTTGATGAGCATGCCATCTATATATTTAACCAAGTCATTGGTAAGAATGTGACACTGCCCAGAACCAAATATAGATCCCTGGGGGTTTTCTGGTAGAGGTCTTCTGCCACATTGATATGTACTGTTAACAGCTATTCTCCTGAGTCTGACCCTCTGCCCAGTTCTGAATCCACATAGTTGAATTAAAATCTCTCCATATCTATCTTGCCATCTTCTCCACAAGAAAAGCGTGATAATGCTTTATCAAAAGCTTTGCTAAAATCTAGGTAAACTATTTTCTCAGCATGATCCTTATTTCCTGGTTTAGTAAGCCTGTCAAAAAAGAAAATGAGTTTAGTCTGTCATGACTTGTTTTTGATGAAACCATGCTGGTTCTTTGTAATCACTGCTTCCTTTTCTAGATGTTTTATCTAAATAGTCTTATATGTATTCTATAAATTATTTAACTTAGTAAATGTTTAATGCTTCTGGGAGTTAGAGACCTACAGAAATGGATAGAATAAGGCAGCTCATGGACAAATTCTGCACAAACTCGCTGCAGGGGAGCAGCTAGTGGTTTTTGTTAGACACATAATACCCTCTACTTTTCCAAGAGTATTGTTCTGAACTTTGCAGTGGTGTTATGCATTGGTTTTGTAATTGGAACAAATGTCCTCCAAGGACAAAGCCAAGACCACCTTGTTTTGTTTTTGTTTTTTTACTTGGGAAAAACTAAATAATTCTATTGAGCTAAATAATTTGAAGTCATGAATACTTAAACATCATTGTATGCTCATGGTGACTCATATATAGTGGTAGCTCAATAAAAATTTGTTGAATGAATAATAAGTTAAAAATTGATACAGTATCCAGTTGAATGTGAACAAAAACCATACTTTTGCACTTCTTGCCATTGCAGCTGTATTGAATATTTAGGCGCCTGTAAAAATAGAAGATATGGAAGTCTATTGACTTAAAAATTTATTTTTTATTCATTTAAGGCAATGAGGTTAAATGACTTGCTCAAGGTCCCACAGCTAAGCAATTATTAAGTGTCTGAGGCCGGATTTGAACTTAGGTCTTCCTGACTCCAGGGTGATGTTCTAGCCACTGTGCTACCTAGCTACCCCAATTCTGTTGACTGTATTAGGAAGTAAGTTCACTGAGCTGTGTTTCTATCCATTAGAATTCCTAGAGTATTTTGGGAGAGAGGAGAAAGGTGATCAGTAAATATTTAATACTGTTTCAGCCAGTTCTTTTTTTTCCTTCTCTTTTTTTAATTAAAGATTTCATTAATTTTTGAGTTTTACAATTTTTTGCCTAATCTTACTCCCCCCCACCCCAGAAGGCAGTTTGGCAGTCTTTACATTGTTTCCATGGTAAACATTGATCCAAATTGAGTGTGATGAGAGAGAAATGATATCCTTAAGGAAGAAACATAAAGTATAAGAGATAGCAAGATCAGACAATAAGATATCAGGGGTTTTTTTTTCCCTAAATTTAAGGTAATAGTCCCTGGTCTTTGTTCAAACTCTGCAGTTCTTTCTCTGGATACAGATGGTATTCTCCATTGCAGACAGCCACAAATTGTCCCTGATTGTTGCACTGATAGAATGAGCAAGTCCATCAATACTGATCATCCCTCCCATGTTAGGGTATACAATGTTTTTCTGGTTCTGCTCATCTCACTCAGCATCAGTTCATGCAAATCCCTCCAGGTTTCTCTGAATTCCCAACCCTTCTGGTTTCTAATAGAACAATAGTGTTCCATACATATACCACAATTTGCTAAGCCATTCCCCAATTGAAGGACATTTACTTGATTTCCAATTCTTTGCCACCACAAACAGGGCTGCTATGAATATTTTTGTACCAGTGATGTTTTTACCCTTTTTCATCATGTCTTCAGGGTATAGACTGAGGAGTGGTATGCTGGATCAAAGGGTATGCACATTGTTTTTACAAATATTTTTTATATATTAATAAAATATTCTTGTTTAAGAGTAAACAAAATACCCCCTCCCCCCAAAAATAAAGACTTGCTTGAGTGATAAAGTAAAGGGGGGGAGAAAAATATTAAAATTAAAAAAATAATAGTAATAATTGTAGGTATGGCCAGGTGGCGCAATGGACGGAGCACCAGCCCTGAAGCCAGGAGCACCCAAGCCCATATCCGGCCCCATGCACCCAACAATCACCCAGCTGTGTGACATGCAAGCCACCCCAACCCCACTGCCCTGCAAAAGCCAAAAAAAAAAAAAGAAAAAAAAAGACCCAAAATAAAATAAAATAGCAATAATAGTAGGGGTGGCTGGGTGGCAAACAGAGCATTGGCCCTTGAGCCAGAAGTACCCGGGTCCAAATCCGGCCTCAGACACCCAACTATCACCCTGCTATGTGGCCCCAGGCAGGCCATCCAGCCCCATTTGCCCTGCACCCCCCCAAAAAAATAATAATAATAAAAAATGTGCTTGAGTCTTTGTTCCAACACCAACAACTCTGTCATGGGTGGATCACATTCTTTATGATAAGTCCATCACAAAAGTTACTTCCATATTTTTCCAACCTTGCCATTGCTGATCGCAACTCCCTCCTTTCATATTTCTCCACTACCATGTACTATGTTTTCTCTCTCCTTTCACTCTGACTGCTGTAGGGTCACTGAGTGGTGCAGCATACAGATCCCTGGCCCTGGGGCCAAGAGGCCCTGAGCCCCCCCTACCACCCCTTAGGCTCAGTATCCACCTGGCCCTATGGTCCCCGACAGCCCATCCAATCCCAGCCCCTTGCAAGAAGTAAAAAAGAAAATGTGTTATATCTGACCACTCTCCCCCCATGGTCCATCCTCTCCTCCATTACTCACATCCCCCCCTTCCCCCATCCCCCCCCTTCTTACTCCAGATGTCCATACCCCATTGAGTACATATGCTGTTTCCTCTCCTAGCCACCTCTGATGAGAGCGATGTTTCCCTCATTCCCCCTTGCCTTCCCCCCTTCCATATCATTGCAATAACTCATTGTAATAAAGAAAAATCTTATTATATGAAATATCTTGGCCTAGTCCCCCTCTCCTTTTTCTTTCTCCCATTACATTTCCCTTTTTTCTATTGACTCCATTTTTACACCATATTTTATCTTCAAATTCAGCTTTTTCCTGTGCTTCGACTATAAAAGCTCCTTGTACCTGCTCTATTAACTGAGTATTATCAGTGTCATTTTTCTATGCAGGAATACATGCAGTTCATCATCATCAAGTCCCTCGTATTTCCCCCCTCTCCTCCAATCTCCTTGCTTCACCTGAGTCCTGTATGTATCCGAAGATCAAACCTTCTGTTCAGCTCTGGCCATTCCAACAGGAACATTCGAAATTTCCCTGGTTCATTGAAAGTCCATTTTTCCCTGGAAGAGGACATTCAGTTTTGCTGGGTAGTTGATTCTTGGTTGCATTCCAAGCTCTTTTGCCTTCTGGTATATTATATTCCAAGCCCTACAAGCTTTTAATGTAGTTGCTGCTAAGTCCTGTGTGATCCTGACTGCAGCTCCACGATATTTGAATTGTGTCCTTCTGGCTGCTTGTAATATTTTCTCTTTGACTTGGGAGTTCTGGAACTTGGCTATAATATTCCTGGGGGTTGGTTTTTTTTTTTTTTTGGATCTCTTTCTCAGCAAGATCGGTGGATTCTCTCCATTTCTATTTTCCCCTCTGCTTCCAGGCTATCAGGGCAATTTTCCTGTAGTAATTCTTTGAAAATGATGTCAAGGCTCTTTTCCTGATCATGACTTTCAGGTATTCTAATAATTTTTAAATTATCTTTCCTAAATCTGTTTTCCATATCAGTTGTTTTTTCAATGAGATGTTTTTTTCTTCTAATTTTTCATTTTTTTTTTGGTTTTGAAGTAATGAGTCCCGATTTCTCGTAAATTCATCAATCTCCCTGACTTCTATTCTGTCTGAAGGTTTTGTTCTCCTCAGAAAGTTTTCTTATCTCTTTTCCCATCTGGCCACTTTTGCTTTTTAAAGCATTCTTCTCCTCAATAACTTTTTGAACTGTTTTATCCATTTGACCTAGGCTGGTTTTTAGCATGCTATTTTCTTCAGCATTTTTTTGGATTTCCTTGCCTAGGCTGCTGACTTCATTTTCATGTTTTTCCTGCATCTCTCTCATTTCTTTTCCCAGTTTTTCATCTAACTCCCTCATTTGATTTTCAAAGTTTTTTTTGAGCTCTGTCATAGCCTGATCACAATTTCTGTTTTTCTTGGAGTCTTTAGATTCAGGAGCTTGTGCTTCCTCATCTTCAGACTGAGTATATTGATCCTTCTTGGGCTCATTTGCAAAATATTTCTCAATGATGTTCCTCTTTTTTCTCTGCTTGCTCATTTTCCCAGCCTAAGCCTGTTTTTAGGGTGCTTCCTGAGCTTTTGGGACACTTCCACAAGGGTCTCAGTGTGTGAGGCTCTGTCCTCCCTCCTGGTTTGTGAATGACCATAAGCACCCCCCTCTGCCACGGGGCTGTTCTATGGTGGGGCCTAGATTGCGATCAGGATCTGAATGTGGTCAGAGCCCCAGAGTCCTGTTCCAGGGGCAGAGGACAGAGCTCTGCAGTCTCTCTTCACTCCCCTCCCTAGGTTCAATGTGTTCGTGCCCTGGGGGCTCCTGCTTACGGGCTCTGCCTGCTTCTCTGTTTCCTGGATCTGGGCTGCCCTGGCCAAGTTGCTGACTGAGTGCCCTGAGGGCTGGGCTTCATGTGCTCCTTCTGGCAGAGGTCCCCCATTGTTCCCCCATGGCTCCCAGTGCCCTGGGGCTGCCTCCGGGAGGGAGGCTGAAGTTCTTTCACTCTGGGGGGGTAAACCCTCGGGCAGGCCGCCCCTCCAACCTCGGGGAGCAGAGCCTTTCTGCTCTTTTCCAGGTTACCTTGAGTAGGAGAACTGCCTCATTGTATTCCTATGTGAGTTCTGTCTCTTTAAAATTTAGTTAAAGTCCTTAGTTTTGAAGATTTATGAGAGATTGCCTAAGAGAGGATCCGCTCTTGTCACCATCTTGGCTCCGCCGCCCCCTTCAGACAGTTCTTAATTAATTGAAGTAAAATGGAAAACTTGTGTAAAGAGTTCTGAGATAATTAGGGAGACCAAACCCCTTTCCCATATCTTCTTTAAACTCCCTTTGAGAAAGCTTTTACAAAAGATATTATATTATAAAAATGGACTGGTCATTTTCTTCCTTTTCTGTTTCCCTGGTCTCCTTTCCTGGCATGTAGATCTTGAAATTACCAAAAGACAAAGCAGCAGGGAGAAAAAAGGCAAAGAATGGTCCCTGATTAACTAGAAGTTGATGTCTGTACTACTCTTGAGTAATACTAATGTTAATATTATGCGAGCAGAGGTAGGTGAGTCCACAAATAGAACACTCTGTCTAGAGTTAGGAAGATCTGAGTTCAAATCTGCCCTCAAATTGTTGTTCTTGAAGAGGACCAAAGACATTAGGAGAAGGATGTCTTAACTTGCAAGTGAACTGGATTTACATGAGGCAGAGCTGAGCAAAGTCATCAGCCTCATTCTTTCCAGAGTCATCAGAGTCCAGTGGCAAGACACAGGTCAAGGTGACTGGCAGTGGCCCAGGATGCAGTTGGAGACCTTGGACTTCTCAGTTTGTCTGAGGCAACATTCATTTAGTGATTAAAGGCTAGTTTATAATTGAGACGAAAGATAGCCTAGTTTGCCTTCCCAAAAGAATCAGTCTGGGAGAACAAGACCCTCAGAGTTTCTGGGCAGGACAGAAAACAATTTCTATTACATTACTCTGAGGCATCTGACCTCAAACATGTACTAGCTATGTGACCCTGGGCAGGTCACTTAACCCATGTTTGCCATAACCTACTGGAGAAAGAAATGGCAAAGCACTCCAGTGTCCTTGCCAAGAAAATCCCAAATACAGTATTGGCGTACAAGGGTCCTTGAGGTTACCAAGTTGGACACAATTGAGCAACAACAAAATTATGTATATACTTTCATTTTTTATCCCTTTTAACATCAAAATATGAAGAGAAATTTCCTCCCTAATTTTCACAAGAATAGTGTTATTAGTTTTCAACATTAGTAGGAACTTAGTAAATGATATTGCCTTAATATTTAACAAAATCTTCTTTACGTAAGTATCAAAATACAGTTGGATGGAGAGTGGGCCTGTAATTTCACTCATATACAGAGGGAAAATCCATAAGTAGGTAATTTATAGGCTTAATGAGTTGCCAAGACAACTGATTTGATCCTTTTGAGGGTCATACAGCTACCATTTAGGCAGAACCTGAACCCAGGTCTTGAGGCTTTGAGGCTCTTTCTACCCATCACACCCTCTTTCACTCAGATACTAAATAAATGTTAGTTACTGTACAAGAAGCTTGAGTCTGGTTTGTCTTGTTCCTGGGTAGGACCCTCTTGGCTTAAAAGGGATGAACCTTTTAGAATAGGTTCTGATCCCTGGAAAGAGAAGAAAACAATCCCATTTTATTGAACCTTCTCTGTCTTGAATCTTCTTTGAACTCCATGCATTCTAGTCTTTTTGTTGTTGTTTTTGTTGTTAAGACTATTTTCTTAATCTTGGCCAGCTAGAAGTATAAAGGCTACTCACAGGTCTAATCTTAATCTAATCTGGCAAGGGAGCTTTGATTTGCTCCATTTCCAACCTGGAACAGGTCACCTTTTTTTTTTTTTTTTTTTTTTTTGGTTTTTGCAAGGCAGTGGGGTTAAGTGGCTTGCCCAAGGCCACACAGCTAGGTAATTAATGTCTGAGGCTGGATTTGAACTCAGGTCCTCCTGACTGCAGGGCCAGTGTTCTATCTACTGTATCACCTAGCTGCCCCCATTTCACCTTTTCTTATACAACCCATTGTAATGCAGATACCCTATTGGCTTAGACCATTGTATCTTAGAACTTTCTGAGTTCCAGAGTTTTTGCCAGACTCCATATCCCCAGTTGCTAAAATTAAAGCAATGCACCAAGGCAGCTTGGTGGCGCAGTGGATAGAGCACTGGCCCTGAAGTTAGGACGACCTGAACTCCAATCCAACCTCAGACATTTAATAATTACCTAGATATGTGATCTTGGGCAAGTCATTTAATCCCATTGCATTTCAAAAAAGACAAAACAAAAATAAAAACAACAATAAAGCAATGCACCACCAGATTTAGCTGATTATTGTCTTTTAAGAAGTAAATTATTTTTAAAATACTGTTTTTATTTCACCTACAATTTTCATCTTCCTACTTCCATCTCACAAAGAGCCATTTCTTAAAAAACAAAGAATTGTTCAGAACACCAAAAAGAAAAGGAAAAAAATGAACAAAACCAATCAATATTGAAAAAGAGTTGTCATTATCTGCAAAATTTCATACCTGGGAACACTGAACTGCTGCAAAAGTCAAGCAGATAATCTATCTCTTCTTCTGGGTTTATTCTAGGGTAGTGGTTCTTAACCCATGTCTGAATTTTTTGTTAATATTTTTGTAATTTATTTTAGTATCATTTATTTCCTTTCCATTCTTTTGTATTTTATGGTTTTAAAACTGAGAAAGGAGACCATTGATTCACCAGGCTGCCATGACACATAAAAAGTTAAAAAGTCTAGTTCTAGAGGCTAATTGTTTCCTGTAGTCATCTTTCTCTGTGACTCAGACTCTTTTCAAATGGGGACAGCCTTCATGAGTGTGTATGGTTTACCAAAGAGTGAACTTATTTAACTTATGCCTCTAGTAAAAATAATTCACAAATTTTGTTTTTATTCACACTTCTTTAAAGACTGTTTCCTTTAGACTTGTCTTTACTTGAACTATGGGCTTGAAAAGTATCTATTAAGCCTAGATCTCTGATGTGAAACATAAGATTATTTGCGAAGTCTAGATAATTTTTTATTATGAGCCTAGTGAACATCAGAATCATTACTTTGGGTAATGTTTTATCTTTCAATAACTAGACTTTAAATGATACACTTTAGTATATGTAAGGCACAGTGCTTGGTCCTGGAGATAAAAATATTTCTATATAGTGGGTCCTTATTAGCTATTTGTTGATGTGAAAGATGTTGCTGATCAATTTCTTTCCATTTTTATAGAGAACCAAACTGAATGAAACCAAACTAAATGAAACCATGTAAGTCATAGTTAGTAGTACAACTATAAGTTAGGCATCAGAAGGAATCTTGACATTAAAAGTAATTAGACATTAAAACTACTAAACTTGTGAAATTAAAGTTAACAAACTTTATGTTTAGTTTTAAATTAAAACTTATACAATTTTGGAATAATATCAGACCTAAAAGGAAGCTTCAAAATTACTTAATATGTTTCCCTTATTTTGTGTTTGAGAAAACTGAGACTCAGGAGTTAAAATGACTTGCCCCTAGAACTTGACAGATAATTTTCTTATGCACGTTATTTCTTGAGTACCATCTCTAGACTGCTATGATTTTATTAATCATACAACCAATTCAGTTAAATTTAACCAATATTTCTTAAACAGTTATTCTTTATGAGACATTAGATTAGGTGCTGGGAAAACAAGAATAAGAATACAGAAAGGGTTGCTTTGAGGAGGTGGACAAAGCATTGTGTAAAAAGCACTTGTGCATGATTTGGGAGCAGAGGTCAGGACCAGGGCCTCCAGGAGTCTCTTTGTTTATTGGACTGCTCATGGTGGGCTGGGAGGGGAAAGTTCTTAGAAATCCTATTTCCTTTGTATGCTCCCCCTCCCCAAGTCATTTCAACATTTTTAAATTTAAACATTTTAAAATATTAAATTTTAATTTAACAAAATTTTAAATTAAAAAATGTTAAACTCACTGTTTTTAATCCCTCCTCAAATTTCCTTGTATATTTTGTATCCCTTCCCCCCTTCCCTGCCTTGTAAATTTCCTGATGTCTGAGGTATTTTGGCTTTGGTTTTGGTTTTATCTTTTTTCATTTCTGGATCAGATCACTGATGTAGGAAGCTTCATGCTTTGATATTTCCAGGATCAGAGGATACAAATGCAAAGAATGAAACCATGGTTGAATTAAGATCCTTGGTAGGACCCTCCAGAACTTGCTCTTTGCTGGCATAACCTTTATGAAGCTAGGATCACTTCTGTCCATGATCATGCCTTGATGTAGGATTTCTGCATGTTCTTTTATACAATTTCACATATGACTTCATGCATTCTTGTTTTCAATTCCCTCATGGCAGGGACTGTATTTCCCAGTTATTTTCTTTTTTTCCAGTAGGTCCTCCTCTATGGCTTTCCCTGAAGAGGAGCTTGTTGACATCCTTGTTGTGTTCCTGCCAGGATATAATATCTTATATGGAGCGCCGTACAATTTACTAAGCACTGTTTGGTGTCCAAAACCTTTCACAACCTGGCCCTTGCTACTTTTCTAGTTTTCTTATATCTTGCTCCTCCAGTCCCTTCTCCTTCCTAGCCCTCATCTATGTGATCCAGTGATACTTTTGCATTGGCTGGCTGGCTGCCCAAGTCTGGACTGTTTTCCTCCTCAACTGAGCCTCCTCACTTCTTTGACTCTGACTTTGAGTTTTAGCTGAAGTTAAATTCCCATTGTCTTCAAGAAGCCTTTATTGATCTCCCTTAACCCAACACCTTCCCTCTGTTGATTAATTCCTATATATTCTTTATAAAGCATTTTATATGTCATTTGCATGTTGTCTCTATCATTAGACTGTGATCTTCTTTGAGAGCAGAGACCCCTTTGTCCAGGACTTAGCACCATGCCTAGAAAATACTAGTTGCTTTAATAAATACTTTCTGACTAACTGATTCTGTGGTGATCCAGTGAGGTGATGTTAGTGAAAGGGACTCAAAGAAATCAATCAGCTTCCCCCAGGTCACCTGGTAGTGAGAGGCAGAGGAGACTGGTTTTTGTTGTTTTGTTTTTGCAAGGCAATGGGGTTAAGTGGCTTGCCCAAGGCCACACAGCTAGGTAATTACTAAGTGTCTGAGGCTGGATTTGAACTCAGGTACTCTTGACTCAAGGGCCAGTGCTCTATCCACTGCACCACCTAGCTGTCCCAGGAGACCTTTTTTTTAAGGGCTTATTTTAAAGGACTTATTAATTAACATACTACCTGCACTTAATTAAATATGCTTATTTCCTTCCTTCTGACTCCAAAACCAGGCTTAGTTTGCCTTTTGTGATTTTGTTGTTGCTAATGGTGGTATATATAATACAAAGAATAATCCATTTGTTCTTTTTTGTAAATGAATGCTAAGATTCCAAGGACCTTCTGCTTTATGTTTATGGTATGCTACCTTTACTAATCAGAAAGGATAGGACTGGACTGAAAAACTCAGTTTTCAGCTAAGTTTATCAGTTAACTTATTTTTTTTTAAATTGACATTGTTTGCCCTAAAAGAAAAAAATTAGAACCATTTTCTCTTTTACAGGTTTTTACATCTGCTAGCAACTGTGGGTGTTTAATTAATTATAGTTTCATTAGAGTATAGGTAATAATAGGTTTTTTTCATTAGTGAATAATCTCTCTACCTTTAGTGTCTACTTGTTAGCTCAGAAGAGCTATACTTCATCATTAATTTTAACAGTATTTTTTTAAGGATGAGCTATTTTAAAAATAACTTTAAAATGCTAATTTAAATAATTAAATATTTAATAAACAACAAAAAAGATTTAAAAATTCTTTAAAAGGTATAATTTCTATATTGGTTTCTCTGCAACAGGGACTTCTGCTAGGAATATTTTAAGAAAATAAAATGACTCATTTTAATGATTTATATGGCTAGCTAATTAAATGATTATTGTGATCTTTTTATTTATAGAACTTTTTTATCTTAAACTGTACATATCTATAACACAGTGCATATATAGGTTATATACATTATATACATATGTACATGCATATATTAGCTATACTTGTTATTTCATTATTAATCATTGCTTCATGAGTTTTGCTTGATCTCTCTCCCTGGAAAGGAATTTAACTTTGCGTATCCTTTTGTTAGTAGAGAACCATTTCCAATTAAAAAAAAACATTTTGATCTTCCTGGTATCTTTATGTATATGTGAACGCTGAACTTTATGAAGAAAATTAAAGCTCTATAGAAAGTCCTGTGAAGTACATTTCTTTTTGTCTGATGTTGTTCCTGAAAGATTTGGGCTGTTTATTCAAGTTTTGATTGTTTATATTTATTCAAGGTGAGCTCAGAAATTATTTTTTAAAATGCTTATATTGACTTGGCATTTCCTTCTTTTGATATTGATTTCAGTTGAAATTGAGACTGTCTTGTCAAGCAGAGGCTTAGAGAGAATTGGATTATCAAATCAGCTCTCTACTTCTGTTACCTTATAGACAGCCCTTTTTTCCCTTCAAATGAAGTAGTTTGACTTAGAGAGCTAGCAGGTATCTTAAAGATAATTTATCATATGAACTGAGCTTCGCTGGTTTGTCCCAATATGCTCCTGTAGCAGAATCACAAGAAATTATACTATTGAACATACATTGTGTCATATGTCTTGCTGTTTTATGTCTATTTTTAATGGTGAATTATATAAAAAAAGAGGACTCTATTGAATAATGCAAATTTTTAATAGAAATTATATACTTTGGGGCAATTATGTGATTTGGGGAGGTAGGAGGTATTGGATGAACAGGGAAAATTTACTAGTTTACTTTTTTTTTTCCCCCATGCTATGCAAGCCCAAGTTTTATGAGCTCTGGCAGGACAGTGTGGGACATACTTACATGTGTTCAGTCATGCAGTGAAACTCAATATGTTCTATCAGTTTTGTACCAGAAGTTTGGCAAACCTTTGAAAACTAAGGTTACTAATCTTGTTTTCTCAAGTCCTTTTTACTTTGTTGGTTTGCCTAAATTTTAAGTATGCCTCACAAGCATGTCAGTCATCCAAAAAGTTTTTGCTATTTGAGCTAACTTGTAAATCTCACTTATCAGATTTAATTTAAAAGACATAAGAAAGCATATAAACTCTATCTTAGCCAAAGAATTCATGGTGAGGACAGAGCTTGAGCCCCACACATGTACTAAATTGTTTGTACCAGGACCACTATCTGGCTAGATGCATGGATCTCATTACAAACCCATTTATGCTTCTTCTGATAGGGAGAGGACAAGATCTTTGAGTAGTTTTGTTGGTTTTGTTTAACGAATTTGGGATAGTTTCACAATATCCAAATCTACTATCAGCTATAAAACCTGTTTCACCCAGTGAAGAACTACCTGTCCCCAAGAACCAGACACATGCAGTTTAAATGAAGATGATGATCCTGATAATATGGATAACAAAAAACTAGGCTCAGCATGATAAGGAAGGAGCCCAGAAAAAGTAACCTTTCAGTCCCTAGATCTTCATATACCAATTCAAGCTGAAGTAAATGGCCTTGTTTTTTCATCTAAAAATCAAGCTAAATTTATCTACTAGAAGAAAAGTAGAAACTCTCTTTTAAGATGGTATAAAACATGAAACTACTCTTGGGAAGTATCAAATGTGACAGAATATATCTGTAGGAATCCAAAAGTAATTGGTCATTGTAATGCTATTTCTACATTTGTGTGAATAAGACAGCAGAGATTTTTTTTAAATCCATAACATATGTAACACTGATCTCAAAGGAAAGAAATTGTCTAAGAAGGAAAAAAAAGCCAACAGTTAATTCTGAAAGACTATGTTTAATGAAAAATGTACTTAAAGTAATGGTAAATTTTTATTCCTTTGAAAAATAAATTTTCAATAGTCTGTGACACTAAAATCAAAGACTAGCTATTTGTGGATGAATAATATAAATATATAATACATATTAATTTGTAATATAAAAATAAGTGAAATTATAAAATCCAACCTTTTGAAGACTATTTGAGTAAAGTTGAAAGAGCTTTATAGAAGTCATTTTTTTTCAAGTGGCTAAAAACTTGGGACAGTACAAGGCAGAAAACTGTCAACAAATTGTCAGTGATCTTCTCAAAACTATAAAGCTATAGGTCCTTGGAAACATATTTGGACTTCTTGTAAAACCTACATGCAGTACATGGGTAACTTTTTGTTCCAAACATTAATAAGCATGGCTAGTTTTTTCTTCCAAAAGTTAATAAACTATGCATGTCCTTTGATTCAGTGATGGCACTTCTGAGCCTCTATCTCCAAAAAAGCTCAAAGAAAGATCCTCTATGTACAAAACATTTATAAGAGCTTTTTTTTATAGTGGTACAGAATTGAAAACTAAGAAAATGCCCATCTCTTGGACTGACTGAACAAGCTATGGTATATGAATATAATGGAGAACTATCATGCTAAAAAAATGAATAAAAAATGTTTTCAGAGATACCTGGGAAGATTTGTAGGGAATGATGCAAAGTAAATTTAGCAGAATAAGGAGAAAAATTTTATTCTATGATACCAATACTGTTATAAGAATAATTCTGCAAGATTTAACAATTCTTATCAGCAAAATAATCTGCTGTGATTCCAGAGGATAGAGTAAACCATCTACCTCCTAAAAGAGATTGTGTACTAATTTGCAAAATAAGAAATGTATTTTTGGACATAGCTCTAGTGTGGCATTTATATTGTTTAATTATGCTTATATGACATAAAGATTCTTTTTTTCTTTTTTTAAAAAGTGGTTAGTGGCAAGTGGAAAGGAGGAAAAAATGCTTGATAGGTGAAAAAAAATTAGATTTATATTTTAAAAATAAAATTCCCACATTGGAAAAGTTATAAAAGAAATATGCTGACTAGTATGCTGACTGCTGTTGGACATTGAGCAGTGATGTTTCCATAGCAGGAAACTGTAAGTAGCTATAATTATTTTTAGGTAAGAACCCCAAAAAGCACAATTTTCTTTAGTGATTAAAAAAAAAATTTTAGTATGTAGGTTGGATTTCCCTTAAAACAGTGGAGTGATATATAGCATGTGAATTCATCTGCTTAATCAACATGAAATGCTGTAAAGTTGATGAACTTTCATATCCATCACAGGAAAATTGAGTCTACCCTTACTTATACATTATATCTAGGAAGGTTTGTAGTCAATAGAATCTTTCTGAATACTACTGGTATTCATTTATAGTAGCTTCTTCTGTTATCTTTCCCTGTTCATTATTGTCTGTGTTCTTCTTGTTCCTTTTGATAAGAAATGACTATGAAGATTATTTGGGATTGTGAAGATAAATCTTGTGAAATCTAATATCTTTGCCTTTATTATCCATATTGGCCCTAACTTTCATAGACCACATCAAGGTAATGTTATTTAGAGTTAAGAACTACCAGAAGTACTGGTTGGGTTCATCATTCTCTACAAGATAACCTACCTCCAAGATGCCCCTCACATGTATTGTTTTCCCATTTACTACTATAGTTATAAAATTCTCTGCTAAAACTATTTATCTATATTCTGTTTTATCCTTTTTTTAGGATAAGAGGATTACATATGTCTTTCTTGCACATGCATTATGATGTTTCATTAGTAAAGTCTACAGTTCCCTCTACTGGCAAAGTTTGGAGTACTGATTCAGATACTGATTTTTAGAACCTGAGTTATAGAATATTATTATGTTGGTATGATAGCCCTAGACTGATAGTGATGGAAGCTTATATGTAGATTATGTGTATATAAAGTTTGTATGCTCTTCTTCGTTTAAGAATAACATTAAAGGTCCTCTACTCAAAACCTTATACACCATGGAAGAAACCATCAATAATTCAACTAAGCAAACAAACATTTATTAAGTGCTTAAGTGAGTCAATCACTATGGTTAGCTCTGGGTTTACAAATGGGAAAAGAGAGATTGTCCCTCAATGATGGAAGACTTTCTAGAGTGGCCTGGGGGCTTGAGGAAGTTGTTTTTGGCTGAGAAATCATAGAGCTGGTAAATTGATTTATAGAACTGTCATAGAGTTTTGTTCCCTACAAGTAGTTGGGAATTAATAAAAATTTTTATTGGATGGACTTCTGAATGTGTATGGGATGCCAATGTAACAATCACTACTACTTATGCAAATTAATAACAATAATAATAGTAATAATAATAATAATGCACATTTAGAGAGTGTTTTAAGGTTTGCAAAATAACATGTAAATATCTCATTTGAACTTCATGACCAGAAGTAACCTTATTATCCCCTTTTTACAGATGAAGAAATTAATATTTGACAGAAGTTAGGGGACTTGCCCAAGCTCACACAACCAGTATCTGAGGCTGGACTTGAACCTAGGTCTTCTAGACTTAAAGTCCTGTGCACTCTTATCTCTTATTCTACCTAGCTGCCTCCTGAAAAATAATGAACCCTTTTCCTTATTAGATTTTGTACTTTGAGTTCAGAGACCTTAACCAAAAAAGAAATTAGCTTTATTCTTACCTATGTCTCTCTCGTTTTCGATACCACTCTCACTTCTGCCCCCTTGTAGCTTGTTAAATATATAATTATATTTCACTGGTACTTAAAAAAAACTTTTAATATGAAATAAATTCATAGATTTAAGCTGATAATATGACTCTCTGTTGCTAAGGCAGAGAGTGCCAGAGCTCAGCCAGCTAGTCCAAGATCTATGAAAGTAAAGGCATCATTCTCCCTTGGCCCCCCAAAAAGATTCCCTGGGCCAACCTCCAGGAGTTCAGATTGCAGCAGAAATGTAAGTTGTCCTGGGAGGCCCTGACTGCTCCAGCCTTTGGTTTCTAATTCCTATTCCATTCAGATGTTTCTAACTGTGCACTCATTGAACCCAGGTGTGGGTGGTGATTTTGCTTTCTGATTTCAGTTACCTGGCATTGTCATGCTACTTGGTCTTTATTCCTCTTCAGGATGCACTCTTGGATCTCCAGACTTTCTCTACCATAATATAAGCCTCCTCTGGGGGATGTTCACCCCATTTCTGGACCTCGCTGGCTACAAGTACCCTCCTTGCCTTCGGGCTCTCCTGTTGATAGGATGTCTCCTCCCAGAATCTCTTTTAAAATGGTACCCAGACCATGTCTTCATTCCTCTCTAGGTCTTGCTCCTGCCTCTTCTCATGCCATCTTCATTTCTTCCTTTCCTAGACTGTTTCACTTTCCTTTATATATTTTCTTTCCCCAGTAATACTGTATGTGCCCTAAAGGTAGGAACTATCCTTCTGCTTGTATTTAAATTTCCAATGGTTGGGGGAAGCTAGGTATTGCAGTAGATAAAGCACCAGCCCTGGAGTCAGTAGGACCTCAGTTCAAATCTGCCCTCAAATACTTAATACTTACCTGAATATGTGACTTTGGGCAAGTCACTTAACCCCACTGCCTTGCAACACCCCCCCCCCCCAATAAAACCACAATAAAAAATAAATAAATTTCCAGTGCTTAGCACAATATATGGAACATTGTAAGTGAGGACCAAATAAGTACTCATGATTTGACTTTGCCATAAAAATAGAGGCTATATGATAATAGAAGCAGCTAGGTGGCACAGTGGGCCTAGAGTCAGGAATTCTTGATTTCAAATATTGCTTCAGATACATACTAACTGTATCCCTTGAGCAAATCACTTCACTTCAATTTGCCTCAGTTTCCTCATCTGTAAAATGGAAATAATATTTCCCAGGGTTTTAGTGAAGATCGAATGAGATAATACTTGTAAAGCATTTATTCCTGACACTATATAAATGTTGAGGGAGAGGAGAAAGAGGACTGTAGATTAATTTTTTATGTTCACCTTGCTGTAAATGAGGATCATTTAAGGATCTGTACACTTTCAATATTATATGATCATAAACCAACATTGAAACATAATAAAATTGTTTGGTGTGCAAATATAAATAAGGAAAATGGTTAATAATTTTATAAGAATATGATTAGACAATAATGGTTTATGTGAAAATGGTCTCAGTATTTCAATTGTACTTAGCTTTAACCTTAGCATCATTAATGAAATTTGAGCATTCATGTCATGACAATAAATAGTCTCAATAATATATCTGTAAGATGAGAAAGTGGCAACTCTTAGCAAAAGCCCCCTTAATTAAACATCTCATAGACCTTTTTCTGATGGGGAAAAAAGTTTAAAGTCAGTTTTTAACATGGAGCACTCTATGGACCAAAGTTCAACTCACAAAATATGTTGTTTTCCCCAGAATGGTCTCTGGTCTATAGAAATAAAAACATTAGAAAGTATGACTAGCTCTCACCTTGTACTAGTAGTAAAACTTGCAACATTATATGACTGATTATAATAATTGTAATAGGTTAATTCATTTTGTTTACACTTGTATCTAATTTATACATAGATGTACACAGAATTGTAGGAGGCAGCATGGATAGAGAGCTGGGCTTAGAGACAGGAAGATCTGAGTTCAGATCTTATCTTTGGCATATACTGGCTATGTGACCCTAAGGAGTTGCCTCATCTAGGAGATCTCTCTAATCAGAAATCCAGTCCCTTTCTTCTAGCTAAATGTACATTCTTTCTTAGACACATTGGCCTGGCAAAGTCCCTAGGGCTTTTTGTTGCCTGGTAACCAAACCCAAGCTTAAAGCTCTTCTGTAGTACCAGTGGTACCAGTAAATCTGATAATAGTGAATAGGAAAAAAAAAGACCAAATCTTTAATAATAACAACTCTGAAAGCCATTTAGGACTTTACTTAAGACATAGATGATTTTAAAAAGATAAATTGGTTATTTTATGCCTCAATCATATCCTTCCCACTACTTGAGTATGTTTCATGAGGGCAGGAATTTCTTAACTAAACTTTGGATTCTACCCAAGCATAACACATTTCTCTGTATACAGCAATTCTTTAATTGCAATTGAATTGAAAAACTAAACTGAGTTAAATATAATTTAGATAGTTTTTTTTTCATAAATTCTGGTACTAAAATCTCTATGGGTGCATGTAGTTATTTCCTAGTCCTACATAAGACAAAGCCCTTAAATTTAAAGACTGCACCATCAAACACATAGGAAATGTTTTATATGACTAACAGCCTAAATATCACTGTCATTTGAATATTTAATGCTGGATAGTCTCATTTTTTTCCTTTACAGATGATACATTTCTAGATTAAAAAAAAGAATTCTTTGCCATAATATTTTCACTTCCCTCTGCTTTTCCTTTAGTGAGTAGTTTTTACTCCTTTTCCAAAGCTCAGAATTGGTTTTGTCTGAAGTTAGTTAGACCAGGCAAGTTTAAAGCCTAATCTTTCATTGTTATGTAGGGGTGCTTGATTGATATGCATTCATCTGATATGAGTTCATCAGTTGATATGAGAGCATCTTAAGATGCTCCATTGAAGCTTCATTGCCCCTATGACTCATATGGGCTTCTAATCCTCCAGAGTCTCGTTATATAGCTGTACTTAGGACCTCTGCCATGAATATATCTTATAGGTGAGATTGCTATAACAAGATGCTATGGGAATTTCAGTAACTGGAAATCCTCCCCCCACTGAGATCCAAAATGGATTTGTTTTATATTGTCTTCCACTTTATAGTAAATAGTTCTATTTCAAAGTTCCATTGCATAAAAAAGGCTATATTTTTGTAGGTTACAGAAAGAAAAAAAAGAGGAAAATGGATCATTTGTCATTATTTTTAAGGAGAAAATTTAACACTTACACCTTCCCAGGAGAGAAGCAGCTATTGGACTATCCTTGACTGGACTGAAACAAGATCAACTGAGCAATAAAAGGCCCCCGTTGATGTGGGCAGAACATGTCATGGAGCATTGAGTAATTTCATGGACCATTGAAAAGCCAAACCCATAATCAGGACTCGTTGGTTGCATGGCCGTTCTCCCGAATGAAGCATAAGATAGAGAGAAAGTCTAATTTGAACACTGCCTACTGTGTATAAAAGGCAGTTTGCTTTGTGGATTTTCAATTTTTTCTCTTCTCTCCTCTTCAAAGTGTTTAGGACATGGTCAGTGCAAAACACCTCCTGCTGAAAATTGCAATGGATACGCTATTTCAGATAGGGAAAAAAATGACTCTGAACGAATTGCAATCTGCCTCAGCTACGTTCTTCCTCAAATTTAACTGACACACACATACCACAAAGCATTCAACTGGACTACAGAATGAGATCAAAGAGCATTCTTTTATAGTTTGCCACAATTAAGCTGTTGCAGCTGCCTGACAGCTTGCATTATCATACTAACTTTCACACCCTTGCTAACTAAATGCCAAGCAAAGTTGGGAGTAAGGGAGAATGAGAGTGATGTAAATGAGTCAAAAAGGAAATAGATATTTGTCTTGATCTGTGAATCACAAGACTATAACCTAATATTAATTTGTTTTTAGACTGCTGGCCCTGTGACGATGTGATTATTTTAGGAAACACATCACTTGCAGAGCTACACATATTTCATTTGTTAGTATCTGCAGAAAGGCTGATAGATAAAATGAAGATATAAATGATAAGCAGCCATGATTTCTTTTGACCAATCCCAGCTCTATTTGTTTTGCTTTTAAGCCAGCAGACCAGCTCCCAGTTTGTCCACCCCACTCAATGCAGTTCTGAGATTACCCTCAAATAAGGGAAATCATTGACCTGACCTGATTATTAGTGCCTCTCCACAGATAAGCAAGGCAAGGGTGCCTACCTTTCATGCTGCCTCCTGGGTAGGCCTATAGGTGTTGCTTATAACTAGGATGAAGTTGGGGCTGCCAGAATGAGAAACTTGTTTCTGACTAAGACAGGAACAGAGATTTTGATATACTAGGATAACATCATAAGAACCTTGAGCTGGAGGGAACTGGGAATAAATGGTCACTCAGAAGACTATGGGGTGGGGGAGGGGGCACTGGACAATTTTGTTTGCTGCCATTTTGCCAAACCATTTAGATAAGGTATTCTATGAATAAGCCAAAAGAATTTCTTGTCTGTTGCTTCAGTTCTCCTCACTGGACTGTGGCTATGTGAAGATGATGTTAATAACAACAAAAATAATAGTCTTTATATAGCAATTTATGGCTTGCTAACAACCCTGCAAATGTAGGTGTTATAGTTCAAATTGAACCAAATAGCTATTAAGTGGCTTCCCAGGGTTGCACAGCTAGGAAGTGTTGAAGCAGAATTTGAATTCAGTTCTTTATGATTCCAAATTCTGCACTCTATCCACTGTGTCACCTAGCTGCTTAAGAAGTTGATAAGTTGATGCTGAGCAAAATGAGCAGAACCAGAAAAACATTGTACACCCTAACAGCAACATGGGGGTGATGATCAACCATGATGGACTTGCTCATTCTTTCAGTGCAATAAGCAGGAACAATTTTGGGCTGTCTGCAGTGGAGAATACCATTTGTATCCAGAGAAAGAATTATGGACTTTGAACAAAGACCAAAGACTATTACTGTCAAATTAGAAAAAAAAAAGCATTATATTTTTATTTAATTTTGCTATCTCATACTTTTATTTTCTTCCTTAAGGATATGATTTCTCTGTCATCACATCTAACTGAGATCAATGTATAACATGAAACAATGTAAAGACTAACAGAATGTCTTCTGTGGGGGTGGGGGGAGGGAAGCAAGAATGGGGGAAAAATTGTAAAACTCAAAATAAATAAGCTCTTTAAAAAAAAGAATCGTGAAAAGAGAGGAATGAATCAAAAGAGAAAAGGAAAATTTGTAGAGTGTAAGGAGCAGGGTTTGTAATGAGAATCAGAAAATGTTCCCTGTTCCAGAACAGGAAATGGAGAGAAAACTGAATACTTGAATAACTTTTACTACAAGATTTTTAGACAAAACTGTAGAGACTCTTATCCAAGCGGTTGTTATGATAGTGAATGAGATTGCATCCTTGGAATAGGGGTTCGGCCTTTTTTAATATTAGGCCATCAAGTGGTTGAGGAATTTCTACATTATTAGTTATCAAGATGTTATGAAACAATTGCTTCCTATATTCCCCAAGAAGGGAATGATTTTTTTATTCAAATTTTTTCATTCAAATTCTTTAATCTTTACTAACATGCTAATCAAAGGATGACATTAAGGATGATTTAGCCTTCACTGCCACAGTCTCAACAAAAGTGCTAAGCATTTATAGGAATTACAAAGAATTTCTCAACTTTAAACAGTTAAAGATTTTCTCGACTTTATTGTTGTTTGTTGGGTTTTTTTGTTTTTCTTTTTAGGTTTTTGCAAAACAAATGGGGTTAAGTGGCTTGCCCAAGGCCACACAGCTAGGTAATTATTAAGTGTCTGAGATCAGATTTGAACCCAGGTACTCCTGACTCCAAGGCCTGTGCTTTATCCACTACACCACCTAGCCAACCCTCAACTTTAAACAGTTAAAATGAAATTCAAATAAGCAACAAACATGTTAGAAAACAATAGTCTTTATGTTATGCAAGTTGTACTCTAGCTTTCAATCAGTTAGATGGGGTTTCTCATTCTTTCTGCTACTGAGTAAAGAATGATCTCAGGGAGAAAGGATTTCATAAGAAAATAGATCAGAAAAGTGGACAATGAGCTAAGTAGGTGGTGTCTGAGAATGGAATTTTTTGGATGATGTCTAAAAATATTGGAATGATCTTCTGTTGCAGAGGGATGGATTAATCCTAATCAGGATCAATAAAAATTATATGTCTAGTGTCTTGAAAAAAAGAAGTTGATAAGAATAAAGCAAATTATTGGGAAATGGGGCTCTAATCAGAAAAAACTAATGATAGAGTAGAAAAAAAACTTACTTGAATCTGGTGTTCCTTACTAGAATATGGGATGATGTCTTATATTTTGATAGGATCCTCTGGCATATATTAGTCAAATCTCATTACAGGGGTGGAAATTTTTTCATTTTTAAGAGTCAAGAATGATTTGGAAACTGTCCTCAAGCTTATTTGTACCTTTGTTCTAGTTGGTATCCATGTTTCATGCTGTTAGTTGATAGCTTCAGCGACTAATTCCCAGATTACATCAGATGTCTGCAGTTAGTAGATTCACTACTATAGCAATTTCAAGAGACAACTGGAACTCTATCACTCCCCTACCCCCAATTCTTTTTTTAAAAAATTTTGTTTAAGGCAATTGGATTAAGTGACTTGCCCAAGGTCACATAGCTAGGTAATTATTCAGTGTCTGAGGTTGGATTTGAACTTCCGTCCTCCTGACTCCAGGGCCAGTGTTCTATCTACTGGGCACCTAGCTGCCCCCCTCCCAATTCTTAATGATAGATTTCAAGTTATCCATTTTCTGGAGATCAACAGGACAATTACTGGTAGTTATAAATTGAGAGGGGGTTACGGTGTTAAAAATAAATGAAAAAAGTTAGTTTTCTTTTTTTTCTTTTTCTTCTTCTCAGTCTTCTTTCTTGACCTAAACTATATTTACATGGTTGATAATTACTCAAAGAAGTATGAAAGGGGGCAAAAACCCCCCTTTTAAATGTTAAGATTTATATTACAAAAGTCAGAGAAAGAAACCCTTGAAGTTAGTTTGGTGTATGGGAAGAAGATAATTTGTTACCAGCACTTAGCTTTATCCTTAATGAAGTGACTACCTCTGCTTCCCTTGTCTTCATTTTCCTTTCCTTTCTGCCTCCCCACATCTTTATACTAAAGCATGAGCATGTATTGGACAGATAGCTTCCTTTGGTCAGAAAGAGTTCAATTCAAGGCCTCCCTGACATACACTAGAACTCTGTGATCCTGGATCAATCATTTAATTTCCAAGCCCCCCAGGCAACTTTCTTGACTAAGTTACAGAGAAGTTAGCAGTTGAAAGATAGGAGTATTTCTGTACTTGGGATTCCCTATATGTGAAATAACCAGTCTAGATAAAAAGTTTTTATACACACACACACACACACACACACACACACACACACACACATATATATATATATATATACATCCAAATATGTCTGTACAATTTTTTTACAGGGCATGTAACCATCACCAACTACTTACTGAACTATTTTCCTGGTCTTGACCTTGAAAAAAGAAATGTATTTGGATACACAGCTCTGATGAAAGCTGCCATGCAAGGTCGAATTGAATGCATCCGAGCCTTAATGTTGGCAGGTATGTGGTCATCTCTGCTTTGGTATGTTCTCATCTCTTGCTCTCTCCACAGAGTGAGGAGAAAGTTAAAATTACATTTTTTAAAAATTCATAAATATTAAGGAGATTCAATTTCTGTCTAATGTTAATATACAGTTTGTGTGGTTATGTTATTTTCCCATATATTTCCATTTGTCAGTAATCTTGGACTTTTGTGAAGTTTATTGCTGTCTCAAACCAGATAAAACAAACAAAAGAAAAAGCTATTAAAAATTCTAAGACATGTTCCAAAGTTAATCCCAGTTCATATTCCTTGTCTGCCATGGATTGTGGTTTGCCTTCCTTTATGCCCTGATCCTATTAGCTACAAAACTACTTATATCAAAGGTGAGGGTCTGGAACAATCAGTGACTTCTAGGTTAGAATTAAATAGCAATGGAATACAAAAAGGATTCAAGATATCCTACTTCTGGGTCACGATAAGTCTACAAGCATTTATCAATCACTTACTGTGTTCCAGGAGCTAGGAATATAAATACAAACAGAAAAATAATCCCTCCTCTCAAGAACATTATCATATAATGAGAGAAGGCAACAGATAAGAGGAAGCTGAAGAGGGGGATAGAATTAAAGGTACCAGGTGAGAAGGAGCAAAATCTTCAGAGTTAAACATGTAGCCTGAAGAAGAATGAGGGCAAGATTAACATGGGCCACCTCCTTAGGTTCCGGGAGGAAATGGTACACAGGGATGGAGGAAGCTTCCATTCTGAGAAATACTATAGAAGTAAAGTGAATTTTCAAAGAAATGGAGATGTTTGTTCTCTCTGCTAATGTTGACAACACCTTTCTATGTATTAGAATAGGTTTTATGTGTTGTTGTGGTTGAAGAATTTTACATTCCCAATTAAAAATTTAGTTCAACAATTATATTAAGACAGGGTGTTGGTTTTTTTAAAGAAAATTATTATTAATTTAAAATTCTTTTGTAATAATTTGATTTTGATATTTTCAGCTTGGCAAACACCAGTAAATATAAGCATTTCCATTGACAAAGAACAGAAAAAGAACTCTATTTAGGAAATTAACTCTAATTTGTACAACTTGGTTTTGGGGTTTTTTTTAAGGTATACAATAAATTTTAACACCTTGATTTCAGAGTTGTCCTGCTTACCTGTGTCTCCCTCAGAACTTTCTTCTAGAGTTAATTTCTGTGCATTTAGAAAAAATGTAGAACTCAAAAGCTTACAAAAAGATGAATGTTAAAAATTATCTTTGCATGAATTAGAAAAAATAACAAAGTAACAAAAAAATTTTTCTGTGCGTTTAAAAAAATGCTTCAGTGACCATCTCCCTGGCCCCATTGCTTCTTCTCTTCCCCATACAACCTTTCTGTCAAGCCAAATAAGCAGTCTATTGTGCCCCCAACCCCCACCCCAAATCACTCATTGTTCATTTCTAGAAATGTCATCTTATTCTGCTCCTTGAGTTTATCTTCTCTTTCTGTTAGGGGAGGAGATGCTTAATCATTTCTGTTACTAAAGTCCCAATCTAATGTTTAATTCCATCATAGGATGACCCTAGGTTCTCAAGTTATGTTAGTAGAGCAAAACCTCTGCCACATCCTAAGAAGATGGAAAGATGCTGACTTTTCTTGGTTTCAGCTCCTTTATCTATAAAATGAGGTGTTGGATTAGATCCTCTGAGGAGAGGCCCCTTCTGATTCTAAATCTGGGACTACTGACTTGATTATTGACTGTCTCTGTTATCTGAGAACCAGCCTAGCTAAGTTTAGAGAGAGAGACTCTTTACCAAAATGTTGAGCTCCTAGTGTTCAATTTTTTATGGTTTTCTCAAGACTATTTTCTAAGGTATAGGAAGATTGTCATACATATCTGATAAAATGATGGATTTTTGAAATAATAATGATAATTATTTAAGGTCTGCAAAATGTTTTCCAAATATCTCATTTGATCCTTACAACACCCTAGGAAACAGGTGATGCTATTATTATTATATCCATTTTATAGATGTAGAAACTTGAGGCAAAAAGTGGTTAAGTGACTTGTTCAGAATCACAGCTATTAAATGTCTGGAATGACTTTGAACAAGGTCTTCCTGACTTCCTAGTTTAGGTAGAACTGAATCTGAATTTGTAACTTTTCTTTGTGCTTCTAAAGCTTTTTAGTGTGTTGCTGATGAAAAGAGGACTGTGTTTTAGCTCTTGATATATTATCTGCTATACTATGTCAATATGTGTTTCCAATATCTTAACTTCTTGGTTCACCAGTCATAAGATAGGAGTTTTTAAAAATGAACTCATTGAAAATATATTACAGATGAATTTTAAGTTTTGTCTTTAATCCATAGTGTCTAATACAAAGAATTTGGCCCCTAGATTTCAGATTTTGTTTCTCTTTAACTACTGGGGAAAAATAATTAGTCTGATAAGTACAAATAATATTGTACTATGTTTACTTCATCTCCAGTTTTATCAGTGGTTATCATTGTTGAAATATTATGAACTGCTTTTTCAACTGGTGGCAATAGAGCTGATCTTATCAGTCAAAAGAGTAAAGCATCTTTCCCCAACTTCTCTATATTAATACCCCATCTTGTTCAATATTCTCCAAACAATCAAAAAAATTTACCTATTATAGGGGATTTTACTATTCAGTTTTAAGGTTTGGACACCCCCCTTATTTATCTTCAATATTAGATAAGAATAAGGACTAGACCTGTAATTTTGCTAGAGTAGGGAATTTCTACATGAGGAAACTTCTGTTTATCTTATTATCTCAAATGAGATAATATTTGTGTAAAAAAATGCTCAGGACAGATATAAATACCTACCTATTCCTTTTTCCTACCTTCACTGATGTAGGTCAGTACCTAAAGTTACAAAGAAATTAAGTATCTTTCCTGACTTCTTACAGCTAGTTTGTATCAGAGGTCCAAATCTTCATGACTTCAAGGTTGACTCCATGACATAGATTTCAATCTTAAGAAAAGAAACTGATTAATAGTGTCCAGTTCTAGTTTTTGTTTGTTTTTCTTGCTATTGTTAATATTTTATTTCTGATGACTTTTGAGATAGAGTACCTTCTAGAACTTTGACCAAGAAAATATGATCATTATGAGACTATAATTAGAGAACTGAAGGACACAGGAGGGGCAGCTAGGTGGTGCAGTGGTTAGAGCACCGGCCCTGGAGTCAGGTGTACCTGAGTTCAAATGTAGCCTCAGACATTTAATAATTATCTAGCTGTGTGGCCTTGGGCAAGCCACTTAACCCCATTGCCTTGCAAAAACCAAAAGAGAGAGAGAGAGACAGAGACAGACAGGAATACTTCCTTATTGAAAGCCAAGGTGGAAATACAACTTTACTCTCCAACTCTTCTATTACCACATTCCTTTGTGAGCTAAATTTTTCTAGTCCCAAATTCATTATATTCAACAGGAATAGTGTTTCTCCCCTCCCCTCCTTTTTTTTTTTTAACAAATGATGCGTTGTTTATCAGATTGTCATCCCTCCCAAACTGCTAACATCTTCATAGAGTATATAACATAGTCATACATCAATAACTGCTTTTATCTTCTCTGATCAAGCAGAACAAAGAAATATTAGAAATTTCAGAAACCCTGGAATTTAATAATAAAAAATTATAGTTCAATAAAGGATTTACTCTCTCCAAGGTTCTGAAATTCTGATTTATTGGAACTGTGTTACTGTGGCTACTGAGGACAAACACATCAGCAATACCTGCTGTGCTGATTATAATCTCAAGGGATGTGAAACCTTATTAATATGATAGAATATTAATATTCCCAAAGTGACAGGTCAGTTTAAATAAGTTGCCCTGAGAAACTGTATTCAGAGAATGATTTTATCTACATGAAAACATAACGCAGGGGTGATACTTTTTTTTTTCCCCTTTCAAGAAGAAGCTTCAGGGCTCAGTTTCAAACCTGAATGGCATACACCAAGGAGAGTGGAACCCTGTGACTTTGGGGGTGGGGAAAAGGAAAAATGTTTTTCAAATTCATGTCCAACCTCCTGCATAAAATTGATATTGATGAGGGGGAATGAAGAGTTGTAATGAAGAACAGGGTCTGGTCATTCATCCACCATCCTTCAATTCCAAATCACTATTAAAAAAATTGGACTCTCAGAAGAAAATCCAGACTTCCATTCTGCTTCTTTTTTTTTTAGGTTTTTGCAAGGCAAATGGGGTTAAATGGCTTGCCCAAGGCCACACAGCTAGGTAATTAAGTGTCTGAGATCGGATTTGAACCCAGGTACTCCTGACTCCAAGGCTGGTGCTTTATCCACTATGCCACCTAGCCGCCCCCTAGCCACCCCTCTTTTCTGATTTATTTTCCTTATTTCCTTTGTGCAGTTTGAATATTGGATTTGCTTAATAAAAGCCCTTATTGAATAGAGAATAGTAGTAGAAATATAACATGTAGTAAGTCAGGTTTCAGTGAGTAAAAATGTTGATGTTCTCACCAAAGAGGAGATAGATCACCTCTTAATCAGGGCAAAATTCTGGGCCTAGTCTTTATTAGAAGCCATGAGGCCTTGAAACATAAGACTACATTAAGGATGCTGTTTTAATATTAACTCAGTCTTAAGCTCTTTTACCTACTAGTGTAATGTGGTTGGAGAGCAATGGTTCTCATTGGTTTCTTGGTGGTTCAAAAAGTTACAGTTTAAAGAGTTATAGTATATTAAAGTCAAAAATGGACATTTACAGATAGAGGGTCTTGTCACACAACTAGTTAGGAGAAACCTGGGGTTGACTCTTGACTCTTCAGCTCCTCTTCATCTGCCCCTGTTACAGTCACATTTCACTGATTGATACATAAGAGTTTTGGGATCATGGGAGTTAAGGCTGGAAAGGAACTTTGAAATCATTTGAATGTCCTCATTTTATAGATGCGCAAACTAGAGAAGTTATGATTTGTCCAAGTTCTCATGGTACCCATGTCCATTCACTCCAAATCCATTTTTCTTTCTAACAAACCACAAAGACGGTCAACATTTATTAAGAGACCTAAAAGGTGCTCATCCGCATTCTGTTGAGAATTCAAAAGCTCAGTCTTATTAAGCACCTACTTTGTGTCAGGCATTTGCTAAATACTGGGAATAGAAATGCGAAAAAGGGAAACATCCCTTGTACTTGATGAGCTTATAGTCTAGTTGTTGTTCAGTTATTCAGTCATATCCAACTGTGGATAACTATAACATACTAGGCCCTTCTGTCCTCTGTTTTCTCTAGAAGTCTGTCCAGGTTTGTGGTCATTGCTTTCATGATACTCTATTCATTTCATCCTCTGCTGCTTCCTTTTCCTTTGACCTTCAATCTTTCCCAGCATCAGAATCTTTTTCAAAGAGTCTCATGTTCTTGTTATGTGGCCAGCATAGTTAAGCTTCAGCATTTTTTATCTTCCTGTCAGTGAATAGCCTGGATGGATTTCTTTAAATATTGATGGAGTTGATCTCTTAGCTATCCAAGGGACTCTCAACAGTCTTCTCCAGGACCACAGTTCAAAAGCCTCCATGGCACTCAGCTTTCCTTGTAGTCCAACTCTCAAAAGCCACACATTGTTTTGGAAAAAAACCATAGCTTTGATTATACAGACCTTAGTCGACCGGTGATGTCTCTGCTTCTTAGTATGTTTTCCAGATTTTCCATAGTTTTCCTTCCAAGGAGCCAAGTGTCTTTTAATTTCATGCCTGCGGTCTCTATCTGCAGTGATCTTTGAGCCCAAGAATATAAAATCTAATGCTGCTTCCATTTCTTTTCCCTCTAGGACCAGTTGCCAAGATCTCAGTTTTTTCTTTATGTTAACCTTCAAACCAGTTTTTAAAGTTTCCCTTTTCACAGCTAATGGAGTTATAAATTAGAAAATAGTGTCTGTGCTCTATTACATCACCAGTCCAGTTGAAATCAAAGAGCCTAAAGCACATCTTGATCCTTGTTCTTAAACACAAATATGAGCCAGAGTTTCTCTTTGTGTTTGACTTCAATAGGAGGCTTTTGGTTCCCATTTTTTCATGGCACTACAAAGTCTGACTAGTGTGAATTCTTGAGTAAGAAGTAAAGTAGATAGATGATAACTAGGAAGGAAGATAAACTCATTGAACTGAACAAACTTCTCCTCCATTTTCCCTCTGCCCCAATATATTTATACAAATGAAATCAGATTAAGATATAAAAACTTTAAAAGAGTGAAAAGTAAAATATGTATCCAGAGGTTTACCTGTACATTCCTACCCTTTTTGCTTTTCCAAAAGATGGTAGAAGATTGGAGTATTGTACATTTAAGTGGCTGAATATAGTCCAGTATATTCAAAGTCATAAGATCTGCTAAGTGTGTATTATGGGGTAAATCACTTTTATTTCTCTGATTTCAGGTTCCTCACCTGAAAAATGTAGATTTGTAGATGTGCTATAATAGATCTAAGCTCTCAATTGAAGAATCCTAAAATGTTGGTACCTCTCTTGTGTCTCACTTTTTTTTTAAAGAGTAGTAATTGGGGGCAGCTAGGTGGCGCAGTGGATAAAGCACCAGCCCTGGAGTTAGGAGTACCTGAGTTCAAATCCGGTCCCAGACACTTAATAATTACCTAGCTGTGTGGCCTTGGGCAAGCTACTTAACCCCATTTGCCTTGCAAAAACCTAAAAAAAAAAAAGCATAGTAATTGGAGTTAGAAAACCTGTCACCTACTTACATGGTGTGTAACCTTTGACAAGTCAGTTAAATTCTGAGACTCAGTTTCCTTACCTGCAAAATGTTACTGTAAATGTCAAATGCAATCAAATGTTTTGTCATTTTAATTGAATTATATAAATATGAGCTGAGTTTTTGGTTTTGTTTTGTTTTTTATTATTAGTTGACCCAATCCTTCCCAGCTCCAAAGAAATCAGTCACCTTGTTAACAGTTTAGCTAGGCTTCTGACAAAATGATTATCAAGAAAAGCACCTTCTGGGGCAGCTAGGTGGTGCAGTGGATAGAGCATAGGCTCTGGAGTCAGGAGGACCTGAGTTCAAATGTGGCCTCAGACATTTAATAATTACCTAGCTGTGTGACCTTGGGCAAGTTACTTAACCCCATTGCCCTGCAAAAACAAAACAAAAAACAAAGCAAACAAACAAAAAAGCACCTTCTAAATCTCCTCCACAGTAAGCTACCTACGGAAAGGGACAACAGGCCTTTCATCTTTTCTTAACCACCAATCATGATCCCTCTAGGCCTGTGTGGGGGTGAGTTGGGAGGTCTCTGGCACCTTTTATGTTGGCCTACCTTTACATTTGAGTGGGCAGGGAACTGGGTTCTGAATTTAGCAATGGATAAAGGAGGAGGTAATGAGGGTCTCAATGTAAAATGATAAGTATGACGATTCTTTGAGGTCTTCATTGAATGACATGATATAACTATAAAATAATTAACATTAGTCCATTATAGTTCATTATTTAATTGCTATATGTATAGTATTAATATTCAGTTTGATAGTGAATCTTTTGAATTAGAGTTCACCCTGATTTATGATACATCTCACAGAAATCTAGGTCTGTTTAATGTCTCATAATGGAAATACCTTCTGATCTTTTGATTCTTTTGTACATCCCAAGATCATACACAGGGCAAAAAGGAGGGCAGATTTTTCTCTACAGGAAGAAGATTCTTAAACTTTTGACAGCTGTTCCTTTTGTGATCCATTAGCATTTTAAAAATGTCTCTTTCAAACAATGAATTGTTCATTAAGATTTTAATTTTGCAGTTTGCTCCCTTTTAAGTGACATGCAATTAATTAAGTTTTAATGTGCCATTTATTTTTTGTAATGACAGTTTTAGTGCCCTGTTTCCTTTTTAGTCAATTTAAAAATTGTACTTTAGCTAATGTTGCTTCCTAATTTTCAGTTCTAAATAATTGCAACTACTCCCCACATAGCTCTTTAATTTGGCTGAAAATGAAGATGTACTGAAGTGGTACAGATCAGCTAGCCAGCTTTGACCAAGAGAAGAACTGAGCAGAAGCAAGGGAGGCCAAAATTGGTCATGACCTGATTATGCCCTAAGTTGTCCTGTTGGGTTTTCCCACTTGAGATACTGTTGTTGAAAGTATAAGTCTCAAATAAATTTTTTTAGAGTTTTTTTTTTTTACAAGGGTTAAGTGGCTTGCCCAAGGCCACACAGCAATGTAATTATTAAGTGTCTGAGGCTGGATTTGAACTCAGGGACTCCTGACTCCAGGGCTGGTGCTCTATCCACTGCACCACCTAGCTGCCCTATCTCAAATAACTTTTAAAGCTACTTGTGCAGCTGACTTGGTTTTGGGGTTGGCAGTACAATAAATCTTTGTTTCCAAGTCTGCTCCTTCTTTTCAAGTGGTGATAACTCAAGAGAAGTTGAGTGTCAGGAATCAGATTAAAAATTAATTGGGAAATTTTTACCAGAATAAATAAAAATAAAATGAATGGCTAATTCTAAGTAAATATGCCCCTGCAGGGAATCAACTTCCCTTGAGTTATCACCACTTTAAAGAGGTTGGGCAACCTTCTCTACATCCCAGCCAGGATGTGTGAGGTAGGCGACTTGCTTTCCTAATGAACAATTCAGCACATTCCTGGCTCTCAGGGCCAAGAGGGCAGCAGTTGTCTAAAGCAGAGGCTTTCAGTACTAAACATAGGTGACCAGGAGGCACAGTGAGTAGAGTACCGCACCTGGAGCCAGAAGACCTGGATTCAAATTCAGCTTCAGACATGTGTTCTCTGTATGACCTTAGGCACAGTTGACCTTAGTTCAGTGCTGTGAACAAGAGTTTAAATTTGTAATTCAGAATTAAATTACAGATCAGGTGCTGAATTGTAAGATCCATTAATAATGAATTGTTAATTAAGATTTTAGATTTGCAGTTTGTTTAGTGGGTACAGTAGATAGAAAATTGGACCTGGAGCTAGGAAGCCCTAAGTTTGAATCTAGCTTCAGACATTTATTAGCTTATGATTCTGGACAAATGATTTAATCTTTTTTTGCCTCTATTTCCTCATCTCTTAAATGGGGATGATAAAAGTACCTACCTCCCAGAGTTGTCATGAGGACAAAATGAAATATTTGTAAAGAACTTTGCAAACCTTAAAGCACTCTACAATGCTAGCTGGTATTATCATTATTGTCATAATACACACAGTTGTGTGTTAACTCATGATCTGCATTGGTAGTAAGAACTTCCTTATTGTTGATTTCTAATTAATAAAATCTTAAATCAAGAGAAAGGTTTAATTTGCATAAGTAGGGGTGGCTAGGTGGTGCAGTGGATAGAACACTGGCTCTGGAGTCAGGAGTACCTGAGTTCAAATCTGGCCTCAGATACTTAATAATTACCTAGCTGTGTGGCCTTGGGCAAGCCACTTAACCCCATTTGCCTTGCAAAAAAAAAGTACTAAAAAAAATTAATTTACATAAGTATAAACTATTTCCAAGTACAATTAATATCATAATTAAAAGTTATTCTTATCCATTTCTTGAAGCAGATTCCAAGGTACCTTTGTTTGTATAAGATAACATGCTTTATGTAGTAGAAAGTAGTAAGTTTTCTTACACACATTTACACATACAACACACACATACACTCTGTCATTAAGCATTTTAATTTGAATTCAATTCTATTGTTTCTGTTTTATTTTGGGGGTGGGGAGTAGGGAAAGTTCCTATAAAATCCAGCCATACTTATTTTTTTATTTTATTTTTCAGGAGCAGATGTCCATGCAACTGATCCCAACAGAGGAATGACTCCACGGGAATGGGCATCTTACACAGGAAGGTCTGAGGCTGTTTGGGTCATCCAGAGACTTTTGGACAGGCCCTGTCCTGAGCAGTTCAGTGAACAGTACAAGCCAGACTGGCCAGTGATGAAGGACACTCTTGTCAAACCAACAGAGCCCAAGAGCTGTTTACACAGGCTCACTGAGTGCTTTCGGTCAGTCTTGTCTTCCCGCTATGTCCAAGGACCTGAAGATGGTGGGGTCTTTGACCATATGGTTAGAATGACCACGAGTCTTCACAGCCCTGCTGTGGCTATTGCCTGCAAGACTGTGTGTCCTGAGACCCCACCTTGTGTGGGGAAGAGGTGCCTTGCAGTTCAGGAGATCCTCTGGCACCAGAACTTGGGGGATGTTCATGAGCATGAGAAAGGCAAGGTGGATAGCTATGAAAAGCTCTTTGAGAACGCTCGGGTTGAGGTGGTTGACCAGAAGACTGACAGGAGAGCAAGTCTCCAGCCTCCCACCTTTCCAGTGGCTCCAGGGGGCTCTGCAGCCTCTCGGAAGGCCAGTCTCTTGCCGCTGCATTTGTTGAGGAGGAGCAGTGTGAGGCCAGGCTTCGTCATTCCAAAGGTCCGCATCAACAAGGCCCCCACTCCCACTTTTCAGCCAGAACGAGTGAAGAAGAAGACTAGTGATAAGGATGATAACCACTTGCAGATTCCTAAGTGGAAATACAAGGAAGCAAAGGAAGAAAGGAGAAAAGCAGAGCAGGCAGAAAAGAAGAAAACGACCGAAGCTGCAAAAGAAAGACGTGTATCTCCCTGGAGGAATAGGACTTGAACGCCTATGGTGGAGTATTAGTATCTGGGATCAGCTTCCCAAACTGTAGGCTTGAGCATTCTGCTAGGCAGTGACCAGGCAATGTGGGAATGTTCCTTTGGGTCACGCCGAGAAGGCATGTAGGGAGACAGTGGGGAGCATGCTGAACAAACATGAAGGTTGAGGGGTTCAGCTCACAGAGGCTGTTGGAGCCTATTGAGTGAAAAGGTGACATTTTCCTTTGCTGCTACGTCTATCTCAGGGCTCCAGGATTCCTGTGTTGCCTATCCTCTCCTTTGGTTTAATGAGAAATGTAGAATTGACAAGCAGTGGTGAATTGGTAATGCTGCTGTGAGATTTGGGAGCTGGGCAGTGACTATTTAGGGTGGCATATGCCAGGGACAAAGGAGATGGTTACTCTAGCTAGTGGAAAACACACCAACTATAATTTCCTCCCCTATCCCCAAGGGAAGGTTGGTGGGACTGCTTGTGCTGGCCCCTCTTCAACCTTATCCTAAATGCTTTCTTAATTTTTCCTTTTATTGTAGTCTTTGACCTAGATTTCACCACTTACAAATGTGGGTAAGGGGGAAGCAGGAAGTATAAACAACCCCCTTCAGTATGGTCTGTAACTTGTAAAAGAAACCCTGGTACCACTTGTATATCAGAACCAATAAGAAAGGGTATTGAATCCATGACCATAGGTATTGTGAAATATTTGTAATGTGCACACTACTGGCATCACCTCAGTCCTGTAGAATAGCATAGAAATACTGTACATTTCCAAAATACTATCCTCTTCCCCATTCTTCCCATACTCAAGAACAGTGCAGTTAAGTGCCTCACACAGTATTTTGCAGACGCTAAATACAATAAATATTTTTGAAGTTGACATTGAATTGAATCACATTCACCTTGTACATATTGAAATCTATAATATTAGAACATCACTGTTCAGATGTTATCTTTGCCAACAATGGGGGAGGAATTGGGGGGGAAGGGGATCTATAAATTATGTAGATGAGTGGTTCCTGAAATGTGGACTAACACTTATCCCATCCATTTTTACATGACTTTTTTTTAAAGAGCTAAATCCTACCTAGATTAATAGGAGATTCCTGTTTGTTTGGGATGTTTCTAGTGAAGTCAGCTAATTTTTACATTTGAATTTATTAAATTGTTAAAGCCAGCCAGAAACACAAGTATAGACATTTTTATAATAAAAAAGATGAGAGAGCAGCCTACATGCTTTTAGAATTTGCAGTTATTCATAGAACCAGAGCCTCCAATATGGCTAGATATGAATAATTCTTATTCTCCACAATTTGGAAAAGATGACATCTATTAGGTGGGAACATATGGCTTGAACAAAAGAAGTGTGTGTTGGCCAAGTTTTTTTCCCTTCATACTTTATTCTTTTCTTCCTCTTTTCTCTTATTCCTAAAACTGTGAAGTCAGGGGCCAGCATGACCTGGCTTAACTTATCAAATTTAGAAGTGATAATCTGTTCAGTCAACTTTTGTGCTAAGGACACAAATACGGGAAAGATGACCAACTTTACTGGGTAGTTATCTGCTCAGCTTCCCATTCTTCTACAGATGTCCCCCACCCCAGAACAGTAAATTCTTTTTGGTACCTAGAGAGGCTAGAAGATGGGGAAGGAGGTTCTGTTCACTGGGGACAGTCCTGTATTAAATCAGCAATAGGTCATTTGCATTGTGTTAGTACTCCCTTTGCTCCTGCAAAGGTTGGTCATTTAATATTCTGTAGATATCCTGGATTGCATTAGACATGTCATGCCCTGGTGATGCTTGGGCCTCTGCCTTATTATATTGCTTGACAACTGTCTGAAACTTGGCCAGATTATTGATGTGTCCAAACTCCACATTTCTCCAGGTATAGTATAGGATTGGGAAGTAGAAGTTTTGGATGTTTTTATTACAATTTTTTCCTGCTTTTCAGCAACAGGCAAAGGACACTTTGGGGTCCACATATTGAATGGGCAAACAGTGTAGAGATTGCTCATGATGTCAGCAAAACAGACCTTATAAATTTCTTTTAAAGTGTCAAGCTAGCAGGTTTTGACCAAACAAATATGTTCTTGGGAAACCAGATGCTCTGTATGTCACTTTTCTTCTTATTAAAGAAAAGAAGATAATTGGTCAAAGAAATACAGCAGAAAAGGCATGATGATGTGGAGCATAGTTAGTTGTGTGTTGGCAGGGGACAGAAAAGTAGTACCTGTATGTGTGTGTGTGTGTGTGTGTGTGTGTGTGTGTGTGTGTGTGTGTGTGCGCCTGCATCTACACATATATGGACACATTATGTGGAAACTATAATATGGAAAATGAGCAAAGCAAGGGAATATTTAGTACCAGATTAAAGTATCCTCACTTTCCCATCTATAATATTACCCCCTCCCAGACTCTGAAGGGAAGTCATTTTACATTGTTTCTTCACTTTTTTTCCTCGTGGTAGTGTGTTTAGATCTTCTCATTTTTCTCTTTGCATAAGTAGATTTATCAGTACATCAATTTCACAAGACAGGGAATTTGTGTTCTAGGTCTATATCCCAGCAACGATGCTTATTCTTTTGTTTTCTAACCCACCTGAAGGATGGGAAAAGGAGCAACCCTGAATATCCAAATAATGTGTTATCTCCTCTTTCCTGGGAATTTCAGGATTTCCTATTTACTCTTTTCCAATGAAATTTTTTTTCCTACACAAGGCTATTTTTCATCCTGAACTTAAGTTCTCAGTGTTGACCTAACCATCAGCACACCAGAGGCCACACAGGCTGCCTCTTCAATAGTTGCTAATGTCAGCAGAACAGATTGATGAAAATTAAAGAAAAATACAGATACACTTGTTTATTCTCTGCTTTTTGGGGTAGCTACCTTGTTGGGGTAGCAAGGGACTAATAATGAAGAATAAAGAAGGTTTTTCCAGTGGGGAGCCATTGAAAAAGGATATCAATTCTTAGGCAAGGTAATTATCTTATTTTTTTCCTCATCTCTTTTTTTTTTCTTTTTTTAGGTTTTTGCAAGGCAAGTGGGGTTAAGTGGCTTGCCCAAGGCCACACAGCTAGGTAATTATTAAGTGTCTGAGGCCAGATTTGAACCCAGGCTCCTGACTCCAGGGCTGGTGCTCTATCCACTGCACCACCTAGCCACTCCCTCATCTCTTTTTCAAAAACAAGTTTAATTACAACAGAAACTAGTCCTCTTTGTCCCTACTGGGAATAATGGAACTTACTCTATGTCACTTAAATGTTAGTATGACACACATATGTCAAACTTAGCAGACTTGGGTTAGTTTGTTTGTTTTTCCCAGGTGACCTATTTGCTAAGGTTCAGTAGTTTTTCCCACAAAATTCTTTTCTTTACCCTTTATTTTTAACCCACTGCTGTCTTTTGGAACTGAAAAGGAAAAATGGAAGTGGTATTCAGCATTTCTTGCCTCATTACCATGTACCCCTTGATTCTTGACCACTTGCTTTTCATAGGCTGCCCCTCAGCTTTCTTCCTTTTGCTGGTTCTCTCACCCCCCACCCCTAACAAAATTCCTTATACAGTGACTCTGGAGACAAAGGAGCATGAAAGTGAGATGAAAGCAATGTGGTAGCTCCTTGCTTTGGCATTATTAAATGATGGTCTTCAGCTAGCATGAAATGAAAGGGAAAATTCTTCTGTTTTTGTCAATTTATATTTTTTTACAATCCTCTTTTTATAGATAGGAAAACATAGTGTATTGAAATAACCTAGCACAGTCCAAATTGAACAAGGACATAGGAATTTCCCCCTCAGTTCTTAATTACTATGAATATTGAATAAACAGTCTGACAAATCTGTCTTTCTCTTCCCCCCCCCTCTCTCTTTCTCTCTCTTTCTGTCTCAGACAGAGATAATTTAAAATTTTTAAACCCTTGAGGGTATTCTAGTTAAGGTAAAAATAAATAGATTATAGAGCAGTTGCACAGCTTCTTTTTTTTATCACGTCCTTACCCCCATAAGATTCTTGGGAATTACCTTTTGCATTTCCTTGATGATAACCCAGATCTGAGGTAGCTGAGGACCCTTAAGAGCATACTGCTCTTTGTCAGGCAATCATTGAGCTTTCATAATTTCTTATGACTATGAATACTTTGAGTTAAACAAAAATCAGATCTTTCATGAAAGTGGAACATGCCTATTTGATGGAAATTTTCAGAGAAAGTCAAATGGGTTTAGAGTTTTTAATAAATACTTTTACCACTTTAGTTGATTCCTTTAGATCTCAATATAGTGTGTGTGTGTGTGGGGGGGGGGGGGGAGTGTTTTCTACTTGTTAATGTGAATAGCAGGCCCCAGGGTCTGCCCTGCATTAAAATCACTAGGGAGGAAAAAAGAAGCTGCAGGATGTTGATCCAGGATCTGTTGGATTTCCAAAAGCTTAAGCACTTTAGTTGTCCACCAGAGAAAGACTACAGAAGAATCTGAAGCATTAAATAGCTTTTGAAGTTTTTCTTCCTCTTTTTTGAAGCTACTTGTAGCAATTTCCTGACAGCACTACAATACATACCTCAGGAATGTGATGACCCATATTCCAGAAGTTCTTTGGTTTGGCCAAGTTATATTTTAGCCTCTTGTTTGATGAAATATATAAGTACCATGAAAAATGTGTAGAAAGAAGCAATATGAATACCGAAGTAATATTTTTGCCACTCTTGTTCTTGTTTTCAGACCATAATTCAACTTTCTCTGGTCAGAAATGCTTTAGGATGAAATATGTCCCCCACTAAAATTAGTTCCACCATATGGGGACAGATTCAGGTGCACCTTGTCAAGTTGCAAGATTTTTGATTTACCCAGATAGTAGAAGTAAATTAATGTGACAAAGAATCATCTTGAGGAACAGATTTTTTTTTTTTTACTAAAACTAGCTAGGAAATAAGATTTTCCCTGATGACACATTGACAAGAATATTGTATCAAAGAGACATTAAATTTAGGTATGAAAGTAGAGAGGTGATGATTTTTCTTTTCACAGTTTGATTTGGTGCCTGTGATATTTAAAAAAAAAATCCAAAAAACAACTTATAAATCAGGTTGGGTCCATCCATTTCCGCAACTTTATCCAGATAGTCTACTTCAGTGTACTTGTTACTTCTCAACATCAGCACATTTTATTACATGTAAAGATGAAATATAATACACTGAAAATCCTTCATAATTATTCTTGCATATGATAAGATACCAACAATTGTTTGGTGTTTGTAGTATACCTAATATGCAGTATTATAGAAATTAAAATGGCAATACCAAAGAGTTAACTCAGGACTATTTTCTTTCCATTGTGTATTATTGTTTCAATACTGAAAACAAGTGGTTTGATATTTCATGCAAAATATGTATTCACTCTCAAGGTGGTACTGAAGTTTGACATGTTATATAACTTATGTCTGGTCCTAGATCTGAAAATGACTAATTCCTTCATCTCGAACAGGTCACTTTCTCTTTGGGCCTCAATTTTTATGTCTAAGATGAGAGATCTGGAGGAGCTAGTTTCCAAATTCCCTTCCAACTTTGATGTTTTGTGATTCTATGTGGACAGTCTTAGCACAGGCTACTTCAGCTATGCAAGTCATCAACTTACCAAGTTGTAAAGAAATGCAATTATGTTGGAAGTCATAACAAAATTGGTTCAACAATAGTAGCAACAGGGATGTTTTGGTCAAGATAGTTTCACAGAAGTAGTTTTATGCCATGAGTAGTTTATTTAAGGTGTTGATTATGTCATTTCTTCTTTTTCCAATTTTTTGATGCACTAAGTACTTGGTTCAAAGGTGTTTATGTACATCGGCAAGCCACTTAACTTGAAATCACTTTTTTTTTTTAACCTTGATGCTTTCCATGCACATTGATAATAGAAAAAGATCACTGATGGTTTAGAGAAAAATAAATGAAAGAAGAATAAAAAATATGAATTGGTTTGATTCTTTCTTTACTCAGATTGACAGTAGTGTTAGTTCATTTCCCCAATATGAATATGGGCCTAAAATGACCTTTAAGGAAGAACAATGGTATAGTAAGCAACTATTTGGGTGCCTGTGCTTCACTAAATATATAGTGAAACATAGAGGAAGTCCATCAAGAAAAGGATATTATAAGGGGCAGGTGTGTGGCACAGTGGATAGAGTACCAGTCTTGGAGTTAGGAGAACTTGAGTTCCAGTATGACCTCAGGCACTTAATAATTACCTAGGTGTATGACCTTGGGCAAGTCATTTAACCCCAGTGCCTTGCCAGAAAAAAGAAAGAAAAGAAAAGGATATTATAGTAGAATGTACAGGATTTGTAACTTCTATGGGGACTTTATAGATGAAGAAAAAAATTTAAATATATGTATGGAAAAATCATGCCCTCTGAGGAAAAGCCTGCATGGTTTATGGAAAGAGCACTCTATATGGATTTTTAAAACTTAAGTTCCAGTCCTTACTCTGACAGTCACTTACAGTCTGACTTTGACTTCATGCTGTCATCTTTATGGACCTCAGATAATTCTTTAGGAGCTTGGCAACATTGGAAATTTAAGGTCTCCTTTTTACTCAATCCTATGATCTTGAATGAAAGATGTCCCCTATCTAAAGTGCCTAGGACCTAATCAAATCTCATGGCCACTTACTGAAGATTAATGGTGTCTTTCACCATTGTAATATAGCCCATTAGATTCTATATAGGAGACCTGGTATCTGATTTTTGACTTTATCATTAACTCTATGTGACCTTGGGAAAGGTCCTTCTTTCCTCTAGACCTCATTTTCCCCATCTATTTAATAAAAAAGAGAGGTTTTCTAAGGTACTTTCTAACCCTAACAATCTGTGTTTCCTTAATATTTCCACCATCAGTTTTGAAAGTTTCTTTGAAAATCCACAGTGGCTATCTAACAATTGATTCTTAAGGGCTCCATAGACCTCTCTATAAGATTAAGGGAAATATTTGCTATTATATATTAGGCTGAAACTTGCTAGCTTTTTAAAAGAGATTCGGAGGAAAAAAGGACACATGAAAATGATACAGTGATACATTGACACAATTACATTTGCTATAAGTTTTTGTCAATGAGCATACAGGGTTAAGGCTGCACCTTATGTATACACTTTGTAAAACATTATAAAAAAAGAAAATTATAGACATATTTTAGCATCAGCCCTTTGAGGGACATTTGAAGGAAGGAGCCTATGAATGATAATGAACAGAGTTATTTATGTATGTCATGTCTTACCATTTGAAACCACATTTGGGGTTTTCTTGGCAGATAAACTGGAATGGCTTGCCATTTCCTTTTCTAACTCATCTTAAAGAAAAGAAATTGAGGCAAACAAGGAGCAACTACAAAATATCTGAAGAATTTAGCTTATCCCTTTATGACCACAATGTAATTTATTTTTAATTCCTGATGCGTCAGTAGAAAAATATTTTCAAATAAACTTTCTTTTCTTTATGGCATTTGTCTTGTTAAAATGATGTTGAATGTGACTCTATATTATCAATATATATCAAAATCTATATATCAAAATTTTCATTTCAAGGTTATCAACTTTATCAGCTTCATCAACTTTCTGAAAATATTGGCATAATTTGAGCTATAAGTACATTTGGAGACAAATTGAAGAGACATCTTTGGTATCTGGATTACAAAAACATTAAGGAAACTAAGTTTACTCAAATTTCATGTAATGATTGAAAAAATGTTTTTTCTCAATGACTACCAAATTATTATCTCATGTTAAAATGAAATCAAGGTAATATCAAGTTAATTGTTGAAGGAAGTAGAAAGTATGCATGGGTAGATGATAAAAAATTAAATATACAATGAACCTCTACAAAAGTGTGATACTTGAAGATGATTGTAAAAATACATTTAAAAAAAATCTTAATTATATTAATTTTAACTCCAATAATTGTGAAGTTTCTTAGTTACTGTTTTCAAAATGCATTTCTGTTCTTAATTTAATGCAGATTTTTGTTACTATTAATTGAATTAGCAGTCTTGCCCTTTTTTTCCACTTCTATGGCTCTTATGATGACCTTATTAAAGTTTTGAAGTCCAATCCATAGGGAAACAAATAATTTTAGAATTGTGTTGTTCAGGAGGGTCCTTGAATAAAAAAACAAAATATGACATGTGTTTGGCTTGGTCTCAGTGCTGTCCTGTACAAGGAGATGGTGGGGCCCTGTGCTAATTTTCCATCAGGGAGTTTAGCTGAGTGCAGCATCTGAATTCGGCAGCAGATGTTTTCTACCTGAGTTAAGAGCCCCATTCCAGGTAAGCCATTATGATGGACTCAGCACTTTCTATTGGACTGCAGTATTCCATTGTTTGTCCTTCCTTCTTGAAGAAGCACATGGCAGGGGCGGCTAGACATTTAATTACCTAGCTGTGTGGCCTTGGGCAAGCCACTTAACCCCATTTGCCTTGCAAAAACCTAAAAAAAAAAAAAGAAGCTCATGGCAACAGGGAGAAGATGCTGTGACTAGCAAGTGAATTGAATTTGAATTGGGAGGGGGAGTTGTGCTAAGTCACCATTCTCACTTTCTCCCCCAGAGTTATCTGGGTCCAGCAGCCAGATATCAATCAGGACCACTGGAGTTGGTCATGGAGGTGAAGTGACCAACTCAAGGTCGTACAACTACTAAGTGTCTGAGACTTGATTGAACTCAGTTGAATCCAGGGCTGGTGCTCTAACCTTTGCATCACCTAGCTGTCCGAGTATTGTATGTTGTGTTCCAGTTAGCCATTAAAGAGCACTGAAGCTTGCAAACAGCTAGATAAGCAGTGAATATAGTGCAGAACTGGAAGTCAAGAAAACCAGTGTTCCAATCTTGCTTATAAATTGTGACTGGTGAGTCACTTTAACCTGTTTACCAGTCTTCTGTAAAATGAGAATAATAATAGCACATACCTTACAGGGTTGTTGTGAGACTCATCTGAGATGAGATGTAAAGTATTTTGCAAATCAAAGTGCTGCATAAATTTTATTAACTATAGTAATAATACTAGATAACATTTAGATAGTATCACGTGCTTTAAAATGGGAATAACAATCTGTTTCTCAGACTTGTGAGGATCAAATGTTCCTGTTAGGTGCTTAGAACAAAGAAGGTGCTGTATAAATGTGAACTATTGCTATCTCCAATGAGGAAACTGAGACATATGGATATTAAGTGACCTACCTAGAATAACATAGCTACCAAGTGTTTGAGATCAGATTGGAACTTGGGTCTTTCCTACTCCAGGCTGTGCCCTCTATGCTCTACACCACCAAACTGTTAGTATTCTCACACTATAGCATACATTCTCACTTGAGCGCTGCTCACCCAAGTGGCTTTTATGTCCTATTGACTAGGTTTGGTTTAGTCCAGGAGATAAAGTGGAATATTAGTGAAATATCACAACAGAATCTACTATCAGAATCTGACTAGAGACTCTACCCTGCAGAAGTCTTTCACTCTTGGCTCACTTCCTACAATATTCATACAGAAACCCAAGTATCTTATGATCATCGTTTTGTCTTTTTTTTTAAATGATGTAAACATAAACTTTTCTTATAACTTGTGTTGCCTCCTATATTCCAGAGGTTTTTTTCCTGGCTGGGAAAATGCCTAATCCAAGCTCATAAAAAACACTGAGGATATTACCCACCTGGCTTACTAACCACAGGATTTCTACAGTCCCTGGGCTTCACCCCTTCCTAATCAATATTCCTCAGCTGCTCATGTCCCTTTGACTTCAGTCTTTACCTCCTCAGAAGAAGTAAGTATGCTAGTCAAAAGATAGGAGGAAAAACAGAGCAAAGACAAAAATACCCTATTGTATGGTTTCTCCTATAGCCAAAAAACAAAAGGAGATGATCCCAGATAATTGGGCAAGGTAATCACAAATTATTCTGCTAGCCTCCATCTGAATTATTTCCTGGGTTCTAAGTCCACCACAGAGAACAGGTGCAGTAATACCAGTTTATAAAACTTTGAAATTTAACTTGATCCATAAAGGCTATTTGCTTTTGAATTTCTGTGTGAACTTTGAGGATGGTTAAATGAGTGGTTTAGGTGATTTTGAGAGTCAAATAAGATAATATAACAAAAAGAAGGAATATTCCTCTGCAGGAGAATTTCTTGATTTTTTTGTTTTTGTTTTTAATGGGCAAACCTTTGAACTGGAACTTGGAACTTGAAAGATGGGGAAAGGGAAGATACTCTAGACTGGGGTCTCAGTACATAGCTTAAAATTGTTAATAAAGAGCGACAGAACAAAGAAATAATGTACCATAGAATAATAGTGTAACTGCAGTAATATGATCATTTGAACAATTGAATTCAGTGCCTTAATTATCTTCCAGTTCAATTCTCCCAGATAACTTTTGGGGGGGGGTAGAGGGAATATTCATTCATTGACTTAGCAGACTTGTTAGCCATTGGTAGAGACAGGTGCTCAAATACAGAAATTTCAAAATTTTAAAAATTGTATCTTACAAAATTTTAATTAACCAGTTAACATCAATATTCTTTAAAAAAATATTTTATTTATTCTTCGACTACATACAATGGCAATTTTCAACAATTTTTTTTACTAGGTTTTGAGTTTTACATCATTCTCCTTCCCTCCTTCCTCCCCCTAACAGAAAGCAATCTAATATAGGCTATGCTTATATTAATATATGTATATTAATACATTACATATGTATATAATATGAATATTAATATAATGTATATATCTATATATTCCTATATTAATATACACATATATGTATAACCAAACAGCAGGAATCTTATAAAAAGCACTTCTACTTTTTAAAAAAATCTCCTTTTTTACCATCCAATCTCTACTTCCAAGATCATGTCCGGGAGGTTTCCAATGATACTAGAGGTACTTTTGGTAGGAATGTTCCAAAGCTCATAAGCATTCTAGTGCTCTCTTCTTTTCTTAACTCAGAGATAGAATGGGCCCCCTGCTAAACTGACGTATCCAGGCAATCTGGATATTGAAACCTAAAAATTGGCCATTTTGCTGCGAATTAAATACAAAATAGCCTCATCTTGTTGCTGTGGGAATGCACACCTGGACTTGGGAAAGCAGAATTGAGAAAACTGAATGTTCAGGTATCCAGGTGGTCTGGATATTATTGCAGTCTTCCAGCAAGAATAAAGGCTATAAAACGAGTTAAATCTAGTTGATATGGGGAAAGAGAGCAGACCCTTCAAGGCATATGCTGTACCTTTCTTTGGGGGATTACTTAGACTTGGGCCTCTGGAGCCTCTGTTTTCATTTGCTCAGCAGGCAACTGTCAGGGATGAAGTTAATTGTGGGATTTTTCTTTGACTACAACACCTGCCTGTCACTCTGCTCTGGCAACTGACTCACTTGATGGGGCCACCAAGCACATGTCAACTAGGAACTGCTCTCCTTCACCACTGACCTGAGCTGAATTTAAGCTAGGGACATGAAAGGAGAAAGTTTCCTTCTGCCCTGAAGCTTCCAGTTCCCCAGACAAAATAAGACTTTGATATGGAAATTGTGCCAGTAAGTTGTCGGCAGAGAGATGCAAGGCAACAGCTGCATCCCAAACTGTTACAGAACTCTCAATAAAGAGGTTTGGCCTGATAGCACCAACTGTCTGGGACTGAAGGTGATGTGTGGGGGAAGCACACTAGGATGGGTACCACTGTAACAGAGATGGGGACACCATGCAATGAAACTGCCTTCACCTTTCCTCATGTACAGTATATTCAACAGAATTATTATAGTCTTTGATTAAGATTATAATCTTAAAGTGTAAGCCCTATCTGAAGAAGTAATTGCTTAGATGAGATTTCTAGGAAGTGGACATTCAACTTTTGCATAAGTGCTTTTGGTGACCAGAAACTCCCTACAAAGCAACTCATTCTATTTTTGGACAGTCTTAACATTTGGTTAAGGGCTCATTCATTCATTTAAGTTTGAGTGGTTTCCCATTTAATGAACTGATAAGTTTTTTTAATCTTTTATTTTTTTAGTTGAGATTTAAAATAAAAGGTTATGGAGATGAGAATCTCTATGCAGTGAAGGAGACCCTGACAGGGCCTTGGGAAACAGAGAGATGAACCAGCAAAAGAAACTGAAGAGTGATCAACTAGGAAAAGAACAGGAGAGAATAGTCTATGAAATCCCATAGAAAGCAATATAAAAGAGAAGAGGTCTAGAATGACAAATGCAGCAGAGAAGTCTATATGAATGAGTCCTGACAGAAGGTCCTTAGATTTGGATATTTATGTAATTTTGGTAAATTTGGAGAAAGATCCTATGAAGGAGGAGCACTAGTAGATGAGAGGATCAGAAAACGTTTGTGTAGAAGGTACCTGGGCTGCATCTTGAAGGCAGAGAGGAATTGATTCTGTGAGGTTGGAGGTGAGGAAGAAGGGATCCAAGCACAATGACCAGCTCAAAGTTGCACAAACCCAATAGATGTGCTCTTAAACAATTCTGCGTAATTCAAATTCTTGTAAATAAATCACTTTAAAATTCACTTGGGGAAATGAATAAAAAATAAAATATATTTGGGAAATTTATTATTTATAGACAAACTGGTGCAATATTTTGTAAAAAAAAGTGATGTAAATAGATAATTATGATCTAATTTATTAAATATGTGAGATTGGATGTTCCCAGGTTGGGTTTTCTTAAAACCAGGCATTTCTGTGTTATTTATGCAGGATAATTTCACAAGAAAAGAATTTCTTTTGAATTCTTTTCTCAATTGAGCTACCTGCCTTTAAGTATCTTCATGTAGATGGTAAATTTATTTTTGTGCATTTTCACCATTGAATAAACCAATGGAACAAAAGAAAAAGGTAGTTTTTTTTTAAGAATGCCAAGCCTAGGATTAATAAAAGAAACCATCACCAGTTTTGAATCCTCAGCCACAGTTAAATACTCCACCAAGCCTAGGTCCTGGAGATGGAATTCATAGAAACTAACTCAGATCAGGTAGTATGTTCTCAGTGAAGGGTTAAAAAGTAATTTTTCACTGATAATATTTAGGATAGCTCTTGGCAGCAACCCAAAGACTAGAAAGGAAGACTCTCTAATCAATCAGTAAATAAACATATAATAAGCTATATAGATAGCTAGGCATTACAGTGGATAAAGTTCTAGGCCTAGACTCAAGACTGAAAAACCTCAAAACAACACTGTGTCCTAAGCAGAGGAAATACAAAAAGAGGCAAAAGATAGTGCCTTTTCTCATAGAGAATGGGGGTGGGGGAGACAAGAATGCAAGCAAATATACACAAAACAAGCTATATTCAGGATAACTAGTAAGTAAATAATGGAAGGAAAGCAATGGAATTAAGAAGGGTTGAGGAAGGGAAGGTTGTAGGTGAGATTTTTGTTGGAACTTAAAGGAAGTCAGGGAACTCAGTAGTCAAAGCAGAGGACGGAGAATGTTCCAAGTATGGGGGAGGAGCCAGAGAAAATGCCTCAAATTGAGAATCTGAGATGGGAAATGATGCAGCTCATTGATTATAATGGTTGGAAGGTGGGGTGCTATTTGATGCTCTTAGAATGTGCGAGATATGGCTGGATATTAGACAGGACTTGAAAGCAATTGATAAGATGAGGATAATTTTTATGAAAGTAGCAACAATTCTTAGTGAGAAGCTATAAAAGATCTATGATCCAAGCCTTGGGCTAGCAATCTCACTGATTCATAATCTTTTGGACCCCTAGTTATCTGACATACTATGAAAATAGCATGCATAATAGGAAAAGAAGATGAACTGGTCAGGTGGTGTATAGTGAAGTTTTTCAAATTTATGGGATGATACACAAAAGAAAGACTGCTATGGATGGGTTGCAAACTGCCCTGAGGGGACACCCCCACTGCTTGGACGAAAGATCACTGGAGAATTTGGAGGGGAGGTAAACAACCTCTGAATAATTAGAGCTGGACAAAAGTGGAAGGTCTGCCCTAGGAAGTAGGTTTTCTCTCCTTGAAGCACAGGACACCTGGACATTTAATCATCTTAGACCACTTAGTGGAGAAATCCACTTTTGGATATAGGCTTGGCTGGATGTCAAATGAGTTCCCTTCTAACTCCCAAATTCTTTGTTTCTATGAACTGGGGGAAGTGGGCTAATCATGTAGCAAGAATGAAGGATAACCAATGGATAGTAGGGCTGTGTATGTTGTTGGCATTAATGCAACATTTTCTAAGGAGGAAGAGCCCTAGAAAGCCAGATGGAATGTGAAGAATTTACTGGAGGATATAAGAATACCAAAGAAAAAAGGTTGTAGATATGTTGTTATGATCGACATTATTGGAGTCAGTATTCACCTCAATCACATCATAGATACATTTAGGTATTGAGGTGTAAGGGTAGCTAGGTGGTGCAGTGCATAATGACCTGAAATTAGGAAATCCCATCTTTCTGAGTTCAAATTTAGCCTCAAAACACCAGCTTCGTAATCCTAGCCAAATCACTTAACCTTTTTGCCTCAGTTTCCTTATCTGTAAAATGAGATGGAGAAAGAAATAGCAAGCCATTCCAGTGTCTTTGCCAAGAAAATCACACAATAGGGTCACAAAGAGTTGGACATGACTTAAAAATGATTGAACAACAAAAATTAAAGTATAAGATTCCTACAAACATCCATAAAAGGGATAAGAGGCAGAAGCTTCTAAATTTCATTTAGATCAAGGACACCTGTGTCTGTGCTGCTTTGTTTGACCTAGATAGCTAAGCCTGTGTGTACATTCATGTATAATTCAACTTGTTTGTGGCTCTTATTTTATGCTTTTTCTTGTGATACATTATGAAATGCTCTCTCTATTAGTCACTTTGGCTTTACTTCATTCAGAGGGGCTGTTTGGACATCATCCCTGGAGGCAAGCCCATTGCAAGGTAGGTAATTGTTTCTCAGCAATCAGCAGAGGCAGGTGTTTGGTTTATAGTTGAAAGATGCTGAGACTTCAAGCAGGGAGGTTTTAGAGCCTTGCTCAGAACTGCTCATTCTCACCAAATGCTCTTGCAGCACTTGACCCAGGATATCAAGGCAAGTTGGTTGTGCCTTTCCATCTTTGAATTGCACAGGTTAAGTGCATCTCTTCTCTTTATTGCTTTGCTATGTGTTGATCCATCAAGCTGCTTGGAAGAGGAAGAGGGCTTCAAGAATTCCTGGTCCTCACCTTTCTGTACTAAGATTCATAGAATCCAAGACTCCAGAATAATCAAGTTCAATCTTTTCACTGTGTGGCTAAGGGTCAGGAAGGGGTGAGTGATTTGCCCAAGGTCAAACCCAGGTCTTTGAATTTCAAGTCCTATTGTACTTTCCAGTACACCAGTGAGGGCTATAAGGAAACCCAGGTTGAACCTTTGAGAGTAGAGGCAATGTTACTTAGAATTTGAAACTAGTGATTTTTGAATAAAAAAAAGTTTAGTGAAAATGGAAACAGGCAAGTTTAGTTTGGTTAAAGATGCACCAATTTTGGAAATGCCTTTCTTACTTTATTAGTATTATCTTGGATCTTTTCCCAGAAGAGCATATGGTGAAGATGCTTAGATTGTCTAATTAAATCAACTGGCTGGAAGGCTATTCTAGAGTCAATACTTCAGCTGCAGTTCTGTGTTAGGTGAGATAATTCCATAAATCTGTGCAAAAAAAAGTACTTTTTTTGTTTTTTGTTTTTTTTAGAAAGATTTTATTTATTTTAAATTTTACAATTTTCCCCTTAATCTTGCTTTCCTCCCCCCACCCCCTGCAAAAGGCAGTCTTTTAGTCTTTACATTGTTTCTATGGTATACATTGATCTAAGTTAAATGTGATGAGAGAGAAATCATATCCTTAAGGAAGAAAAATAAAGTATAAGAGATAGCAAAATTACATAATATGATAATGAGTTTTTTAAATTAAAGGTAATAGACTTCGTTCAAATTCCACAATTCTTTCTCTAGATACAGATTCTCCATCACAGATCCCCCAAATTGTGCCTGATTGTTGCACTGATGGCATGAGCAAGTCCATTAAGTTTGATCATCACCCCCATGTTGCTATTAGGGTGTACAATGTTCTTCTGGTTCTGCTCATCTCACTCAACATTAGTTCATGCAAATCCTTCCAGGTTTCCCTGAATTCCCATCCCTTCTGGGTTCTATAGAACAATAGTGTTCCATGACATACATATACCACAGTTTGTTAAGTCATTCCCCAATTGAAGGACATTTACTTGATTTCCAATTCCTTGCCACCAAAAACAGGGCTGCTATGAATATTTTTATACAAGTGATGATTTTACCCTTTTTCATAATCTCTTCAGAGTAAAGATCCTGTAGCAGTATTATTGCTGGATCAAAGGGTATGCACATTTTTCTTGCCCTTTGGGTATAATTCCAAATTGCTCTCCAAAAGGTTGGATGAGTTCACAGCTCCAACAATACATGTGTTTCAGATTTCCTGCATCTCTTCTAACATTGATCATTGTCCTTTCTGGTCATATTGGCCAGTCTGAGAGGTGTGAGATGGTACCTTAGAGATGATTTAATTTGCATTTCTCTAATAAGAAGTGATTGAGAGCAATTTTTCATATGACTATGATTGCTTTGATTTCCTCATCTGTAAATTGTCTTTGCATATCCTTTGACCATTTGTCAATTGGGGAATGGTTTGTTTTTTTTTAAAAAAATATTTTGTACTTGTTTAGTGTAAGTTTTTTGCAGAGGGTTCAAGGTGCTACTCAAGGAAAGCCCAGTTCTTTTTGAACCTCCCAAGATCGCTATAAGATATGAAAGAGAGATAAAGCAGTCTATTTGTTAGAAGAAGCTAAAGACATTTTTAAAAAAAGTTTCAGGGAAGCAGGATTAAGAGAAGGATGAACTTTGTCTTTACTTATCTCAATGATAAATCCCTCAGATCAAATGAATATTTGGGTAGGGAGGTATAAATTCTTTCAATTCTCATCATGTGTCTGGCCATTTTTGTGAGGGCTACACAAATTATCTTGGAGTTTCATTTAGTTGTAGTGGAAGGGGTGGGTTGGAGCTGTTGAAGTTGGTTGTGCAGTTCTACAACTTGTCTCTCTCTCCCTCTATCTTGATCTCACTTTCTTTTGTTGTCTCACATTAATACCTTGGTCTAGGCATTGACTAGCCACGTTGTTCTTTGTCTAGGAGAGAAATAGTCTTTAATTTCTGACACTTTATATCCTAGCTCTCTGATTGGTGGAGAATTAGCAAATAGATGTTTCTTCACTTTCAACAGACCTACCAGCTCCATGATAACCTCCACAGGTTAGAAAGCTTATTTGGCTTTTTTATTTTCCACTACTGTTCTTTGTCTTTCCAAACCTCTCTCATACATACAGCAGCCTTGCTTTGATATTGAAATTTATTCCCTTTCACTCACCTTTCATCAGATTGTTTGAAAACTAGATTCAAGCAATCTGTACTTTCACTTGGTAGTCCCACTGTTTGGTCCAAGTGTTTCCTGTATCCAAGATCAAACAAAACATGCTTTCAATAGAGACTCCAATCTGAATACATAGCTCCTCTTTTTTTTTTTTTTTTTTTTTTTTTTAGGTTTTTGCAAGGCAAACAGGGTTAAGTGGCTTGCCCAAGGCCACACAGCTAGGTAATTATTAAGTGTCTGAGGCCAGATTTGAACCCAGGTACTCCTGACTCCAGGGCCGGTGTTCTATCCACTGTGCCACCTAGCTGCCCACAGTTGTCATTTCTTACAGCACATTGATATTCCATTACATCATGTCCCATAATTTGTTAGCCATTTTCCAATTGATGAGCATCTACTTTGTTTCCTATTCTTTATTATCACAAGAAGTTTATTGGATACTCATTGAATACTTACTGTGCACCTGCCTCTGGTCTAAGTACTGGTGATAAAAATACAAAAGGGAAACAAGTCCCATTCCTTAAGAAAATTACATTCTAACAGAGGAGACAAATATACTTATAAAACATATGAGTGTATGTTTGTGTATATGTATGTATGTTTGTGTATATGTGTATAATATTGCTACTTTTGGGTGCCAGAGAGATAGCATGCTGAAGATAGACATATATAAGTCAGGACAGGGATATCTCCTTCCCTGCACTGATAGGAGTAACTGATGATGAAAAGTAAGACTTCCTATCCTGATGGAAAAAAAAGAACAGAAACCTCAAGTGAGAAAGGATGGGAGATTGGTTGTGAGAAGAGAGAAGTAAAGTATCTCTGGGTCACCACTTCTGCCATAAGTGAAGGCAGAAATACCCAGGGGACCTGTCCAGATGTGGGGGTAACTTCTCTAACTCACCAGAGAGGATCACAGCAATCAATCAAGTAATTTAGCATGAGTTGCACAATTTTGTTTATTATAGTGAAAGGTATGCTGTGCAAAGCATCCTTCTCATTTGCCTTTACCAGAATTATTCCAACCTAGGGTCTGATTAACAGATGATGGAGATGATCTGAATTCTGTAGAAGTTTCTTGACCTTAAACTGGTTTCTCTTCCTTCCATATTGGTAAGGCACCATGGCACATCATTATTCCCAGGCAAGCACCAGCAGGTGACTTCTGGTGATAGAAATGTGATAACTCCAAATATCCTAACCTTCCTCTTAATGAACTAATCAGTAAGACCTTTTCTCTCAGACCTTCAACCTTTGAGATATTGGAGACCAAGTGGAGCAGTGTGATAGTCCATAGAGTTGTGCCATTGAGACCATCACTAATTAGACACTGGGGTCAAGAATTACATCTCGGCAATTAATGGTTTTATTGAACTGGTCAGAAGAGCAAATCCAAGACATGATTCTATTCCCCAATTTATTTTACCTGTGTATTTGAGTCATTTGGAAGATAGGACGAATCCAACAACTTGGTGGACTTCACCTTGTCTGCAGGGTGTTTGCCTCAGCACTTTTCCCTTTTCCCAATATTCTGTGCCAAATTTAATAGGAAGCCCAAACTGAGTGCTCAAAGAAAGGAGGTGAGAACAAAGGGCTCTGTCCACATAAGAGTTTGTTCCAGCCCAAAGGGAATAACTAGTTGTCCTCAGCTGCATGCTTTGCTGTCAGAAGAAAGCAGCTCTGCTAGACAGACAAAGTAAATAAATAAAGAGATTGTTTTGGAGAGGGCACTACTAGCTGGAGGGATTCAAGAAAGTTTTCATATAAGAGTTGGCCTTTGAACTGGGAATTGGAAACCCAGGAATTCAGAACATTTAAAAGGTAAAAGAGGAGTCCACAGCAAAATGCTGGTTTTCCTGACGTGGTAGTTTCATAAAGCAGTTTCTGAAGAGAATTTTTTTTAACCCTACTGTTGAAGAATATTGTTGTAGAATTTGCTATTCTGATAATTGAGACAATAAATGAGACAATGAAGAAACATGTTAGCTTTACTATAATGTTGCAAATTTGTCAGCAAAAATACCATATTGTTGCTCTGCCCCATGAAGCCTACAGTGCCTCGATTACATGGGAGGGGCCACATCTAAATGGCCAAAGACTCCCACTGTGTCCAGACCATCACCAGTTATGCTGTTTCTTATCCTAAACAGGCCAAAGAGTGGAAATAGTTCTGGAAGAGGCAGTGAGAAAGGATGTCTTTTCATAACATTTCCCTCCCTTTTTGTTATGCCATTATTCACTGGGTGAATCTTTGATTAAAAGGACAACAATCAATCAATCAAATCTGAAGAGGGATAAACTTCATACCTAGCTTAGAGACACTTCCTGCCCTATTTCCTTGGATCCCCTCTCCTGGAGGAAAAAGTACAAATGATCTCACGCTTACCTTGCCTTACTGTGGTCCCATCTCAGTTATCTTGGTATATTTTATATTAACCTTTCTTGCCCCCCTTCTGGGAAATTTCCTTCTTTTTATCTATTCTCTTCCTATAATTCTTTCTGTCTGGTGTTTCCCAGATCCTTTCTCTGACCCTATGAAGACAGTGACAACTAAGTGGTGCAGTGAATAGAGTACCAACCTTGAATTCAGGAGGACAGGAGTTTGAATCCAACCTTAGACACTTGACCTAGGGCCAGCCACTTAACCCTGATTGCCTCCCATCCAGGGCCGTCTCCAATCATTCTGATTCAAATCTGGCCACTAGATTCAGATGGCTCTGGAGCAGAGAGTGAGGCTGGTGACGTAGTTTAGAACTCCCTCACTCAAATCCAATTCATGTGCTTGTCATGGCATCACCTTCCTGATGTCATGGTCTTCTTCGAAAGTGAAGGACAAACATTAAAATAGATTAAATTAGAATTTTCTCTTTTGAAAATAAGAAAAGATTTGGTTGGAGAAGGAGGAAATAGAAAAGATTTCAAGCATGTAAAACTGCATCAAATATGTTAACACCAAATTTAAATCCCTACCTCACTAGCCTTACAAACTCCATTTGGTTTTATGAGTTAAATTCAAAAAAATAAACCATTAAAAAAGTGAGAGGAACACATGCATTATTCTTATTCAATATATTGAGGTAGAATTCTTGACCACTGAACTAATATGAAGATAAAACTAAGGAGGACAAGTTTGGAGGTTTGATTATATAATTTAAAAAATCCATACAACAAAAAAAAAACTAAGATAAAAAAAAGCAAAGGAATGGAAAAACATGTGAGAAGACATATAAAAGTTCTATTTGGAGATTTTCCCAAGGAATTGATACAAAGCTATATATGTATATACACAAAAATAGTAAGTAAGTACTTGAGATAAATGATCCTAAGGATTTTAAAAATCAATTCAAAACTACTGCACAGCACTACCTCATACTGACTAAACTGGTGAAACTAAACACATGGCTTGATGTGGGCAGCACTATGGGAAAACAGGTAAATATCTATGCACTGCTGATAGAGCAGTCTGTCTGGAAAGAGATAAAGTGCAATGAGAACAATCAACCTGGCTTTGCTCTATGCCACAGTAATCTAATTATCCTTTTAGAAAATATGATAGAAATATGAAATTTTGAAATATGGAAATTCAATTATCCTATTAAGAAATATGAAAAATATATTTTCATATATTTGTATGTTTAAAGAACTAGAATCCTCTATGGATGGAATAACTAACCAGCACACTTGCACATAGACCATCCTAAAAGGATAAACAAATATCTTGTGGATCTGTTATTTGGGTAAATAATTGTGGCTACACTTTATTCTGCATCCTTTTAAAATAGCTATCAAATTCTGAATTTCATCCCCTCCCAACTTGTTATCCCATGCATATGAAGACTCCCCCTTCCCATCCCTGAAAAATGGGAAGATGAGAACAATTTATCCCAACAGCCATGAAGCAGGTGTTGTGGAGTACTCAGAGATTGGTCAGACATTGAAGACACCTGAATTTATCCACTGCCTCCTGGACTATCACTAATCATCTTAACTTTTGTCTTGTCCCCGGACTCCAAGGGCTCTGGAGGAGAGACTGAGGCTGATGACTTTGTGAAACTCTGACATACTTGAAGGGTCCTGGAAGACCACAACAATGTGCTGGCTGAGGCAAGAACCATTGATTTAGATTACTTGCTGCCTTTATTTAAAAAAAAAACCCAAATCCTCCATTGATTCCAGATTTCCAGATACCATCTTATTTTTCTTTATATTTACAGTCAGATTCTTAGTATTCAGATGTTACAGTGGACCTGCTGACTCTACTTCCTGCTCCAAGCTTTCTTTCTAATCCTTTGGCCTAATCATCACATTTTGGGGGGGGGGTACTTGAATTCTTTCTGATTGCTTTACTGAATTTAATATTGTCAATTATTCCCTTTTGTTATTATCTTTGTCATTTTTCAGTCATGTCTCATTTTTCATGGCCCCATTTGTGACTTGGCAAAGTTACTGGAGCTGGAGGTCATTTTCTTCTCTAGCTCATTTTACAAGTGAGGAAACTGAGGCAAGTGACTTGCCCAGGGTCACACAGCTAGTACCTGAGGTTAAATTGGAACTCTGGAAGAATGAGTTTGTACCACTTAGTTGTCCTGTTACAATGTTTTTCTTCCTTGGTTTCCTTCAGAGTTCATCATGTTCATGGTCCTACCAAGTGAGAGAAGCAATGTTTCTAGTTGAATTTGGAGTCAGGAAGACTTGGGCTCAAATTCTACCTCTGAGCAATGGGCAAAGTACTAAAATCTGTCTGAGCCTTAGTTTTTTCATTTATAAAATGGAGGTTATAATCTCTGTAAAGCCTCTCTCACAGGATTATTGTGAGACTGAAATGAAATAATATATGTGAAGTCTTTGTTCACTTTAAAGTGCTTTCTAAGAATAGGTTATTGTTCCCTGATTGCTCTTTTTCTCTTTTTTTTTTTTGCTGACCTCTTTTCTTGTATCTTAGGTGCTGATACTCTTCAGGTTTTAATCTGTAGAATGAAAGTTCAGACCTTAGAATATTTTGCTTGTCTCTCTCTTCTTTCTTTTCCTTTATCTCTTAGTTTCTGTCTCTTGGTATTCTCGTATTCTTATCTGCAACCAAGAGCTTCAATCTTTAAGTAGATGATCACCAAGTAAATATCTAGAACTTGTTCCTCTTTCATGTTCAAGTATCACTTCTTCAGATACCTTCTGGTCAGCTTCATTTAGGTGTTCCTTCATCAATTCAAATTTAACATGTTTAAAACTGAACATTTAATGTCTTTCCTCTCTGTCTATCTGTCTCTCTTTCTCTCCCTCTCTCTCCCCTGACCCATATCATCTCTTTTGGCTGTCTTCATTATCCTCTTTGCCAGTCACTTATACTCAAAACTTAGTCACATTTAATTCTTTTTAAACATCTCCCCAACCCCATCAGATTAATCATCATATTTTGCTGATTATTCCACTGCTATGTCTCTTGCAACAATCCCTTTCTTTTCATTTTTGTTGCCACCACCATATTTCATTAAATTAGTACTTATACCCAAACATTTCAATTGCCTCCTAACTTGTCTCCCTCTTTCCAGCCCTTTGCTCCTCCAATTTACACTTAATCTGGCTTAACAATTAATTTTACAATATCAGTACATTCACATCTTCCTATTCAAAGTCTGTAGTGGTTTCCCTTTGCCTATAAAATAAAGTCCAAACTCACTGATCTTTCAAAATTGGATCTCAATGAACTCCTTTTAGGCTTATTACTTACTTGTTCCAAAGATAATTTTGGCTTGTTTTGTCATTGTTACTGTTGTTCATCCTTCATTTTAGAAGCAGACCAAAGACATCATGAGGGTGATGCCCTGACATGTGCCTGTGAATTGGATTTAAGTAGAGCTTCACAAAGTTATCAACCTCACTCTCTCCTCCAGAGTCCAATAGCAAAACAAAAGATGACGATCAATGACCTGGGATGCTTTGGGGTACAAAGAATTGGAAACAAAATGGATGCTCATCAATTGGAACATGACTCCTTGGCACTTACTGAGGATGAATTAGTTTTTTCCTTTGAATGCTATATGACTTTTCCTAGTAGAAGTAGTCCTGGAATAGGAGTCAGAGGAACTAGGTTTGAATCCTGCCTTGTCTTATGGATATTCAAGTGACTTTGGGTAATCTACTTAACTCCACAAAGCCTTAGTTCTCTCATTTATAAAATGATTATTGGCACAGTGGATAGAGCACTGATCCTGGAGTCAGGAGGACCCGAGTTCAAATTCTGTCTCAGACACTTAATACTTAACTAACTGTATGACCTTGGGCAAATCACTTAACTCCATTGCCTTGCAATGATTTCTAAGGTCATTCCCCATGTCAAAACCTATGAGTCCTTAATGAAAACAATTAAGTAACAATATTGTGGATAAAAACTTCATTGATTCAGTCAGGAAAAGACTAATTTACTGATTGTTAATGATCCCTTTTAATTTTATTGACTGACAAATATTATGTATGTTTAAGGGACTAAGTGGGTGATGATTGGATAAAAGGGTTAGCTTCATTCTGTGTATGATAAACATATATATATATATATACATATACATGCATACATACAAATGCACACAAATATATGTGTTATTCTTTGAAGTCCATCTCATTGGCAATATGTAGATAATTCCATTAATAGTCTGTTAAGTTTTGCCTGGGGCGCTGACAGGTGAAATGACTATCTAAGGTCACACAGTTTGTATGAGGTGAGTCTTGAACTCTGGTCATACTGTTTTGGATTCCAGCCTGACTATCCATTACAATATGGAGCCTCTCCTAACTGTAGTTACATTGGTAAAACACCAGTTCCCTGCACTTCACCTTTCTTAAAACCTCTGCTCTTAGAAAGAAGAGAGCTTCAAGTATATTTCACACTCCTCTGAGAAGTGGTATATTCTAGGAAATGAGGTTTTTGCCACCTTGGCCACCATCTCGTAGAATGAGGAAACTTGCACGGAATGAACTGGTTTTCAGTTTCCATAATTTGAGTTTTATTGTATACATACATTTTACAGTGCCTCCTCTCTTATTGGTGCCTGGCCATGACACATTTGAAGGCCACTGGCAATTGTGACCTGAAGTAGAGTGATTTTATTAAACTCCAAGTGCTGCTCATTAGGAGATGGAGCCTCTTTTTCCCTTGTGATTGAGAGCTGCCCCTCTGTAGTTCTGCTCTCTGAGCAGTGTTTTCAAAATGGCATTCAGTCTGAAAGAGTGTCTCATTTCTTATTAACATGCAGATCCCTGGGGCATCATTGGGATGCACAGAAGCTTGTGTGAGGAAATATATTACTTGGGCAAAGGTTTATGATTTGCCTAAAGGACTGAAGTTTATCTTGTGCTTATTATACATTGAGACCTCTGGGTTTAAATGGTGTCTCTGTTCTAGTCCAAGCCAACTAATTTCAGTATTACTTGTGTCTATCCTTTAGATGTCTGAAGAATGTTTGAATTTCAGTTTCAGGAAGCCACATCTATTAAGGTGATGACTAGACTGAGGAATGGATGTTAAAAAACAAACCACAAAAACTAGGGCTCCCAGTTGGGTATTCTTGATAGTCATAACTAGAACAGGATGGCACTGCCTTTGCCTGAAGGTAAGTAATTTACAGAACTATGACAGCATCCTTCCTCTGCTCCCCCCAAACTTACTCCCCAGAGTTATTTACCATCACTCTCTCCTGCCCAGCTCTGGGACCAACCTCAACAGAGTGCTCCTTCCTACTTCAGCAAAGTAGAAACTGCAAGCTCTGCCAGCTTGCACCTGTCCTTCCCCCAAACTACACTAACAAAACTACCATTTACCACAGGTGAAAAATTTTGCTAGTTTGGACACTACTTCCTGGTTCTTAATCAGAATCATAGACTCAGTGTAGCAGGGATAAGACAAAGGGATATGTGTGGTATGGAACCAAAACACCCCATTCATTCAGAACTATATCTTCTCCCTCCTTTGTCTTATTTGTATATAAACATTGCTGTTCCTACTGGACTGTGAGCCCCTTGAAAGCAAGGACTGACTTTTGCCTTTCTTTGTGCCTAGTACATAGTAGGTATTTCATAAATGCTTATTAATTGATTGATTGATTCATTCCCAAGTTCCTTCTTTCCTACTTTCTCTCCTTTCTTCTTCCTGATGAATGATAAAATAATGTGTGCAGTTCGTTTTTGTCTTATTTCCTATTTCTTTGTTAGACATTTTTTGACCAAAGCAAGAATTCTTTCTGTTTCAGCATGACCACTCATTTTACATATTTGCCTGTGTTCTGTTAATTAAAGATTTTATTTATTTTGAGTTTTACAATTTTCCCCCATCTTACTTCCCTCCCCATCCCCCCACAGAAAGCAATTTGTCAGTCTTTACATTGTTTCCATGTTGTACATTGATCCAAATTGAGTGTGATAAGAGAGAGAAATCATATCCTTAAAGAAGAAACATAAAATATAAGAGATAACAAGATCAGACAATAGGATATCAGTTTTTTTTTCTAAATTAAAGGGAATAGTCCTTGAACTTTGTTCAAACTCCACAGTTCTTGATCTGGATACAGATGGTATTCTCCATTGCAGACAGCCCCAAATTGTCCCTGATTGTTGCACTGATGGAATGAACAAGTCCATCAAGGTTAATCATCACCCCTATGTTGCTGTTAGGATGCACAGTGTTTTTCTGGTTCTGCTCATCTTGCTCAGCATCAGTTCATGCAAATCCCTCCAGGCTTCCCTGAATTCCCATCTCTCCTGGGTTTCTAATAGAACAATAGTGTTCCATCTGTCAGTCTATTTTTAAACAGCATCAAGATCCATCTTACATTAGACTTATAGGTCAGTCTGCCATCTTTAAGTAGAATTGTGTTTTCAAATAGATTGACCTCTATTTCTTAAAAAACAGAGTTTTCACTAAATATAGCAGGTGGGAAGAGACTATAGAGATATGTGATTACATACAATGAAATGTATAGCTCCCAGAACCATCAACCTAGAATCCTACTGAACTAGAATTTAGTCAAGCAGGTGGTCTTGGTTTTCCTCACTACTGTATTTATAATGATGTAATAATAGGAGGAAGATATATTTATATAGTAATACATAACTGAAAATGATTCAGATATAGGAACAGTGATAAAATGAATAAGTCTGAAGAACCGGAAAATTTGAAGGGATAGTTAACATATTTGACAGAGCAAGATTGAAAAAGATCTTGACAGTCTCTAGAACATAGGACTGAATCTAAGAAGAAGAAATACAATAGGGATAATATTCAAGTATTATTCTTAGGTTAAAAAAAAAACCAGCTCCGCAAGTGCAAGATGAAGGAGGCATGGTTAAGTAGTAATTGGGGAAAAGAACAAAAATCCATAAAGATGCAGGGGTAGATGAAGAGAATTTGAATGTAACAGAAAGAATTTGGGTGGAGATGTAAATTAACTCTTGAGATGTAAATTTGACTTGAAGTAGAGACTTGGGTGGGGAACCCTCCCCATTCTTAAAATAGCATAGTTTAATGTAAAATTTGTATCTTGATCTCCTTGGACTTTACCCTCTATTTAATCCCAGGTTGAGTATAGGGGAAGGGAGTTCACCTTTTGCCCTCTGGATGAGAGGCAAGACATAAAAACTTGGATTGGACCCTAATTCAGGGCCTACTCAGTCTTCTCTGACAATGGCCCAGCCAAGGCTGCTTGGCTGTACTTTTATCTCTCTCTTTCTCTCTCTAACCCTTCCTATGTCTTGTAATCTTTTTAATGAAGTTTTATTTTATTTCTATCCATGCTTTCCTAGTCTGAATGACTCCTTATAGGCAGAATCGAACCCAAGTAGCCAGCGGCTACCCCTCCCCCCCCATCGTTCAACTTGAGTGGTCTAGGTGGAGATGAATTCTATCCAGAGTGCTGGAGGCTGTTGTTTCTCCTGGTCTTGCCATGTTCTCATTCTCTGCAGAGAGCTTTTACCTCACCCAACACTAGAAAAAGTTTACCTACTCATTAATCTTAACCAATAAAAGTTGATTTTTCATCTGTTAAGGGCAATCCATTTTCCAATGGTATTTAGCATTTAGTGATCTCCTTGGTTTTGTCTTCCCCTAAACAATGATCCATCTAGCCCTATCAAGTAACTAAACCCTTTTGACCTTTCACTTATATTATAGATGAGGAAAATTAGGGTCAGAGAAGGAATGTGGACCAACAGTTGACTATATAGGAAATAGCAGAGCCTGTAATTGAGTCCTAGTCCTTGATTCCAAAGCCAGTGCTTTCTTTTCCATCATTACACCATAGTTCTCCCTCCTTCACTCATCTGTAGTTTATTTAAAGCACATAGCTACATAGGCTTATTCTACCTTAGATCAGGTAAATACTGTGAAAAGGTCTGCATTTTGAGAGATGCCCTCAATATATCTTTCCAGTATAAACCAGTATGGATACTCTGTTATGCACATATCCTGAGATAGCTCTCAATTCAATTCAACAAATATGAAAGGCAATACAAGGATATGAAGATAAAAACCTAAACAATCATGCCTTCATGGAGTTGCCATTAATTATACTGTGCACTGATAAATAACTTATACCAAGTATTGCAAAACATATGCAAGAGGCAGAGGGCACTGACAATTAAAGGGTTCAGGAAAAGGAACAGGGACAAAGTGTTGGTTCAGTGGAAAGAGTAGAGGATTTGGAGTGAGAGGATTTCCATTCAAAACGTAGCTCTGCTACTTTACGTGTGCTACTCATATGTGTGACAAGCATATCACTTAAACTCTTTGGGCCTCAAAAGGACTGGACCAGGTGACTTCTAAGTTCTTTTCCATGTTAAAAGCTAGGATACTAGGAAAGACCTCTCCCTAGTGTGGTGACTAAGCTTGACTAAGAAGGTAGCTGGCAATTCTCAAAGACAGAGATAAGAAAGGAAGTTATTCCATGCCTGGGGGACTGCCTATACAAATACATCAAAGTATAAGATGGAATGTTGTCTATGGGAAATAGGCCATTTTGAGCGCAATAGAGTGTGTGAAGGAGAGTAATAAAAAATGAGACTAGAAAAGTAGATTGGAGCCAGATTATAATCCCCTAAACAAGTTGAGAAAGGAGCTACTGAAGATTTATGAGTAGGAATGTGGTCAGATGTATGAAGAAAATATCAATTTGACAGTTACATGGAGAGTGGGGAGAAAAGAGAGGCTGGAAATTAAAAAAAAAAGTCAATTATGAGGTTATTTCAGTAGATTAGGTGAAAAAATCACAAGGACCTGAATTAGAATAAAGGCTGTGAAAAGTGAGAAAGGAATGGATACAAAGGGATATTGTGGAGGAAAAATGAACAAGATTTGGTGGGTGGGCTATTTGTGGGTAGCTGGAAGGAGGGTATTGAGCTCATCAGAAAAAAAGGACAATTGTAGGAAGGGTTTGTGACAAAGATAATGAATTCTATTTTAGATATGTTGAATTTTAGATGTCCATGGAACATTCTAGTAGAGATGTTCTATAGGCAATTAGTAATGTGAGATTGGCATTTAGGAGAGAGATTGGGGCTGTATGATATTTAGATTTGTGAGTCAGCTGCAGAAAGATGATAATTAAACTCATGGTGTAGAGAAAGGAGAGGGCCAAGGACAGAGCCTTGGGGAACACCCACACTGGTTGGGCGAGTGCCAACTGCTGAGACAATACAGGAGACTTTTAATATGGGATTTTAATAATACTTGATTTGGTCTTAATCCTGAGCAATCTAGAAATATAAATAATGATGTTATAAAATTTTATAAACTTCTAGCCATGAGAGTGAAGTATTATAATGGAATTCTAGGGAAGCTTGTTAACACCCCCCACCCTTCCAATTCCATCTGCATGTAAGCATTTACCATGTTCAAGGTGCTGTTAGTCTCTAGGGATACAATAGCAAAATGATAAAATGGACCCTGACTAACAGTAAATTTAAATAGATAAGTATATACGCAATAATTTTAAGAGTGAGTGAGAGAGAGAGAGCATTAAGAGAATTAGAAAAAAGGTTTCCATGAAAGATGACCCATAGCAAGAACCTTGAATGAAGCTACTAATTCTAAAAGGCAAAAAAGAATACATATTTTATTATATCTACCTATGTAGTGTGTATATATACATACACACAAATATATATTTTTCACACACACATATATATAAACACAATTATATATATTTAAAACTGTATGTAATAGATTAACTATTTTATATGTAACCTTTTTCTTGTTTTTTTAATATGCTAAAGACTTCCCCTCTAAGATTACCTTTCATCTACTCTGTATGTATCTGATTTGAGATTATTTACGTGTTTCCCCCTTTAAGAATGTAAACTTTTAAGGGCAGGGACTGTGTTTTTTTGAGCTAAATCTTTTTTTAAAAATTATTTTTGTACAAGTGATTTTTTTAATACATTACTAAAATATTCTTGTTTAAGAGTAAATATAATACCCCTCCCCCCAAAATATAGACCCTCTTGAGAAATAAAGTAAAAGAAAGAGAAAAAATGTGCTTCAGTCTGTGTTCTGATACCATCAGCTTGGACATGGGTAGATCACACATACTTTATGATAAGTTCATCACAAAAATTATTTCCATATTTTTCCACTGTTGCTGATTGTAATTCCCTCCATCCATACCTCTCCACTACCATATATTATATTTTCTTTTTCCTTTCACTCTGTTTCCTCTTTTAAAATGTGCTGTAGGGTAGTCTGCAGCAGACTGATCACCTGCCCTGGGGCCAAGAGGCCCCAAGCCTACCTCTCACCCCTGAGACCCAACAACCACCTGGCCCAGTGGTCCTGGACAGACCACCCAATCCCAGTCCCTTGCAAGAAGTAAAAAAGAAAATATGTTATATCTAACTATTCTCTCCTGTGATCTACCCTCTCCTCCATCACCCATATCCCTACCTTCCCCCTTTCCCCCTTCTCTCCTTTTTACTCTAGATGTCTATACCCTATTGAGTGTATATGCTGTTTCCTCTCTGAGTCATTTCTGATGTGAGTGAAGGTTCCCTCATTCCACCTCACCTTCCCCCTTTCCATACCATTGCAAAAGCTACATGAAATATCTTTTATATTAAATACCTTAGCCTATTCTACCTCTCCTTTCTCTTGTTCCCTGTACATTTCCTTTTTAGCCATTGACTCCATTTTTACACTATATCTTCAAATTCATCTCTCCTGTGCTATAAAAGCTCCTTCTACCTGCTCTATTAAATGAGAAGTTTCATATGAATGTTATCAGTATCATTTTTCTATGCAGGAATACATGCAGTTCATTATCATTAAGTCCCTCATATTTTACCTTTTTTCCTCCACTCTCTATGCTTCACCTAAGTCCTGTATTTGAAGGTCAAGCATTCAGTTCAGCTCTGATCATTTAAACAGGAACAGTTGAAATTCCCCTGGTTCATTGAAAGTCCATCTTTTGCCCTGGAGGAAGGATGTTCAGTTTTGCTGGGTAGTTGATTCTCAGTTGCATTCCAAGCTCTTTTGCCTTCCAGTATATTATATTCCAAGACATAAGAGTCTTTAATGTAGTTGATGCCAAATCCTGTGTGATCCTGACTGCAGCTCCATGATATTGGAATTGTGTCCTTCTGGCTGCATGTAATATTTTCTCTTTGACTTGGGAGTTCTGGAACTTGGCTATTAATATTACTGGGGGTTGTTTTTTTTGGAGGGGGATCTCTTTCTGGGGGAGATTGGTGGATTCTCTCAATTTCTATTTTGCCCTCTGCTTCTAGGATATCAGGGCAATTTTCCTGTAGGAATTCTTTAAAAATGAGGTCAAGGCTCTTTTCCTGATCGTGACTTTCAGGTATCCCAATAATTTTTAAATTATCTTTTCTGAATCTGTTTTCCAGGTCAGTTGTTTATTCAATGAGATGCTTTACATTTTCTTATAATTTTTCATTTTTTGGTGTTGAAGTATTGTGTCTTGACTTTAGCTCTATTCTACAACTGAAGGATCTGTTTTCATCAGAGAGCTTTCTTATCTCCTTTTTCCATATGACTAATTCTGCTTTTTTTCTTCTTTCTTTTTTTTTTAAAGAATTTTATTTAAGGGGCAATGGGATTAAGTGACTTGCCCAAGGTCACACAGCTAAGTCATTATTAAGTATCTGATACCATATTTGAACTCAGGTCCTCCTCTTGACTCCAGGGCTGGTGTTCTATCCACTGCACCACCTAGGTGCCCCATCAATTCTGCTTTTTAAAGCTTCTCCTCAATAACTTTTTTGAACTGTTTTATCCATTTGACCTATGCTGATTTTTCGCATGTTATTTTCTTTTTTTTTGTTATTTTTTTTTGTTAATTTTTTTTGGATCTCCTTGACTAAGCTGTTGACTTCTTTTTTCATGTTTTGCCTGCATCTCTCTCATTTCTTTTCCCAATTTTTCTTCTATCTTCCTTACTTGATTTTCAAAATCTTTTTTGAGCTCTGTCATAGCCGGAGCCCAGCTTTAGGTTTTCTTGGACTCTTTAGATGTGGGAGCTTGTACTTCCTCATCTTCAGATTGCGTATTTTGATCCTTCTTGGGATCATAGACAATGTATTTCTCAATGGTGTTCCTCTTTTTTCTCTGTTTACTCATTTCTCCAACCTATGCCTGGTTTGGGGGTGCTTCCTGAACTTTTGAGTATTATTGGGACACCCCATCCCCCAAGATCTCAGTGTGTGAAGCTCTGACTCTCTTCTGGTTTGTGAATGACCACAAGTGTACCCCTCTTGCCACAGGGCTGAGGTGGGGGGGCCCTATTCTATATGGGGGGGCCTAGACTGTGATCAGGATCTGAATTTGATCAGAGCCCCAGAGTCCTGTTCCAGGTACAGAGAGGACAGACCTTGTAAGTCTCTCTCCCCTACCTTCAGTGGGCTGAGCACTCAGGGTTCAGTTGCCTGGAGGCTCCTGCTTGCCAACTTCTCAACTGCTTCCTTTTCTGGGATCTGGGTTGCCATGGCTGCTGCACTGAGTGCCCTTAGGGCCTGGGCTTCTGTGCTCACTCTGGCAAAGCTCTCCCTGCTGATCCTCCAAGTTGTGACCAGTGCTCCCTGGGGTGCAGGTCAGGAAACTGCTTCTGCTGTGGGAGCTGGGACTGCCAGGTGCCCTGGGGCTCTTTCCAGGAGGCTGAAATTTCTTCACTCTAGTGGGGCTGCCACTCTAACCCTGTACAGTGGAGTTTTTCCACTATTTTCCCAGTTTACCTTGGTCTGGAGAATTGTCTCTGGATCTTTCTGTGGATTCTGTCTCTCAAAAATTTAGTTAGAGTCATAATTTTAAGAGTTTTTTGAAATACTATGGAGAAAACACCTAGGAGAGTTTCTTCTCCTGTTACCATGTTGGCTCTGCCCCGCAGGGACTGTTTTTGTATTTTTTTTTTGTATCTCCAGAGTTTAGCACAGTGACTGGTACACAGAAAGTGCTTATTAAGTACTTATTGATTGATTGTTGATATTTTCTAATTCCTAATGAAGCATTTTTTTTTTAGGATTTTTGCAAGGCAAATAGGGTTAAGTGGCTTGCCCAAGGCCACCCAGCTAGGTAATTATTAAGTGTCTGAGGCTGGATTTGAACTCAGGTGCTCTTTTTTTTTTGCCTTTTCAGCCTTATCTTTATTTTTTTTTAATTTTTATTAAAGATATTATTTGAGTTTTACAGTTTTCCCCCAATCTTGCTTCCCTCCCCCCACCCCCACCCCACAGATAGCACTCCGTCACTCTTTACTTTGTTTCCATGTTGTACCTTGATCCAAATTGGGTGTGATGAGAGAGAAATCATATCCTTAAAGAGAACAGAATTCTCAGAGGTAACCAGATCATACCATGAGACATCTGGGGTTTTTTTTCCGAATTAAAGGGAATAGTCCTTGTACTTTGTTTATACTCCACAGCTCCTTATCTGGATACAGATGGTACTCTCCTTTGCAGACAGCCAAAAATTGTTCCCAATTGTTGCACTGATGGAATGAGCAAGTCCTTCAAGGTTGAACATCACTCCCATGTTGCTGTTAGGGTGTACAGTGTTTTTCTGGTTCTGCTCATCTCACTCAGCATCAGTTCATGCAAATCCCTCCAGGTTTCCCTGAAATCCCGTCCCTCCTGGTTTCTAATAGAACAATAGTGTTCCATGACATATATATACCACAGTTTGCTAAACCATTCCCCAATTGAAAGAAATTTACTGGATTTCCAATTCTTTGCCACCACAAACAGGGCTGCTATAAATATTTTTGTACAAGTAATGTTTTTAGCCTTTTTCCTCATCTCTTCAGGGTATAGACCCAGTAGTGGTATTGCTGGGTCAAAGGGTATACACATTTTTGTTGCCCTTTGGGCATAGTTCCAAATAGCTCTCCAGAAGGGTTGGATGAGTTCACAGCTCCACCAACAGTGTAATAGTGTCCCAGATTTCCCACATCCCTTCCAACAATGATCGTTATCCTTCCTGGTCATACTGGCCAATCTGAGAGGTGTGAGGTGGTACCTCAGCGAAGTTTTAATTTGCATTTCTCTAATAATTAATGATTTAGAGCATTTTTTCATATGGCTATGAATTGCTTTGATCTCCTCATCTGTAAATTGCCTTTGCATATCCTTTGACCATTTGTCAATTGGGGAATGGCTTTTTGTTTTAAAAATATGACTCAGTTCTCTGTATATTTTAGAAATGAGTCCTTTGTCAGAATCATTAGTTGTAAAGATTGTTTCCCAATTTACTACTTTTCTTTTGATCTTGATTACATTGGTTTTATCTGTGCAAAAACTTTTTAATTTAATGTAATCGAAATCATCTAATTGGTTTTTAGTGATGTTCTCCAACTCTTCCTTAGTCATAAACTGTTCCCCTTTCCATAGATCTGACAGGTAGACTAGTCCTTGATCTTCTAATTTGCTTATAGTATTGTTTTTTATGTCTATGTCCTGTAACCATTTGGATCTTATCTTGGTAAAGGGTGTGAGGTGTTGGTCTAATCTTAGTTTCTTCCATACTAACTTCCAATTATCCCAGCAGTTTTTATCAAAGAGGGAGTTTTTATCCCAATGGCCTGACTCTGGGTTTATCAAACAGCAGATTACTATAATCCTCTCCTGCTTTTACACCTAGTCCATTCCACTGGTCCACCACTCTATTTCTTAGCCAATACCAAACAGTTTTGATGACTGATGCTTTATAATATAATTTTAGATCCAGTAGTGCTAAGCCACCTTCGTTTGCATTTTTTTTTCATTAAGCTCCTGGCAATTCTTGACTTTTTATTTCTCCATATGAATTTACTTACAATTTTTTCTAGCTCATTAATGTAATTTTTTGGAATTTTGATTGGTAGGGCACTGAACAGATAGTTTAATTTTGGTAGAATTGTCATTTTTATTATATTAGCTCTACCTATCCATGAGCAGTTGATATTTGCCCAGTTATTTAAATCTGATTTAATTTGTGTGAGAAGTGTTTTATAATTATTTTCAAAAAGATTCTGGGTCTGTCTTGGCAAATAGACTCCCAAGTATTTTACGCTGTCTGAGGTTACTTTGAATGGGATTTCTCTTTCTAGCTCTTCCTGCTGTTTCTTGCTAGTCATATATAGGAAAGTTGAGGATTTATGGGGGTTTATTTTATAACCTGCAACTTTGCTAAAATTGCTAATTGTTTCCAGTAATTTTTTAGATGATTTCTTGGGATTCTCTAGGTAGACCATCATGTCATCTGCGAATAGTGAGAGTTTTGTCTCTTCCTTCACAATTCTAATTCCTTTAATTTCTTTTTCTTCTCTAATTGCTGATGCTAACATTTCTAATACAATATTGAATAGTAGTGGTCATAATGGGCACCCTTGTTTAACCCCTGATCTTATTGGGAATGCCTCTAGCCTCTCCCCATTGAGTATAATGCTTGTTGATGGTTTCAGATAGATACTGCTAATTATTTTAAGGAACAGTCCATTTATTCCTACACTCTCTAGTGTTTTTAATAGGAATGGATGCTGTATTTTGTCAAAAGCTTTTTCAGCATCTATTGATATGATCATATGGTTTCTGATAGGTTTGTTATTGATCTAATTGAGTATACTAACAGTTTTCCTAATATTGAACCAACTCTGCATTCCTGGAATAAATCCTACTTGATCATAATGTATTATCCTAGTGATGACTTGTTGTAGTCGTTTTGCTAAGATTTTATTTAGGATTTTTGCATCTATATTCATCAGGGAAATAGGTCTATAATTTTCTTCTCTGTTTTAACTCTTCCTGGTTTAGGTAGCAGTACCATATTGGTTTCATAGAAAGAGTTAGGCAGAGTTCCATCTTTCCCTATTTTTCCAAAGAGTTTATATAGGATTGGACCAATCGTTCTTTAAATATTTGGTAGAATTCACTTGTGAATCCATCAGGCCCTGGAGATTTTTTTTTTAGGGAGTTCACTAATGGCTTGTTGAATTTCTTTTTTCTGAGATAGGGTTGTTCAGGTATTTAATCTCTTCTTCATTTAACCTGGGCAACTTATATTTTTGTAAATATTCATCCATTTCACTTAGGTTATCAAATTTATTGGCATAGAGTTGGGCAAAATAATTTCGAATTATTACTTTAATTTCCTCCTCATTGGTGGTGAGTTCACCTTTTTCATCTATAATACTAGCAATTTGGTTTTCTTCTTTCTTTTTTTTTTATCAAATTGACCAGAGGTTTATCAATTTTATTGGTTTTTTCATAATACCAACTTTTGGTTTTATTTATTAATTCAATAGTTTTTTTGCTTTCAATTTTATTAATTTCTCCTTTGATTTTTAAAATTTCTAATTTGGTATTTGATTGGGGATTTTTGATTTGTTCTTTCTCTAACTTTTTTAGTTGCATGTTTAGTTCATTGATTTCCTCTTTCTCCAATTTATTCATATAAGCATTTAGAGCTATAATATATCCCCTGAGAGTTGCTTTGAATGAATCCCATAGGTTTTGGTATGTTGTTTCATTGTTATCATTATCTAGGATAAAATGGTTAATTCTTTCTATAATTTGTTTTTTGGTCCACTCATTTTTTTAAGATGAGGTTATTCAGTTGCCAATTTGCTCTGGGTCTATATGCCCTTGGCCCAGTATTACATATGACTTTTATTGCATTGTGATCTGAGAAAGATGTATTCACTATTTCTGCCTTTCTGCAGTTGATCATTAGATTTTTATGTCCTAGTACATGGTCAATTTTTGTATAAGTTCCATGTACTACAGAGAAAAAGGTATATTCCTTCCTATCCCCATTCAGTTTCCTCCATAAGTCTACCATATCTAATTTTTCTAACAATCTATTTACCTCCCTAATTTCTTTCTTGTTTGTTTTATCATTTGATTTATCTAGATCTGATAGCAGGAGGTTGAGGTCTCCTACTAGTAGAGTTTTGCTGTCTATGTCTTCCTGTAATTCTTTCAGCTTCTCCTCTAAGAATTTGGGTGCTGTCCCACTGGGTGCATATATATTCAATATTGAAATGAGTTTATTGTCTATGGTACCTTTTAGGAGGATAAAGTTTCCTTTTTTATGTCTTTTAACGCTATCTATTTTTGCTGCTGCTTTGTCTGAGATAAGGATTGCTACCCCTGCTTTTTTTACTTCAGCTGAAGCAAAATATATTTTGCTCCAACCTTTTACCTTTACTCTATATGTATCTCTCTGCTTCAAATGAGTTTCTTGTAAGCAGCATATTGTAGGATTCTGGTTTTTAATCCACTCTGCTATTTGCTTACGTTTTAAGGGAGAGTTCATCCCATTCACATTCAAGGTTATGATTACTAATTCTTTATTGCCCTCTGTGCTATCTTCCCTCTGTTTGTATTTTTCCCCCTCCCCCCCTTTTATCCATATTCCCCAGTATTTTGTTTTTGAATACCACCCCCTTCAGTGTGTTTGCCCTCCTATATCACACCCTCCCTTTTCTTTCCCCTTTCCCTGTTCCCTTCCCTTCCTTTTGTTATTTCCCCTTATTTCTTCCACTCCCCTTCCCTTTCTCTGTCCCCCCTCCCCTTTTCCCCTTTTACTTCTTGAAAGGTTAGATGTTTTATAAGTTAACTGAGTATGTGTAGGTTGACTTTAAGCCAAGTCTGATGAGAAGAAGATTCAGGTGTTTCTCCTCTATTCCCTTCTTCCCCTCTATTACCATAGGTTTTTTTGTACCTCTTAGTGTAATGAGATTTGTCCCATTCAATTCCCTCCCTCCTCCCGTCTCTTTCCTGTCCCCCTTTTTAGGGATGTAGTGTATTTTTTTTTAGATCATTCTATCTAAGTCATAGAAAATTCTGAGTGTCTGTCCCTTCTAGTTCAGTATATTCTGTTGAATAGAGTCCAAATTCCTGTGAGTTATTAGAGTCTTTCTCCCCAGTGGAGTTAAAGCCAGTTACATCCCATTAGATATCAGTCTCATGGATAGGTCATGGATGTCCATCATTTCTGGCTAGGTATATTCTCTCTGTTAGAGTTACATTTCTCAGGATTTATGAGAGTCTCTACCCCTCCCCCCCATGCTGGGATATAGCCAGTTTCAACTTGCTGGATTGCATTTTTTTCCTTTTACTGCCCCCCCCTTTTTTTTACCTTTTCATGTGTCTCTTGAACCTCCTGTTTGATATCCAAATTTTCTGTTTAGCTCTGGTCTTTTCATCAGAAATTTTTGGAATGCTTCCATTTCGTTAAATGTCCATCTTTTTCCTTGGAAGAGAAGGCTCAGCTTTGCAGGAAAGTAGATTCTTGGCTGCATTCCAAGCTCCCGTGCTCTTTGAAATATCTCATTCCAGGCCCTTCGATCCCTTAAAGTTGACGCAACCAGGTCCTGCGTGATCCTTACTGTGGCTCCTTGATATTTAAATTGTTTCTTTCTGGCTGCTTGCAGGATTTTCTCTTTTATCTGATAGTTCTGGAGTTTGGCCACAACATTCCTTGGTGTTTTCCTTTTAGGATCTTTTTCTGGTGGGGATCGATGTACTCTTTCAATAACTACTTTGCCCTCCGATTCCATGATGTCAGGGCAATTTTCTATCACTAGATCCTGTAATATTAAGTCCAGGCTTTTTTTCTCTTCAATGTTTTCAGGAAGTCCTATAATTTTCAGGTTGCCCCTCCTTGATATATTCTCGAGGTCAGTGGTTTTGTTGATGAGGTATTTCACATTTGCTTCTATTTTTTCTATTTTTTGATTTTGTTTAACTGACTCTTGCTGTCTTGTGGAGTCATTAGTTTCTGTAGACTCCATTATTTTTTGGGGGGAGGAATTTTCTTCATTGACCATTTCCAATTGGTCAATTCTACTTTTGAAAGAGCTTTCCATTTGACCAATTGAGGTTTTGAGAGAATTAATTTCTTTTTGCATTTGCTCATTTGAGGATCTGAGAGAATTGTTCTCATTTTGTAATTGTCCAATTCTACTTTCTAAGGTTTTGTTTTCTTGTTGCAAGGTATTAATTGTTTCCCCCAGATTTTCCAGTTGATTTTTAAACTCCTTCCTTATTTCTTCAAGGAAGTCTTTAAGTGCTGGAGACCAGATTGTATTCTCCTCAGATGTTCCAAGTCTCTCTGGGTTGGGGTCTTTCCCTTCCAGGAATTTTTCTATGGATCCACCTTTCCGCTGACCCTTCTTCATTATGCTAAGACCTTGAGTTGGGTGGGGCTGGTTCACCTGGGCTTGGGATCTCTAAAGGCTTTACTGAGTGCAGTTTCTCTGGCTGGCCAGTAGGAGGTGCTGGTTTCCCTCTCTGGGGTGTCTGTGACCTTGGTTTTGAGGCCTTGTCCCTTTGCTTGAGGGAGGGAATTGGAGCTATTGAAGTCTTTTGCCTTCAATCAATGGTGGGCTTTACCCTGGCCTGAGGTGATTCCTCAGCTGGGCTGGTTCTTTTGCTCACATACCTGGGCCTGAGGCAGAAATAATTTGCATTTGTTTGGGAGGAGGCCTCAGTGCAATGGAGGCGTGGGCTCAGAGTTTCTCAGACCTGAGGAGCCCAGGGATGGTGTCTGCAGCTGTCCTGCACCAGACCTCTCCCCACAGCCCCTTCCCCAAGTTCCAGGGGGACAGCACCAACACCAGCGCCTCTGCTTCCCCACGGACCCAAGCCCCCTTTGTGCAGCCCCACTGCTGATCCAGCAGGTCCGGTTCTCGGGCCCTCAGACCCCTGGTTCCGATTCAGCTGTTGGTCTGGCTGATCTTCCCTGGGAGCTCGGACTCACCTGCTGGTACTCAGCCAAGGCTGCTGCGGGAGACAAATCCTGAGGTAGATTTTCCTCTCCTGGCTTTTCTTTCTGGGTTTCCTGGTTCGGATTTCTTTTAAGAGGTTTGTTTCATGTGATAGATGGGGAAGAGATCAGGAGACTTTAGAACTGTGCCTGTCTTCTCTCCGCCATCTTGGCCGGAAGTCCAGGTGCTCTTTCCACTGCGCCATCTAGCCACCCCATAATGAAGCATTTTTAAAAGACATATAGATCCTCATTGATCTGAGAAAGTTTAAAGCAGTGACTTCTATGGCAACTGATCTCTCTACCTCAAGTCTCTCCCCTATCCAATCCATCCTACACTCAGATACCTAGGAGGTATTCCAAAATATCATTCCAAAATGTTACTCCCCTGTTCAAAAAAATCTTAGTGATTTCCTGTCATCTCTAGGATCAAATACAAACGCTTCCAGTATTTAAAGCTCTTCAAACCTATCTGTTCAATATTATTATACATTACTTCTCTTTGTATACTCCTTGGTTCAGTCAAACCAAACATCTTGCATCAGAGGAGTGCACTTGTGGTCATTCACAGACCAGGAGAGCAGTCAGAGCTTCACACACTGAGATCCTTGGGGGTGGGGGTGTCCCAATAATACTCAAAAGCTCAGGAAGCACCCCAAAACCAGGCATAGGTTGAAGAAATGAGTAAACAGAGAAAAAAAAAAGAGGAACACCATTGAAAAATACTTGGTCTATGATCCCAAGATAATCTTACAGATTATCTTCCATCTTCCAGCTCATGCCTGTGTTTAGGCTAATTCCTATGTCTAGAATGAACTCCCTGTTGACCTCTGCCTCTTATAATCCTTCAAAACTCAATTTATAAGCCACCTCCTATATGATATCTTTCCTGATCCCATCTAGTTTCTCCCTCAAGCTCCAAATTACCTCGTATTTATTTTGTATTTACATAGCAACCTTCTCAAATCACCTTCTCAAATTACATTTGGGGTTGGGTCTCTAGAGGAATACTATCCTCGGAATTCAAGGGTGTACTCTGTGGCACAAACCTTTTAAAATTACAGGTCACAATCCCTGAGTGGTGGTTTTCCCATTAGCAATCTGTAATTCTTCGCAAAGACATTTACTTTGATGTCATAGAACTGACAAAATATCCTCTTTTTTAAATCTTGAGCATTCTCTCCCCAATAGACTTAATATCAATAGGAAGAATGAACTCAGACATCCTAGGGTAAAATGGTAGTGAGGTAAATGTGTAGGACACATGTATAGCAAAAGCAATGTATGACCCCTAGGGATTTGGGACCTCAATATTCTTGCTTTCTTCAGATTCTCTCTGTGGTGTGATGAATGAACCATCTGTGTTCTAAGGGCTACTGTTTAACTGGGTCCCCAGGGGCTGTTCCTTTCAATAGTCAGTTTTCTCCTTTTCTTTCTCAACTACCCGTAAAAAAAATTTAACACGTTTTTTTAAAAACATTGAGTTTCAAATTCTCTTGCTCTGAAGCAATTTGATATAGATTATAATATATGGTTATGAAAAATATTTCCATATTAGCCATGTTGCAAAAGAAAAAGCAGGCCAAAAGAAAGAACAAAAAGCAACCCATCAACCAACTCAAGAATAGTAAAGTAAAAAAAAAATATTGGGCTCTCTTCTTTGCTGTTACGAGTTTTGTTTATTGAAGATGCTCCTTTTCCTTGTGATCTTTCCCCTAGCTTCTTTCCCTTTCTCTGGAACTGTGTGTCTTGTTTGGATTATTTATCTCTGTTCTCTGATGAATACAGTGTCTTCTATTACTGTAAGAATAGCTTCAGTTCAAAAGTGACATGGTCAGTGAAGGTAGGGAGAAAGCAGAGAGAAACCTTGTTCTCCCCTTTCTCCCCTGCAGTGAATGATTCTCTTTCAACACCTTGGTTCTTCTTCCACTTCTGGTTTTGATTCCTAGTTGGTTCCCAGTTAAGAACAAATTCCACAGGGCTTAAGTTACTTGATGGGGCAGGTAAATGGAACAATGGTTAGAGCGCTGGTTCTGGAATAAGGGGAACCTGAGTTTAAATTTTGTCATAGACCCTGGGCAAATCAGTTAATCCTGTTTACCCCAGTAAAATGAACTGGAGAAGAAAATAGCAAAACACTACAGTATCTATGAAGAAAAACCCAAATGGGGTTATAGAGAATCAGACACAACTGAAAAGTTTAAATTACCAATAAATAACTATTTTATTCCCCCCCCCCCCCCGGGATGGGACAACTTTGTTTGACCATTTTGGTCCTTTCTAATAAAATTAGGAAAGGTATTTACAATTTATGAAGAAATAAGGGTATGAACATCTTTACAATAAAAGACATTAATATGATTGAATTTTTGGTTTTATGGCTTGAGGGTTGGGCATAGATTAACTCTCCTCCATTTAGTTATTTTATATGTAGTACATGGCTGTGGTAGTAATGTAGGTGTCTTATAGGGCGGTAAGAAGAGATATTTCCATATCTTCCCCTTATTCTTCTTTAAGGAAGACTTTGTTTCTTTCAGTAGGGAAACCAGTCTGTTCTCTCCTCAGAGAAAGGAGTTGCAAGGTAAAATTAAATCTATTTCCTCCGTTAAATACTGTTTTAAATTTAAGCTAAATTCCTAAAAGCTATTCCTTAATGGAGGAAAGAAGACTCCCAAGCTTTATATGACTCCCTTCCTACCAAATGAAAATTCTATAATGAACACAGAATAGATTGCAAAGAAATCCATTTATCCAAGTCAATAGTAAAATAAAAATCAGAGGAAATATATATATACATGAATGTGTTGACCAGACTATACAGAGTTAAGGAACATTCCTTCTGGGAATGAGGTAACAGCTCAACCTAGAGAGTGAGTCTCATATTTCACCTAAGGGGAAATGCTCTGAGATCTCTAGTTAAGCAAGCTGAAGCTAGAGAGGCGTGATGAAGACTGCCAGCTCCTCAATGTCAGCTTCTTCCTAGGAACTTTTTCTCTCTTAACAGCACACATTTTCAGGGCAGCTAAGTGGCACAGTGAATAGAGAACTGACCCTGGAGTCAGGAGGACCTGAGTTTAAATCCAGCCTCAGACACTTAATAATTACCTAGCTGTTTGGCCTTGGGCAAGTCACTTAACCCCATTACCTTGCAAAAAACAAGCAAAAAAAAAAAACCCAGAACAAAACAGCACACATCTTTTTTCTCAAAGCTGGAGAGTTTAAGAGAATGGATCTCTCTTCTCTCCTGTTTTTCCAAATTCTGGCTCACCAGAGCCAATGAGAACAGTCTTACCCAACTAGTCCTTTAGGCCAGGGTTGTCTCCCCTCCTGGGATGTCACCTTTTTTGAGGGTAGAGACTTTTTTGTCTTTGTAACCTGGGTACCTGGCACAGTATCTGAAATATGGTAGTTGACTAATAAACTTTATAGATTGAGAATGGTAGAAAGAAAGAATCAATTTCCACATACTAGGTTTTTCATTTGATAATTTCTTAACATCTATAGTGTTCTCTGTTTCCACAGTTAAAATTCTAAAAATATCTAAAGCACAATCTGGCCTTGCCTAGGCCTTTATTTCTAAGCTACAATTGGATTTTATGTATCACTGATGATTTCTAACTCTTTCTCTCAAACCTCATTTTCTTATCTATTCTGTAGTTTGCTAATGCTGGTATCCAATTCCTAGGAAAAACAAATACCTTAGTAAGATTGTTTCATTTTGCTTCTCAAAAGAATGCAAAGTCATGCAGTAAAAAGGGTATTAGGAAAGGCTTTTTCACTGTTTGAGAAGCAAGTCAAGGATTCATCGAAATTTTTACATGCCAGAGAAATTCACCAAGGGGAAGCAAAAGTTCAGGTAAATGGATTCCCCAGGGAAAGTAGGAGTACATATGGGATGAAGCTGATTTAGGTTCTTCCCTGTCCCCAAACTGAAAACCATAACCTAAGTTGGATGAGCAAGGGGTAAATGATTACAATATTATGGACTCACCGGTCCTAGGCTATAGAGTCCAACTTTTCCATTTTACTTAAACCAAGGTGAATAGAAGTTAATGGCTTTGCTTAGGGTCACAATTTGAGTTAAATATGGGTTTAGAACCAAGGTTTTTTTTTTCTTTTTTTTTCTTTTAAATTTATTTTTTATTCTCATTTTGTACAAATGTTTTTTTACATTAATAAAATATTCTTGTTTACAAGTAAACAAAATACCCCTCCTCCCCCATGAATATAGATAGAGTTGTTTGGGTGAAAAAAGTAAAGGGGAGAGAAAAAAATTAAAATAAAAAATAATAATAGTAATAATTGTAGGTATGGCCAGGTGGCGCAATGGACAAAGCACCAGCCCTGGAGCCACGAGCACCCGAGTCCATATCCAGCCTCATAAACCCAACAATCACCCAGCCGTGTGACATGCAAGTCACCCGATCCCCACTGCCCTGCAAAAACCAAAAAGAAGAAGAAAAAAAGACCCAAAATAAAATAAAATAGTAATAATAGTAGGGGTGGCTAGGTGGCAGACAGAGCATTGGCCCTTGAGCCAGGAGCACCTGGGTCCAAATTCGGCCCCAGACACCCAAAGATCACCCCGCTATGTGGCCCCAGGCAGGCCATCCAGCCCTACTTGCCCTGCACCCTCCCCCAAATAATCATAACAAAAAATGTGCTTGAGTCTTTGTTCCAACACCAACAACTCTGTCATGGGTGGATCTCATTTTTTATGATAAGTCCATCACAAAAGTTATTTCCATATTTTTCCACCGTTGCCATTGCTGATCACAACTCCCTCCTTTCTTATTTCTCCACTACCATGTACTCTATTTTCTCTCTCCTTTCACTATGACTCTGCTGTAGGGTCGCTGAGTGGCACAGCAGACAGATCCCTGGTCCTGGGGCCAAGAAGCCCTGAGCCCCCATACCACCCCTTAGGCCCAGAATCCACCTGGCCCTGTGGTCCTGGGCAGGCCTTCCATTTCCAGCCCCTTGCAAGAAGTAAGAAAGAAAATGTGTTATATCTGGCCACTCTACCCCCATGGTCCATCCTCTCCTTCTTTATTCACATCCCCACCCCTTCCCCCTGCTCCCCCCTCCTTCTTACTTCAGCTGTCTATACCCCATTGAGTATATTTGCTGTTTCCTCTCCTAGCCACCTCTGATGAGAGCAAAGTTTCCCTCATTCCCCCTTGCCTCCCCCCTTCCATATCATTGCAATAGCTCATTGTAATAAAAAAAAAAATCTTATGTGAAATATCTTGGACTATTCCCCCTCTCCTTTTTCTTTCTCCCATTCCATTTCCCTTTTTTTCTATTGACTCCATTTTTACACCATATTTTATCTTCGAATTCAGCTTTCTCCTGTGCTTCAACTATAAAAGCTCTCTACCTGCTCTATTAACTGAGAAGGTTCATATGAGTATTATCAGTGTCATTTTTCTATGCAGGAATACATGCAGTTCATCCTCATTAAGTCCCTCATATTCCCCCCCCCCCCCCAATCTCTATGCTTCACCTGAGTCCTGTATCTGAAGATCAAACCTTCTGTTCAGCTCTGGCCATTCCAAAAGGAACATTTGAAATTCCCCTGGTTCATTGAAAGTCCATCTTTTTCCCTGGAAGGGGACATTCAGCCTTGCTGGGTAGTTCATTCTTGGCTGCATTATAAGCTCTCTTGCCTTCCGGTATATTGTATTCCAAGCCCTACGAGCTTCCAATGTAGCTGCTGCTAAGTCCTGTGTGATCCTGACTACAGCTCCACGATATTTGAACTGTGTCTTTCTGGCTGCTTGTAATATTTTCTCTTTGACTTGGGAGTTCTGGAATTTGGCTATAATATTCCTAGGGGTTGGTTTTTTGGGATCTCTTTCTCTGGGGGATCGGTGGATTCTCTCCATTTCTATTTTTGCCCTCTGCTTCTAGAATATCAGGGCAATTTTCCTGTAGTAATTCTTTGAAAAAGATGTCAAGGCTCTTTTCCTGATCATGAATTTCAGGTATTCCAATAATTTTTAAATTATCTTTCCTAAGTCTGTTTTCCATATCAGTTGTTTTTTCAATGAGATATTTCACATTTTCTTCTAATTTTTCATTTTTTTGGTTTTGAAGTATTGATTCCTGATTTCTGGTAAATTCATCAATCTCCCTGAATTCTATTCTTTGTCTGAAGGATTTGTTCTCCTCAGAGAGTTTTCTTATCTCTTTTTCCATCTGGCCAATTTTGCTTTTTAAAGCATTCTTCTCCTCAATAACTTTTTGAACTGTTTTATCCATTTGACCTAAGCTGTTTTTTAGCATGCTATTTTCTTCAGCATTTTTTTGGATTTCCTTGACTAAGCTGCTGACTTCATTTTCATGTTTTTCCTGCATCTTTCTTTTCCCAGTTTTTCTTCCAGCTCTCTCATTTGATTTTCAGTCTTTTTTGAGCTCTATCATAGCCTGAGCCCAATTTCTGTTTTTCTTGGAGTCTTTAGATGCAGGAGCTTGTGCTTCCTCATCTTCAGACTGAGTATTTTGGTCCTTCTTGGGCTCATTTGCAAAATAGTTCTCAATAGTCTTCTTTTTGTTTCTCTGCTTGCTCATTTTCCCAGCTTGGGGCTGGTTTGGGGTGTTTCTTGAGCTTTTGGAACACTCCCACAAGGGTCTCAGTGTGTGCAGCTCTGTCCTCCCTCCTGGTCTGTGAATGACCATAAGCGCCCCCCTCTGCCAAGGGGCTGAGGTGGGGGGGGGGCTGCTGTTCTATGGGGGGGCCTAGACTGCGATCAGGATCTGAATGTGGTCAGAGCCCCAGAGTCCTGTTTCAGGGGTAGAGGACAGAGCTAGGCAGTCTCTCTTTACTCCCCTCCCTTAGCTCAATGGGCTCATGCCCTGGGGGCTCCTGCTTACCGGCTCTGCCTGCTTCAGTTTCCTGGATCAGGGCTGGGGAAAGATGCTGCTGCTTGCTGTGTGCCCTGAGGGCTGGGCTCCACGTGCTTGCTCTGGCAGAGGTCCCCCCCGCTGTTCCCCCACTTTGTGCCCGTGCTCCCTGGGGTGCAGCTCAGGAGACTCCCCCGCTGCTGTGAGCTGAGACTCCCAGCGCCCTGGGGCTGCCTCCGGGAGGCTGAGGTTCTTTGGCTGTGGCGGGCCACCCCTCTGGCGGGCCGCCCCTCCAATCCCGGGGAGCAGAGCCTTTCTGCTCTTTTCCTGGTTACCTTGAGTAGGAGAACTGCCTCACTGGGTCCCTTTGTGTGTTTTGTCTCTGGAAAGTTTAGTTAGAGTCCTTAGCTGATGAATTTTATCAGAGAGCTCCTAAGACTCGATCCCTTCTTGTCGCCATCTTGGTTCTGCCCCTCAGAACCAAGGTTTTCTACCTCTGACTCTTGTGCTCTTTTTTCTATATCTTCCTGCCTCTCTTAATCTTTTTGTATGGGAGCTCAACCTGTATAGGCTGAGATGATATTGAGATAGATTTCAGACTTGAAATCTCAAACAGCCTACCTTGTCCCACTTGCTGCCCTCAGGGGAATGCTTTGCTAGCTGTTTGCTATTCAGTAGTGTTCTTTTAACCTCCTAACCTTTTTAAAAAAGATTCTCTTAATTGTTACTTAGCAAAATTATCTTAAATTATGTTTTATATTCCTTGAGGGCTAATTGCATCTTAAAACCTATAAAACGAGGGCAGCTACATGGCTCAGTAGCAAGAATACCAGCCCTGAAACCAGTAGGACCTCAGTTCAAACAGGGCCTCAGGCACTTGATATTTGCTAGCTGTGTGAACTTGGGCAAGTCACTTAACCCTACTGCTTTACATCAAAACATAAAAGACTGTATATGACATAGTATACACAAAAACAGCATATATATATCATAATATTTTGATGCACATATGTATATACTTTATATACATGCATATATGGTACTACTATGGTTCCTATAACTTCATAAATCCCTATAGTATCACTAATCACATGAGCAATTTTTTGCATAGCTAACATTTTTTCACTCTAAGACTTAATTAGTGTGGGTACTTTATCCACTAAACAGAACATAGCCCCCACTACTCTATTGAGGTTTGGGGGGGGTCGGAGTTCCCAGGAAATGCTGCCTTCACGCCACCATCTTGGCTCTGCCCCTCTTCCCACTACTCTATTGAGGTTAGACTTTTTGAGTTGCTGTGAACAATTTTTCATTGAACTGAATTAAACCCAGACTGGTCCTTAGATGACAGGTATACTTTGTATTGTATTAGAAACCTAACCAGCCTACCATTTTTTTTTTTGCAAGGCAAACGGGGTTAAGTGGCTTGCCCAAGGCCACACAGCTAGGTAATTATTAAGTGTCTGAGACCGGATTTGAACCCAGGTACTCCTGACTCCAGGGCCTGTGCTTTATCCACTACACCACCGAGCTGTCCCCAGCCTACCACTTCTTGCAATCCACTGTCCTTTGAGAAGCCAAGGCACCTAGAGTGGAAATGTGATTATATAAAGAACAAAGTTCATGTGTCTTCAAAGGAAAGTGAATGATTTTACAGACGCCAGAGCCATATGTGTGCTAGGAAGGAGGATGACCAAAATGACATAAAGCAATCTGTTTGGTCAGTTAAGTAATAGCCATGTTTTGTGTAATAGCCACTCTGTTTTGGAATAGTGGTAAAGAAAGACCTCAAAGTTTCCTAAAGCATAGGTCTGACCCTTTCACTCCCTTACTCAATAAATTCTTAATGGCTCCCTTTTCTTTATTTGGCATATGGTGTTCTTCTATAACCTGGACCTTTCTTATCTCTCTACTTTTTTTTTAACCACATTGAAATTATATTGGTTCTACTGGCCTGCTCCTGTTCCTCATGCATGATGTTCCACCAGCTACTTTGTACTGGCTGTTCCTACCTAGAATGCTGTCCCTTTGTATTTTTTGGAATTCCTGGTTTCCTTTAGGAGGCTTTTCTTGATATCCTCAACTGATTTTTGTTGTTGTTGTTTATTTTATTTTTGATGTTTGGTAGTATCTCTTTGTGACTTCATGGACCACACTGTACATGAGGCTTTCTTGACAAAAAAATTAGAGTTTACCATTTTCTTCTCCAGTAGAGTAAGGCAAACAGAAGTTAAATGATTTGCCCAGGGTCACACAGCTAGTAAGACTGGATTTGAACTCAGGTCTTTCAGACTTCCAGGCTCTCTGTCCTTATTTAATCACTGAGCCCTCTAGCTTTTAGATCTGATAGGACCTTTCTATCCAAGCTTCCTTTGTATCTATTTTCTGTTTGTCTTTCATAGTCTTTGTACTAAGTTTTGAAGTTAAAGGTGAAAATGAAAGGTAGGATACTCACTTTGTCTTCAAGCCCTTAGTATATGGTTGTTAATGACTGGATCCAGACAATCCCTTTTCCCTCCTACTGCTCATAAGCTATTTTCCAGTCATCACCATGCTTTTCAGAGAGATTTTTCTCTCCATTGGTTAGAGAAGAAAGGAAATAGTAAAGAAGGAAGGATGACTTACCAACTTAGCCTTCAACCAGATAATGGCATCTAATTTGCTTTTGCCCAAGCACAAAAGCCAAGAACTTTGCTTTACCTACTTAGTATCTTTATAAAAATTAATAAATCAAGATTAGTTCCTCCCATATCTCTCCCAAGCCCTCAGCAATTATTCAGATTTATTGAATATTCAATTTAGTATTTATATCAAAGCGAAACACTGTTTCTCTCTCTCTCCTTTTATTTTTTGTAACTTTGTAGACACAAGGGAGAAAACAAATAATAAGCAGCTATGAACTTGGGAAGACTTGTATGAACTGATACAGAGTTAGGTGAACAAAACCAGAAGAACAATTAATAAAATGTCAACAACATGGTAAAGACAAAACCACTTTTAAGAATTAGGAACCCTGATCAGCATAATGAACAACCATGAATCCATAAACTAATGATGAAACATGCTACACACTTCTTAACAGAAAAAGGAAAGATTCAAAGTGAAGAACGAGAGATTTTTTTGGACATGGGCAATATGAAAATTTGTTTTGCTTGACTACACATATTTGTATCAAGTGGTTTTATTTTTCCTCAGTGGGGGGAGGGGGCAATAAGGTTGGGTGAGAATGTGAGAAGAAAGATTTTTTGCTGATTAAAAAATACATTATAATTGTTTTTAAAGAACAGTTATCAAGATCATTTGTAAACTGGTTCTGACATACTAATTAAATTGAGAATTATCAACACATTTAAAAAAACAAAAAAGCTTTAGAGTAAATGTCTCCTGTTAAAGTACTTTAAAATGTTTCTGCTATGTCCCAGAGAGAAAAGCTCTATAGTGCAATCCAACCAACATTCCTCCCTGGGTCCTGACAGGGAGTGCTGCAGCAGCTGTGGGGGCACCTAATCAAATGCCAAACCAATTCTCTCAGCACACTTTAGTTACTTCTCTACCTATCTAGTCACTCTCTCTTTTTTAAATGTATTGATTTTTTTTAACTCAACAAAAATTTCTCCTAGTTTCCTTCCCCAGTCTTCCTTAAAGAGAGCCATCCCATATAACTGCCCCCCCCCCCCAATATTCCTTGCCTCTATTCTTTTTGCCAAGATGGTGTCACTTACATGGAAGATGCTGGGAATTTAATCCTAGGAGACTAGAGAACTGGAGCACATGGAGATATTCTACATTGGTCGACGCTGTGGTTTGGGGCAGTCTTGCCCTCCTTTCCATACCTCATGGAATAGTTAGAACTATTGACATCTTTATTTATTTTTGAATAAACATAAAAGAAGTTCTAAAAAGTGAACATAGAATGCTTGGCTCTACATTCAGACTCCACAGTTTTTCCTCTGGATGTGGATGGTGTTTTCCAACCCAAATCTTTTAGGATTGTTCTTGATCACTGAACTGCTGAGAGGAGTTGAATCCTTCATAGTTGATCATCACACAACTTGGCTGTTAAGATTCTCCTGGTTCAGAATCAGTTTATACAAATCTTTCCAGGCTTTTCTGAAGTCACCCACTCATGCCTTCTTACATATAGAACTCCCATCACATTAGAATACCACAGCCTGCTCATTCCCCCAATTGATGGACCTCCCCTAAAGTTCCAATTCTTTGCCAAGATTAAAATAACTGCTATAAATATTTTTGAACATGTGGATCTTTTTCCTTTTTTTTTATGATCTCTTTGGGATACAGATCTAGAAGTGGCAATCCTGGATCAAAGGGAATGCAGAGTTTTATCACTGTTTGAGTATAGTTCTAAGTTGCTCTCCAGAAAGGATGGTTCAGTTCACAACTCCCCCAAACAGAGCATTGTGTCCCAATTTCCCACATCCACTCCAATATTGATCATTTTCCTTTTTTGTCATTTTATTTTATTTTTTATTTTTGTTAGTTTTTTGCAAGGCAAATGGGGTTAAGTGGCTTGCCCAAGGCCACACAACTAGGTAATTATTAAGTGTCTGAGGCTGGATTTGAACTCAGGTACTCCTGACTCTAGGGCCGGTGCTTTATCCAGTGCGCCACCTAGCTGCCCCCTTTTTTTGTCATTTTAGCCAATCTTATGGGTATGAGGTGGTACCTCAGAGTTGTTTTAATTTGCATTTTTCTAATCAATAATGATTTAGAGTATTTTCATTACCATAGATAACATTAATTTCTTCATCTGAAAACTGCCTGTTCATATCCTTTGACCATTTATCAACTGGAGAATGACTTGTATTTTTATCAATTTGACTTAGTTCTCTTGTATTTTAGAAATGAGTACTTTATTAGAAGCACCAGCTCCTGTAAATATTGTTCCCAGCTTTCTGCATTCCTTCCAATCTTGGCTGCACTGGTTTTATTTATGCAGAACCTTTTTAATTTAATGCAATAAAAATTATCCATTTTTAAAGATTTTAAAAATTATCCAAATTTATAAGGTTCTTTATCTCTTGTTTAGTCACAAATGCCTTCTCTTTCCCTAATTCAGACAGATAAACTGTTCCTTGTTCTAACTGGCTTATGATATCACTTGATATCTAAATTCCATACCTATTTTGACTTTATCTTGATATAGGTTGGTCTATGCCTAGTTTCTTCTGCCATACTCTTTTCCAGTTTTCCCATCAGTTTTTATCAAACTGTGAATTCTTATTTCAGAAGCTGAAATCTTTGGGTTTATCAAATAGATTACTAAAGTACTAAAGTACTAAAGTAATTTACTACTGTTTCTTTTGTACCTAATCTATTCCACTGTTCTCTTACTTCTTAGTCAGTACCAGACTATTGGCATCTTTAAGTGGTTTTACATAGCAATAAGTGGGAGTTTTTCTTCATTTGCATCTAAAGGTGAAGATGACTTTACTTACACTGAATGATAAGGGGGAAGGATCTGAAGGTCTTTCTCTTTTTCTCCAAATCCTTGAAAGATGGATCTAGGTCTTTCAGATTTTTGTTTGGTCTTTTCTGTTTTAGGTCCAGGGAGTGAAAAATCTCTAATCTATCCCAGGATCTGAGAATCCAGGAATTCAGAATATTGTAGCCAACCCAGCAGCAATGTTCTAATGAGCATGGTATGGTATGCCAGTCTAGCAGAAGCTGGAATCGCCAGCTTCCTACATGAACCTGGTGAGACTAATACTATGAAGTTACTTCCACCTTTCCACCCTCTTCAATCCCAAACCATGATATGTCTGAGGAACATATTTCAAGGTATTGAGGAAAATATTTTAATATTTGCTACTGCTATATTTTTAAAGTAAATATATATTTACAAAATAATTCAGTGTTTAGTGGTTAAATGGAACTATGGTGCTAGTCCCTTGTACCTTAAAATTGGGAGGGGGGGAACAGAAGGTGGGAACTAGAGTTGAATGAAGAAAAGAGATTTCTATCACCCCTTAGGTGGAAATCCTGAGGGGGTCCAATATAACAAGGCTGACCTTGTTAAAGTGGGGCCCAAATATATCAATGGGAAAAAACCCACAAAACTGTTCAATACATAGTCTAAAAATATAGGCAATTTCTCACATCTGTGAACCTCTTAGCTCCAAAAAGAAGAGTAGTAATGCTATCAAACCTTCATTGTCTCCTTGCTATGGCTCCTAATTTCCTGTCATCTTTGTCTTTCTGGTCTCAATTCCCCATGTTCAGAGGCTCCATTCAGACCAGAACTACAATTCCCAAAATGTAGTTTCTCCACCTTGAAGAGATACCTGGTCCATTTGTAGCTATACCTATACTGTTTTGGGGGTCTTCCCATTACAATTTAAGCTACTTGAAGATAGGAACTTTGTTTCAAAGAACCTACCTCCAATCTTGAAAAATAGTATGAGTTTAATCAATGTGTATTTATTGATTTATTGGTATTTTTTTTAAGAAGCCTCTAACACAGCAGTTACGAAATTAAGGAAAGTGTTATTTATAGGCTTGCATATATTGACCAGGCCTTAAATGATTCCCAGTCCTTCTTGTGCCACCTATTAAGCCCTGAGCTTAATACACCTGATGGCAATGGCATGGTGGACCCGGCTGTACTGGGCTTTTCTCTTTAATTCTGTAAAAGTTATTGCATTCTTTCTGATACTGACTTTCTAGTGTCCAACTGCATTAAATGAAAGCAAAAAGATTAGCTTTGTGCTCAAAACTTTTCTTACAAGAAAAAAAATGAAGTCATAGAAATGAAAAACTAACATGTCAATAACTTGCTTCTTATCAGTTTAATAGATCATAGCTGTACAAACTCTGTTGCTTAAGAAAGGTCTCTTCATTAAGGGCTTCTGGCCGTGATATGAGTCAATTTTTTATCCTGTTCTTTGTACTTACTTAAACTGGGTGAAATCTCAAATCTTATGCCTTAAAAAGGAAAACCCTTGTTATCTAGATAGAAATCTTTCACAAAGAGAATGATATATAGCAAAGAGCAGAACAAAAACATAAACTTAAATCAGTTGAATGAACTGAAAAAGATAAAGAGGTTTCAGCTCTGTTCCTGAGACATTACAGGCATATAACAGGGCAGGGAAAGGTCACCTAAAACATTTCAATCAGTCAGTTAACAAATATTTATTTAGCACTTACTGGAAACCGAGAGGTGAACTGACTTGAAATTTATACAAAAATTAACTTGCAGAACCAGGATATGAAACCAAGGCCTCCAAATCCTCTTACATTTCAACAGTTCACTTCTACTTACACTCCCTTTATTCCCTTCTGGTTCCTTTCCACCTCCAGGAGTCCAATGCCTATCTGGATGGAGGCAGCCTAGAGTTGCTCATTTGGCATCAACATCTAGACTTGCCTTCTTGCAGTCATCCACTCTGAACTTCTCTTCCTTATCTCCCTCAAGGGTCCACTAAGAGTGGCTAGCTAAGAGGAACAATTAATTTGAATTAAGGAGTCAGTGGCATAATGCCTTAGTGTCTTGATTCCTCCTAGATAACATTTATATTTTAACCTAGGCTTTACATTTGTGTTTAACATATTTACATATTAGTCATTTTGTGTAAGCAGATTTAGGACTAAGGAAAGGAAAGAAAACCATGAGGTAGGAAGGAAAAAATGAGAGACTTTTAAAAAAGTGAACATAGTATACATTCAGATTTTATAGTTTGTTTTTCTTCCTCTGAATACAGATGTATTGTCCATAACAGGCCTCCTAACAGGGTTGTCCTAACTCTCTGAACTGCCAAGAGGAGCTGCATCCATCATTGTTGATCAGCTCACAATGTTGTTAATGTGTGCAATTTGCTCAGCATCAGTTCAGGTAATTCTTTCCATGCTTCTCTAAGGTCTGACCACTTATTAATCCAGGTTTTAATTGAATGCACAAAAATTAAAAAAAAATTCTTACAATGTTCTTAGAACTGTGGGAAGATTTAAAGCATTGAGGATAAATGCAAAAACTCTGTGTGACACAGACTCTACTATTCTTTAGTAGGAAGAAGATAAGTGTGCCAAAAATTATGATGCCAGAGATGAAGAAAAGCAGAGGAGTGGTCCAGACAACCCCCAGAGGAGAAATATAATGCAGAGATCTATATCATCTGAGGATGTGGGTTGTGAGGACAAGGAAGGTTCTGTGTGGGAGGGGGCATTCTGAAGAGGGGAGGGACTCCAACAGAGGCAAATAACAGGCACTTGAATAAATACAGATAAGAGGGAAGGAAGGGGAATATGATTTATACATCATCTACCAGAAGCCAGATACTCTGATAAATGTTTTTACAAATATTATCTCACTTGCCCCTCACCATAATCCTGTGGGGTAAATACTATTATTTTCATCTCAGTTTTACTGTTGAAGTTAACATATAGATTGTGATTCACATAGATAGAAAGTGAATAAGACTGATTTTGAACACAGGCCTTCCTAATTCTAGGCCCAATCCTAAATAATTGAGTGTGGCACAAAAATGGGGGATCATGGTCCTGTCTGTTTGGGAAAGATGGAGGTTGGACGTTAAGAGCCAGGAGTTTCCACTTTATTTTCTGTTGGTGATGGGGGAAAAACTGTCTGAAATTCCAGTTTGCTTCCTTTAATGAAACTGAGGATCATATTCTCTATGGGATCCTACTGTCAACTCACATTAAAGCCTTCAGTCCTCAAAAATATTCATATTTTCCAGATGTACTGTTATTTAGCCATCCTTCTTCCATCTTGTCCATGTGAAGTTACTCTAACCCCCCACTTCAGAAACTCAAAGACAGCTAATATATTTTTTCAGATGCAAAAAGAGAAAAAAGGCCAAATTGCATTTACTTTTTTGTAGTTTGCAAACAACTATAAGGAACATAAGAATTACAATGATAGAAATGAATGGAGTGTCTTTTAGCTGTACAGAACTGTTCTTGTGTTAGGAACTGTAATAAGAGGCACTCTACTTCAGCAGAGTCAAGATGGTAGATTAGGGGCAGCCACCCAGCTAAACTCCTCCAAAAAACTTTAAAATAATACCTCAAATTAGATTTTTGAGTAGCAGAGTCAATAAAAAGTCAGGATGAGATATTTTTCTGGTCTAGGAAAATTGAAGAGGTGGAGATCTAATGGAGGTCTTTCCAGATCTCATCCACATAGTCACAGCAGTTTCAGAAGCTCTCAGTCCAGGGATGATGAGGGAGTGGGACAGTTTAGAGATTACAGGGGATCCTTTGCTGGCCCTGGGTACAGCTAGTATGAACTGGTAACTCTATTGTCCATATTCAGTTTTGGGTCACAGTTACAGGGAGGAGAGGAGTGCTAGTGGTCAGTCACAAGGGAGCAGGAGCTCTGGTCACAGAACCAAAGTAGAAAAATGTGCTAATGCATGCAGCTGCAGGGGACCAAAGGCCCTTTCTTGGTGAAGATCAGAATGCAGACCAGGAACTGGTTTCCAGGATTACACCATCTTGGAAGCACCAAAAATTTTCAGATACTCAGAACTTGCCCTGAAAACAGCAGCACAAAAAAATCCTGAAGCTTGTGATAGTATGTCCCCAGGCTCATGGGAACAGAGCTCAACTTTTAAAATAAAGTCAAGAAATAGGCTGGAAAATGAGCAAGCAATTAAAAAAAATTATAAAAAGCTATCATGGTGGCAGGGAAAAAACTCAGAAATATGAAAACAGCAATTAAAAAAACCTCAATGTTAATTGGATCCAAGTCAAACAAGAATTCTTAGAATAGTTTAAGAATGAGATAAACATTAGTGGAAGAAAAATTGGGGAAAGAAATGAGAGAAAAGTAAGAAATTTATGGAAAAAAAATTAAAAGCTTGGTTAAAAAGGGCACAAAATTTTGAATTAAAAAACCCTTAAAAACAGAATTGAGCAGAATTGGACAAATGGCACAAACTCTCACTAAAGAAAATAATACCTTAAAAATTAGATTAAGTAAATATAGGCAAACGGAAGTTAAGGATTTCATGAGACATCAAGAAACAATAAAGTTAAAAGAATGAAAAAGATAAGAAATGTGAAATATTTCATTGGAAAAATAATTGACTTGGAAAATGGATTGAGGAGAGGTTAATTTAAGAATTATTGGACTAATTCAAATGTCATGATTTTTAAAAAAAGTCATAAAAAAAAAGCTTGGACATCACATATCAAGAAAACATTAAGAAAAGCTGCCCTGATATCCTAGAACCAAAGAGTAAAATAGAAAGCACTCATTTCTGAAATAGATCCCAAAATGAAAACTTCCAGGAGTATTAAAGCCAAGTTCCAGAGCTCCCCAGTCAAAGTGAAAATACTTCAAGAAGTCAGAAAGAAACAATTCAAATATCGTAGGGCCAGTCAGGATCAAAATGTTTTAGCAATTAAAGGAGTTTGGAATATAATATTCTGGAAGGCAAAAGAGCTAGAATTACAACCAAGAAGCATTTACCTAGCAAAACTGACTATAATCCTTCAGGAGAAAAAAATAAAACATTTAATGAAATAGATGACTTTCAAAGTATTCCTGATGAAAAGACCAGTAAATGCAAGAGAAGCATAAAAGATTTAATAAAATTAAATTGTTTGCATTTCTATATAGAAAAATGATTCATATAGTTCCTAATAACTTTATTATTAGGGCAGTTAAAAAGCTGACATAAAGAGAACAAGGGTATGAGTTAATTTTATTTGACTGATCTCCAAAAGAAATGGAGAATAAAGAGGAATGGGAGAAGGGGAGGGGAAAGGTAGAATGAATAAATTTTTCTTACATAAAACAGGAGCCCAAGGAAGAAAATGGATGGTGGTATCAGGAAATGTTTGAACTCATTCTCACTGGAATGAGTTCAAAGAGCTGTTTTCAAAGAGTATATATATATATATATATATATATATATATATATATATATACATATATATATATAGATATAGATAGATATGGATATATATAGATATATAGATATAGATATATAGATATATATATACACACACACACACAAACTCAGTTGCATATAGAAATTTAATTTATTCAATATAGAAATAGGAGGGGAAAAGGAAAAGAAAAAGGGGGGGGTAACTATGATAAAGTGGAGAGCAGAACAAGAGAGGCTGCAGATAGAACCAAAATGGATTTTTGAGAAGGGCACAGGATCAAAAGAGAGTGAGAGGAAGAAACAGAAGATACACAGTATTTCTCCATATATTTCATGCATAACTATGAAAGAGCTCACTCACAAAATGGAACCAGGTAGCAGAAAGGATTAGAAAGCAGAATACAATTACACACTGTTACAAGAGTCACATTTGAACAGAAACAACAAAATTAAATAAAGGACTGGAACAGAATCTAATATGCTTCAGGTTAAGGAAAGAAGGCAGGAACAAAGGAAAAGCAAAAGAAGACCTAATGAAAAGAGATAATCATGGAAACTACTTTTTGCTAAAACAAAGTACTGAAGTAATATCAAAAAAACTTTAAAGCAAGTTTTTCTTGTTTATGAAGAAAGAGATTTATTAAAAGAAAGTGATAGGGAGGGAGGGAGAGAGAGAAATTAAAAAAAAAAAAACAGAGTTGTGACTGGACCAGGGAGTCAGAGATGATGACTGGCCCTGAGTGGAGGTCCAACTCAGATTTTTGTGGTCTTGCTCCTTATCCAAAAGGCAAAAGGTGAATTCCCTTCCCCCTTAACAGGACAGGAATTAGGTAGAGTTGAAACCTGAGGAGATCAAATTTTACATTAAACAATGAAACAATGGTTTACCTCTCAAGAGTGGGGAATCTCCACTCATTTCACAAGATTTAACATCATTTAAGATTACAGATTTTGTTTCTGCTATATTCAAAATTCTCTATAGTAAATTTACATCTTCCCCCCCCCCCATCAGTGGGAAAGGGGGCATGTTAGCTGAGACTTCAAGGAAATAAGGGATGTTAAAAAGCAAAACTTTGAATGGATTAAATTCTCAGCAGCAGTAAGAGCCCATGCAAAGCCTTTTAGAAGGGGAAAAGGAATACCTGGCATGAGGAACAGCAACAAGGCAAATCTGCCTGGATTTTATGGGATATAAAGTGGGAGAGCACAGGATACCACAAGAGAAATGGGTTTCAGCTTTTTCCCAATTTATTAAATCCCTCACAATGTACCCTTCTTGTCTGCTCTCTCTGTGCTTCACCTGAGTCCTGTACTTGAAGATCAAACTTCCTGTTCAGCTCTGGCCATTTCAACAGGAACAGCTGAAATTCCCGTTTCACTGAATCTTTTCCCCTGAGAGAGTAAGTTCAGTTTTGCTGGGTAGTTGATTCTTAGTTATAATCCAAACTCTTTTGCCTTCTGGAATATTATATTCCAAGCCCTATGAGCCCTTAATGTGAATACTGCTAAATCCTGTGTGATCTTGACTGTAGCTCCATGATATTTGGATTGTTTCTTTCTGGCTGATTGTAATATTTTCTCTTTGACTTGGGAGTCCTGGAACTTGGCTATAATATTCCTGGAGGTTGTTTTTTTTAAATCTCTTTCCAAAGGAGATTGGTGGATTCTCTCAATTTCTATTTTGCCCTCTGCTTCTAGGATACCAGGGCAATTTTCCTGTAGAAATTCTTTAAAAATGAAGTCAAAGCTCTTTTCATGGTCATGACTTCAGCTAGCCCAATAATTTTGTCTCTCCTGGATGTTTTTTTTTCCCAATGAGATAGTTCACGATTTCTTCTGGTTTTTCCTTCTTTTGATATTGTTTTATTGTGACTCAATTCCTCACAAAGTCATCTGCTTCCTTTAGCTCCATTCTACCTTTGAAGGAGTTGTTTTCTTCAGAGTTTTCTTATCTCCTTTTCCATCTGGCCAATTCTGCTTTTTTAAGGCATTATTCTCATTAACTTTTTGGATTGCTTTATCCATTTGACTCAAACTGGTTTTTAACATGTTTTCTTCAGAATTGTTTTGGATCTTCTTGACTAAGCTGCTGACTTGGTTTTCATTTTTTTCCCTGCATCTCTCTCATTTCTTTTCCCAATTTTTCCTCTACCTCTTACTTGATTTTCAACATGTTTTTTGAGCTCTTCCATAGCCTGAGCCAAACTCCTATTTTTCTTGGAGGCTTTGGATACAGAACCTTGGACATTCTCATCTTCTGAATGTGTTTTGGTCCTCTATGGGCCCAAAGTAATTGTCTATGGTAAGGTTCCTTTTTTTTCTGTTTTCTCATTTCCCCAGCCTGTGCCCTTGTTTTGGAGTGCTTCCTGAGCTTTTGAATATTATTGAGATACCCTTGGCAAGGACCTCAGACCTCAAGCTCTTATGAGAGCCTCTTACTGCTCTCCTGGCCTGTGCTCTGGTCTGTGAATGATCACAAGCTCACCCCTCTGCCCCAGGGCTGTGAGGAGGGTTCCTGCTCTATGACAGTATGGGGGCCCAGACTACAACCAGGGTCTGAATATGGACAAAGCCCCAGAGTCCTGTCCCAGTGACAGAGGAGAGACCTTAACTGTCTCCCCTCATCCCCTTACATTCTGTAGGCTGAGCACTTAGGAAGCAGCGTCCAGGAAGTCTCCCTGCTGGGCGGCTCTGTGGACCTGCTTCTAGTACCTGAGGAGGGCCATGCTGGCCTGGGCTTTGTGCTCACTCTGGCAGAGGTTTCCCTGCTGATCTTCCAAATTGTGCTTGGTGTTCCCTGGGTTAGAAGGTCAGGAAACAGCTTCTGCTGCCAGGAGATGGTACTCCCAGGGATCCAGGTGTCTTGCAGGCTGTTCCCAGAGGGTTGGAGCTCCTTTTCTCCAGTACAGTGACCCTAGCTGTGTCCCCAAGAAAAATGGAAAAGAGCCTTTCCACAATTTTCTAGGTTACCTGGGATGGAGAATTGTCTTACTGAATCTTTCTGTGGGTTTTGTCTCTTGAAAATTTAGTTAGCCATAATTTTAAGGTTTTTGAAATGTTTCGGAGAGAGCTCCTAGGAAAGGCTGTTCTGATGCTGCCATCTTGGCCCACAAAGCAAGTTTTTCTGATAAAGACTTAATTTCTAAAATCCATACTGAGTATAGAACTGAGTCAAGTTCTCAAAAATTGATGAACAATCAAAGGATATGAATAGGGAGTTTTCAGAGGAAGAAATTAAAATAAACTACATTAAAATAAACTACAGCCATGAAAAATGCTTAAAATCTCTATAGTAAAGAAACAACTCTGAGGTACCATCTCACATCCTTCAGAATAGATAAGTGTTGAAGGGGAATGAGGGGAAAAATAGGTACACTAATGAGCTGTTGGTAGAACTGTGAACTGATCTAACCATTCTGGAAAACAATTTAGAACTACTGTAAAGAAAAAAAACTGTGCATATTCCTTGACCTAGTAATGCACTACTAGGCCTTTATCCCAAAGAGTTTTTGTTTAGGTAAAAGGACCTATGTCTATACAAATATTTATAGCAGCTCTTTTTTGTAGAGGCAAAGAATGGGAAATTGAGGGTATGATCATCAATTGGGAAATAGTTGAATAAGTTGTGGCATATAATTGTGATGGAGTAGTCTTATAAGAAATGACAAGGTGGTCAGGGCAGCTAGGTGGTGCAGTGGATGAAGCACCAGCCCTGGGGTCAGGAGGACCTGAGTTCAAATCCAGCCTCAGACACTTAATTGCCTGGCTGTGTGACCTTGGGCAAATCACTTAACCCCATTGCCTTGCAAAACAAAAACAAACAAAAAAGAAACGACAAAGAGGGTGGCTTCAGAAAAGCATGGGAAGACTTATATGAACTGATGCAAAAGTGAAAAGAATCAGATCATTGCATACAGTAACAATGGCATAATAAATATCAAGTATGAAAGATCCCAATCAAAGGTCTCAAGATGAAAAAAATGCTAGCTACCTCCAGAGAGAACTGATGATCTGAATGCAAATTGATGTATAATTTTCTTTCTTTTTCTTGTTTTTTTCCAAATATTTTGCTTGATCTCACATTTAAAAAGAATATCATATTGCTTGTCTTCTCAGTAGATGGAGGAGAGCATGGTAACAAGAAAATTTGGAACTCAAATTTCTAAAGAAAAGAATGCCAAAAAATATACAAATAATAAATTGAAAAGCAAAACTAAAAATACCCCACATCAAGTAATACCTCATTTTAATCTGCACAATAAATCAGAGAGAGATGATATTATCATTTTCATCTTACATTTAAGTGACTTGTCCAGGGTCACACAATAAGTGCCTAAAGTGGAATTTAAATTTGGTTCATCCTGATTCCAGGCCTAGAATTCTATCCCCTGTATCATCTAGCTGCTTCTAATAAAAAATTTTAAAACGCAATTTTTTGAGCAAAACAGTCATTCAGACAAATTGTTTAAGTCAAAATTCAGTCAAAATTGTTTAAGATAGAAAAAGAAAACAGAATAAAGAAGAAATTTATTGAAAGTGTTGGAGTTTTAATAGCTTTAAAAATTGAGTTCAATTACTTAACATTAAATGTAGATGAGGAAGCAGCTAAAAATCTCGTTGTTCTGAAGAAAATAACAAAGAATGTAAATATACTGATCATCAAATTTTTAATAGTGGATAAAAACAGGCTTATTCTAGAAAAGGACATCTTTCAGAACTTACATCTAAGAAAAACAAACAAAACACCTCACCCTATATTTAAAGTGTCTAAGCCTCTATTGGGAGGCTTATGTAGAAGAGGATTTTAAATTAAAATCAAAGCTTGTTTATTGGTCTCAAAATCCTCTTGTTCTGAAAGGCTGCAGCCATCAATCGCTTCTAGTTCTCTGGTAGTCAAATAAGAGAGCATCAATGATTAAAGCTGTTTTCAAAGTGGTTTTCAAGTTATTTTAATCCAGCTGCTAAAAATATTGCAAAGACAACAATACTAAGTTTAAAATAATAATGATTTTAGATAATGCTCTAGGTCATCCAACTATACTTGATTCATTGTGAGAAAGAGACAAACAAATTTGCTGAAAGGTAAATAAAGCTCTCTGAATTTAGTAGCTTATGTCTGAAGATGAGAGACAGTTCAGGTTATGTGGAAATATCTTAAACGGCAATACTGACATCTAAAATATTTTAAATGACAAAAATGAAATTTTTCTCATAATCTGTATAGTTGTTTTGGTATAATTCAGTAATTTCTAAATTTTGCTTTCTATAATTAAACAAACTAGAAAATAAGATTTCTTGCCCTCTTCTGATACAGTACCTGAAATAAAACTTATTTAAAATTTTTTCATTGTATATTTTCATGGAGCTGGAAGCAATTTCCATATTTTAATATGATCATATGTTTAAATACTAAGAATTTGAATAATGTGACTATTTAGCAGGCTTAAATATTTGTACTAATCAGTACTTAGTTATGTTGAGTTAAGCTCCAGTCTCCATATTACTGGGAGGATATCAATAAGATGGAATATCTATTTTATGATAATGTTTTATATTAAAATGTTGTGCACATGTCACCTATCTTATTAACTTCTAAGTTCCTTGAGATCATAATTTGTATTTTCCATATCTTTCCATCTTCTATGGTACTCACTGTGTGCTAAATGAATGGAGTTAATAGTTAAAGGCTATTTTTTGCTAAAAAGGCAAATGCATACATGCCTCTCTGATAAAAAGCTGCTAACTACCATCACAATATTTTTTTGTAATACTGTATTAAATCTGCCTTAAAGGTCTCACCTACCTTAATGAAAGTGCCAGCTAATGGTCACAAGTTACCAGTTTTAATCAAATGCATTATATTTTTCCATTTTATGACACCACAATTTAAAGTAGACATCTAGTAGAGTCTAATTTAAAATAGAAATTTCTGAAATAGGAAGAAAAACAGCACAAAGGGAAGGGCAGACATAATTTTTATTATTGAAAAACAAATGATTAACTATAAAAGGAAACACTTGATATAATTGTTTCTTTTCAATGATTTGGAACACGTGGATACACACTACATCTAAGATATATGTAAAATGAAATTTTTGGAAACATAATAGACTATCGTTTTCAGCTATTTCTCAGTGGAAGTTTAAAGGAGATGGGGTGGGAGAAGCTTCTTAAACTATTCTTATAGCAGAGGGTGTGATACATGGATTGCACTATATTCAATCTACTTCCAATTCTTTTCCCAAGTGTTATAAAACCTCTCCCCGCCTCCTATTTGAAATGTTTATTTCTGAACAGAGTTCTGAGGAGATGCCAATATTTAGGCACATGTTCCATAGGAATATCAACCAGCAAACTCTGGAAATGGGTTTTGTGAAGTAATGACAAAATCCACTGTCTTATAGAGGCAGAGAATGTTCACATAGATGATACAATGTCACTGCCAAAGGAAACTGGCCTGCTGTTAATCTGGAGCTAAGAAAACCCCAAGTTTTCTTGAAAACATGAAATGAAGTGAACTGGGAACATTCTTTCTTGAGAGAAGGGTTAGGAGATATTGATCTAGGGAGAGTTACAAGTATTTCTACCTCTCGAGGATGTGGATTTTGTCATTCTTTCTGAGGACGACTGGTGGTACAGGCAGGCAGCCATTCATATAGTACCACTGCTGACCTGCAGCAAGAAAGAACTTCAAAACAGACTGCTAGTATCCTAAGTAGGCAATACTTTTCCCATAAAATTATATTGTTTGAGAGAGCTTTTTTCATATGCAAATACCCAGAATGAATTTATTTTTCAATAGGGAAATAGTACAGTAATCATTTAAGCAGCAGTCTTTCAAATATCAACTGGCAAGAAGCACACACAAAATAACTCAGAATGACATCAAACACTTGAACATTAGTAAGAGTAATTATGTAATTAGGGCAAAGGGGAGTCTGACCACAGTTGTGAGGTCTGTAAAAGGATTGCTCTAACTAAAATGGAATGTGTTTATCTTTCCCTGACAATGGGATTAATCTCCCTTTGGAGGACAATTAGATCTCTTTGTGAACTTGGTGGATTTTTATCTATTATTTCCCCCCTGCTCTAAATTATCTTGTTAAACTTTTCTAACCATTATCCATGTATCTCCCCACAATATGGGTAGAATATTAAGAGTCCCTCCTCAAATCCAAGCCAACAAGACGAATTCTTGGAAAATTTGTCCTGTGACCTAAGAAAGATGCTTCATTTTGAATAAGCTTTCTTGGATTCTCATTTTCCAGCAACCAGATTCTTAAAGAAAATACCTGTTCTAGTTATTCATTGAAAGAACACTGTGAAATTTTAACTGACTTCCCATTTTTCTCTAGATTACATGAGAAAACTCCAGCATCTGATTAAAACGTGATTACAAAATGTCCCAATTTTTCCTAACCATAACCATACCTTTCCTAAAATTTGTTTACAATTGTTTTTGAATATCATACTTTATGGCACAAACCAAAGGCAACTTTAGAACTACTAAAACTAACTTTTTAAAAAAATCACTTTTTTTCCCTAAGCAAAACTGAAGATAAGGTTGAATTGAGTAAGGATCCTAGATGGGGGGGGGGGGGGGGGGAATGAGACTCAAGTGTTGTTTGCATTTAGATGGACAAGATACACAGGTATCTGATCTATTTGCAGGCAGTAAACCAAGAATGTAAGGCAAAGGAAGTTACTGGTTTGCTTTGTCTTAAATTTCTCTACAGAGCTAGAGATAGGAAAAAAACTTGGACCAATTCTTGTTGCTCTTTAAATGTCAAACCTAAGAGGAAATCTTGTGTTCTTCTCCAAGAACCAGATTGACATGTGGTAGCAGGATCTTCACTTGCGAGGCTGTTGGATGTGCTGTGTCGTCCTGTGAGAAGGATGCTTTTCCATAGAGGGATGTGGCTTTTGGTGAGCCACCTGAGCTGCAGCAGGGGGGAAGTCTTTGTCTCCCTGTGGTCAAACACAAAGGTATAACATGAATAATATGGTGAATGAAGATATTTAAATTTGGGACTTGAAGGGAAACTAATTGTCTTCTAGAATCATCAGAACACTGAATACTGAAGAAATATTCCACAGAGGGGTCACATGAGGGTCCTGTCAATTAGAACCAAAATACATTAAGATCCAAGGATCCTCAGTTCCAGCAAATATGAAGGACAGGACAAATATTCTATGGAACTGCAGAAGCCAACTGTTTGCATTTCTGCAAGTAAAAACTCTATTATGTTCAGAATGCAGTAGGTCTCTCCTTGCCAGAGAGGTAAAATTGCTTTTCTACTTTAACTTACCAGGGAGATTAGTGTGGAAGTCATATGTACAAAGACCCAAGTCCTACCCATCTTCTCTTTTCATGCTGGTTTAGTGATGTAATCCCAACTCCCATGGTTTCAATAATCTTCTCAGGGAGATGACTTACACATCTCCAATTCTACCTCTAATCTATGCCTGAAGCTCCAGACTTACATCTTTAATAATACACACTCTCTCTCTGTTTCAAACATTTCTACACTAAACTTCCCTTTACTGCCTAGAGCTGCTCTTTCTTTTCCTTGCCCCCTTGCTTCTGATGACACCAGCATTAAGCCATCTTTGCCAGCTCCCTCCATTTCTCATCACCTTCAAACTTTGTCCCTTGTATTATATTCATGTGTTTCTCCAGAGCATAGTAGAGTGTCCATTTCTTGAGGGCAGACTGGTATCATTTTTGATGCTTTTAATCCCAAGGGCTAGCATAGTACCCTGGTCCTAGAAGTTGTTTACTAAGTGTTTGTTTAGAACCATTAAGATGAGCTTGAAGAGAAATGTAAAGGAATGAAGGGAATTAAAGCCATGTTGCATTAAATATAGCTAAATATACCAAAAATGAACTGTACTCAACCATTATCCTTTCATTATATCCTCTGAAAATGTTTTGTGGGTATGACAGGCCTAAGAATTCCACCCAAGGTTGGGCTCTTGTTGAATTCTCCTTGAAAGAATTTATTAAAAATATGAATATTCAGGCAATCCTAAGTGGTGAAACAGTTTCTTTGGAATATTTATAGAAAGATACAAATAAGTTCTTACCCTTGCAATAACACCAGAGATGTACACAGTTGGTTTAGGTGGGCTGGAAAAAGAAAGAGAAAAAAAGTAATTTAACATTATAACATGAATCAAGAGTCTGGCCTTAAAATGAACTCAATAAACAATGGACAAGTAAGAAACTTATTGTTGTTTGGGGAAAACTAGTGGGAGAAGTGAGGCAAAGTGGAAGACAGATCAGAGTTAATCGCTACAAGAATTTAACTGTTAAGGCTCAGAATACTTGTGGAGTATTTTGCTCAGGCAAATAAGAATGGGGAAAATAAATTGCATCAAACAGCAAATAACTTGCCTGAGAGCACTTCATTTTTGTTGTTGATTTTGGTTAATTCTCAAATTGCTATCTAAGGACAAGAATAATATTTTTAAACTTTATGTGTGGGTTGCATGAGATTACAGAAAGGATGTTTTTCCCTCCCAAAAGCTCTGCAGCTATATGAACCTGCTTTAATAAATATAGTTTACTCTTTTACTTAGGTACCTAAGCCCCCCAATATTAGGAGTTTTTTTTTTTTTTACTTTCTGAAGACATCATGACCTGACCTTAATGGAGACACCTTCAACTCAACTAGAAATAGCTTTATCTGAAAGGAGAGTTGGATGGAATTTTTTAAGGATAGGAGGATAAGAAAAAGATCATATGCAGTTCCCTTTCCTCCAAAATCTGAACTTTCCCCTTACTTGCCTTTAAGGTTAAGCACGCAAAGCTACAACTTAAATATTCTCATATTCAGGTATTATAATCAAGCATTAAACCTCTGGAGCAAATGAGCTTATGATTAGATCAGTTATTTACAATCTGGGAGAATTGGATACAGGGCAAAGGAAATTTGAAAGTAGGGTGAATATCTGCAGAAATGCAAGCTGTAGCGTCAAAGGACCTGCATTCCAGTCTAGCTGTGCTACTCACTGTGTGGTCTTTGGCTAGTCTCATTTTACTTTTCAGAGCTTCAGTTTCCTATTAAATGAAGGTGCTAGACTACAAGGTTCCCAAAGTCACTTCTAGTTCTAACTATATTCCTAAGAATGGTCTACCTGCCATCTAGGTACAAGCTTGGAGGGTGTGGATAGTGAAGAGAGTGAGAGTGGTAGTGACACTGAAGAAGATGGCACAGAAAGGAGAGTGAAGGTGTACTGAACACTTAATTTACCTCACTCTTGAAGACCTACAATTAGCAAAAACCACTGTTTAGGCTCTGGTTCTTAATGACCATAAGAAAATCACTGAACTTCTCTCCCTTTTACATATATACACCCTTCCAACTTCAGGATTATCATAAGGATCAAGAAAAATAAATGGCTGTAAGAATTAAAGTATTATAATTATTATCATTTTTAGTAGTAGAGAAATTCTCCAAACTCATAGTCTGCTTTAATGTCCTGCTTTGTAGATAAATAAGAATGATACAAGCAATAATATGATATGGAGCTCCAGATGAAGCACTCCACATATTTAATTTGCTTTTGCCTCTTTTTAGGAAAAAAAAAATTGTTTCAAAGCAATAGTTGTGCCTTCTTTTGCTCATGTAACTGTCCTAGTGTTAAAAAAATGCCAATTGTTAACAACTTAAAGAGTTTAGCAAACACACACACACACACACACACACACACAATTCCCCCAAGTCATTCTTATACCATGAGATTAGAAACTCAAGTCTGAATAAGCTTCCCAGGCCCCTCCCCCCAAAACCTCCTTAAATATTTAGGTAAGAAGAGCTTTAGTAGTTTTATTTTTGTTGGCTTTTTTTTTTGGTGTTAACTGGATTGCTATTTTCTTTTTTTCTTTTTTTGTACAAACAATTTTGGCTGCTGGATTAATAGACAACAAAAGAAGTGTAAATTCAATTTGTTTCAGTAGCCCCATCTGGTCCTCTTTTATCTTTATATATAGAGCATATACATGATATGATTAAGTTATATAAGCTGTCAGCAAGTTAAGATTAGTACTGAATTCACAGCCAAGCAATATAGTTAATTCATGGCTAAACATTTTTGGATCAAAACTTAAGCACTGAAACCTGGCTCATTTAACTGTATAAATCATTTTTGAGGGAGTAGAAGCAGGAATGATAACCTGTGAGGTTTTAAAAAATTCTCATATTTTTTCTCTTTAGACCAATCCATTACTGGACTGGAGGAAAAATCTACCACAGGATCAGAGCTGAAAGGGGCTGTTGATGCCGTGTAGTCCAGTCACCTCCTTTTGTAGTTAAGAAATAGGAGTCCAGTGAAGACAAACTGTGAGCGCAGGTTACTTGGATTAGTCCCAGAGATAGTAGTAGAGCTGGGACTCAAAAACTCTCACAGTAATAAGGCCTTTAAAGTGGATATGGGAGTTCTATTAAGTAATATTTTAAATGAGTTGCAATTGTTGTTTATTCTGGTGTGAATTACACAATCATTCCTTAAGCACAGAAATAGTTACTATAAGAAAGAACAAAGAATGAAAATACTATGAAAATAAGCTTGGTTTGTTAGACAGTGCCATTTATTGGGGGGAGACATAGACTTTATTTGACTCTCAAGGTAAGCTCAGAAAATTAAATTATTATTTTTTTAATTTGGGGTAGTGGAGGGGTAGGAGGAAGAACTGTGACATCACAGAAAGGTCTGGCAGATGTGGCTACTAGTACACAGCTTGGGGACTTAATTCCTCCCCAGGAGATTATCCCAGAAGGGATATCCATCACAAAAAATTCTGCCAATTCAATAAATGGTCTGAACATTAACAGTGACCTGAGGTTGCATAAATAGAATGAATTATAATTACTACTATTAATAGTGCTACTATTAATAGTATTTTTTTATTACTCCTATTAGTGGAGAAAGTTACTATTACTACTAAATATCATTTATATAGTGCTTTAGGTGTCTTACACATATTATCTTCTTGGATCCTCAAAACCCTGAAAGGTAAGTGGTTTTATTAATAACTTCTATTTTATATTTGAGGAAACCAAAGCACAGAGATGTTAAGTAACCTATCAAGGACCACCAGGGAGTGCCAGAGACACTGTGAGGTTTCTCAGTACAGTCTTCCTGATTAAAGGCTAGCACACTGAACTGAGCTACGACCAGTTGCCTCATGATGTAATACAACTAATCTCAGTCCTATTTTCTTAATTGAGAGGTAGTAGTCATTTGTGTGGTGGGCCTCATACTAGCTACACATCAGTTGAATTAACACTGGAGTTTGTGGAGGATCAATTCCTCAGTGGCTTTCTCTAAAAGAGAAATGAGTAAACCAGAGTTGGCCCAAGAGAAATGTAGTGCTGCAAGCTCCCTCTCTGACTTCCCTGCCTCCTGAGGAGTGGGTGAGTTGCAGTGTTCTACATTTCTAGCTTTATTATTTTCTATGGATTTTCTATGACATTTGGATAAAGTTGCTAAGTTTGAGGCATAATAATAGCTTAAAATAAAACTGAGAAACCACAGACCTTTACAACCTTTCTTTATCAGGTATTGGGACAAAACCAGAGGAAGGCAAGGTCATCTCTCCCTTAAGCTCTTCTCCAGGATGGCCACCAGAGTAGCCTCCGACTGAACAGTGTTGAACATTGCAATAGAAAGGCCAGAGTGAGTTATTAACTTCCATTAGAAACATCTATTTTTCATTTATAGTTTATTTAAAAGCAGAGCCATTCCCAATTATGTCCCCCCCCCCTCCCACCCCATTCCCCATAAATGAGAGATATTTGGTTTAGGTGGTCCAAGGGTACTTTTGTTCTGTCTGTGTAGTTTGGGGGCCACAAATCTTACTCAAGACTTCCATTAAGTTGTTTCTAAGACTTCTAACAGTGAGAAGTGAACTCCTCAAAGCATAAATGTCTGGGTTTAGGGAGTAAAGGTTCACTCCCCGCCCCCCCCCCCCGGGTGGGAAGGAGGAATGATAACAAAAACATAATATTCTCTAATATTACTTTGAGGCAAAGAATTTCACACAGGAGCTTTTCTGTTGTCATTATTCTTAAATTCCTTCATCCATTCTTAGTCACTACTCCATGTTTTAGCACTAGTGCTTAAAGAAATGAAGGAAACCAATGGTACCCAGAGGTCTTTTGACATTCAATTTTCTAGTCTTAAGATGATGCTTTCCTAAATAAGGCCTTAGGGGATCCAAGATTTTGAAGGCTTTATGCTACATGGGCAAATATTTAATTTCTCATCTAGTGTAGAGAGGGGGAAAAGGTCAAGAATTGACAACTCCTATCATTTAGGTACCAGTTTATCTCTGCAAAACTTTATTATAAACTTTTCTCCAAAGAAATGAGCTTTGCATGAGGGTTATAGTAAGTTCTTCCAATGCCTTAATATCTTACAATGGATTTCAGACTCCTCTGAGAATATTTTAAAACTCATCACTTAAATTTAGAAACACACTTTCCTGAGAGGATTGGAGAAGTTAAAGCTGCTCCCATAATCTAGCCAAGGCTCTTCATGATCTAATAATTCCCAAAAGAAGCATCTTCTCCCACTCCGTCTCTAAATTTTGAGGGCCTTAATCTTCTTTAAGGGGAGAGAGTGGTTAATTTTGAAGGTTGTCTTAAAAGAGTGCCTTGCTGAATTATATCCAGTAGCTTTTTTTTTGGGGGGGGGTATATGTAAATCTTTATATTGATCAAGTTCATATTGTGTTTTCATTTTATCAAGCTTGGCCAAAAGGTAACACGGAATGAATTTTTAGAGAACTAACTGAATGGCTGCTACCTAGACCAAATACATTTCTGACTTCAATTTACCAAATCAAATTGGTAAATGATTATTTATGGCACTTACATAGAATTGCACTGATTATTCTCTTGTAGACATAGGAGCAAAAAATAACTACAAGAACAAGAAATTCAAGAAAGCAAACCCTAATAAAAAGCCAGTTCCCCAAACTAGGTTTGTTAATACTCAAGTATTTTAAATTTCATTGGTATTTTATTCAAATTAAAATCTACATTTCACGTATTCCTTAAGCTATGATGGTTGCTTTGAGGGTATATTTAATTGGATGAAAATCACTCTGACAGATGTTGTTTTGAAGATGGAGCATTATTTCCTTTTAAGAAACAGAGAAAGTAAAAAAAAATACCATTACCCCTCCTCCCCAAATTCTCAGGCCTTTCCCATTTTTAAAGTATTCACTTATTTAAGGTTAAAGGAAATGGACGTAAGGCAGAATTAGCTAAGGATTAAAGCCCTGTAACATTTTCTATAAATCAGCAAAAATTCTGAAGCTTATCACATAGGGGAATAGCAAGTCATTATCTGTTAGGCTGAGAATATTCAGAGCACTTAAGGTTTTTATATGTGTGAAATTAAGAACCACACCTGCTAAATCTCAAAATACAAGATTATTCCTTCTTAGATTGTTTTTGAAAGGTAACTCATCACGAATTATACAAATTGTCTTTCTGAATAGAGCTTAAACACAGTGTTTTAAAATTTTAGAACATTCCAAGGAAGCTCCAGAAAGTCAAGATACAATGGCTCAAAATGTTTATTGAATGAAGTGACAAAGTTGTCCAACAATGAGTATAATCAATAGTAAGTCTGACAGTCTCATTTACAGTATGACAATCTATGAGGCTTGTACTCACACATTTAATAAAAAAAACAAACCTCTGAAGGCTAAGGTAATTGAGGGTTTTCCTAAGATCACAAAAATTATTAAAAAAAAATAGGCTTAAGGCATATACATGAGAAGCAAAGTAGAGAGAAAAATCAGGAAAACGGGTTCAAGACTTCTTACACATCTGAGTTGCATGATCATGGGCAAATAACTTTTAGGTGCCCCTGAAAACTCTCTATTGGAAGGGTGGACCCTGGAAATCAACTAATCTAATTCTCTTATTTGTTTTTGGAGGACTATTAGGTTTAAGTGATTTATTCTGAAGCTGGATTTGAGCTCATGTCTTCCTGAATCCAGGACTGGTGTTCTATCCACTGTACTAGCTGCCCCTAAGCCTCTCATTATAAAGAAGATAATCAAGCACAAAGTGTTGAAGTGACAGAACTAGAACTCAAACCCAGGTCTCTGGACAGACTCCTCACCCAATGCTGCTTCCCCTGACACTATTCTATTTATACTACTTTCTGCAGCTTCCCTCCTGCCAATCTGCTCCCATGGGTACAGAGTGAGTTAAAATTCTGATGCTCCCAATATGAAGCAAAAGTCTGTGGGCTCAGTGGTCTCTTGGTGACCTGAATTTGCCATCTGGATAAGAAGAGACTGGAGGGGTCATGAGGAAAAGAGAAGGGCTAGAAACAAGGCAATGGGCAATCAGTTGGTACATGCTTTGCTGACACTTTGGTAATTTTTTTAAAGTTTTTGCAAGGCAAATGGGTTTGCCCAAGGCCACACAGTTAGGTATTTATTAAGTGTCTAAGACCGGATTTAAACTCAGGTACTCCTGACTCCAGGGCTGGTGCTCTATCCATTGTGCCACCTAGCCACCCTGAGTAATTTTTTTCACTTCAGAACTTTTTGGGAATGGTATATCTACTGCTCTCCTTGCCCTTTTACTTTTCCCTCACGTACTTCATTAAGGACCCCAATAAATATAATGTTAAGTTTTGGCATGTATGTATATATAGGAACTGATGGAGGAAAATGAAGAGCAGCAGTCTATTTATGGTACCAGGGGAATCTAGTCATTTTCTAAAGGAAAATTCTCCCAAACATATTCTCTCCAAGAAAGGGGTTCTGAGAGAAAATTTCAATGGGTTATTTTAATTTCTTCCTCTAAAATAGTAAATATGAAAATTTATTTTTATCAAAGAAGATTGCAATATCTTTTTGGGGGTGAAAAAACTGGATTGATTTTTCTCTATTTTACCTTCATATTTTCTTTAACTCTGGGATATTGTAGAGTCACACAAATCAACATTTATGTGATTTATAACTACTGTTCACATTCCACATTATTCTATGGCCAAAAGCTCCTTGAGAAAGAACTACTGTAGGGCAAACAAGTGGGGTGGGACAAATTCCCACTGCAACAAATACTTCAGAGAAGAATTGTGCTTAAAACCATTGCCACATTCACAAAGATGGACTATACTTTGCAGCTCTGCTGATCTAAGATATAATCAAATGCCTTTCCTACTCCTACTTGTTCATACATATATATAACTGAGAAATCCTTATAAAAGCCTCCCTCAAACTATTCTGTGAAACTTTGTGATTCTAAAGCAGTATTAGAGAGTTACACAACAAGAAATATGTTGTAATGCTAGAGAAGCATATAGCAAAAACCCCTTTTCTTTGCCACCAGGGAGAGGTTAAAATTGATCACATATTCAAAAACTGGCTTCTTCTTAGTCTATAATTATTAAATATGCAGTGATGCATAAACAGTTGCTCCTTTCATGCATGTAAATTATCTACTTATTGTTTTTATGAGTTTTAAACTATATGAGATTTTAAAAAAGAAAAAAATTCTAAATGGTAAAAACCAAGATTTTTGGCAATGAAATGGGATGTGGCATGGTATAATTGAAAAGAGTCTGAGGGAATGAATTCAAATCCAGTCTTTTGCTATTTACTGTGTGACCTTTGGTTAAGTCATTTAACCAAATTCTGGTCCTCATTTTCCTCAGTTGTAAAATAATGAAGTTGAACTAGATAATGTATAAGGTCTTTTTGAGATTTAAATCTGTAATCCTTATGATCCATTAATAGGCTTTAGTATCTTATCTCTAAAATAGCAGAAACATAACTAAGCTAATAAGAGGTGATATGAAGTTTACAAAACACTTTATGTGCATTATACCCTTTGATCTTAATAGCTTTCCTGTGAAGCATTTTATCCTAAGGCTTAGAAAATTAGGTGAGTTACCCATGATCACAAAGGTAGTAATTGTTAAAGGCAGTATATCAAGATTTTAAGTCCAGAATTCTTTTCACTATATCTCAAAGAAAACCATGGTGATGATATGACAAGCACATGAATTGGATTTGAGTGAGTGGGTGCTGTGCTAAGTTACTGGCTATGTTGATGGGAAAAGGCAGCTAGGCTAGATGGCTTTGTAGGCAGGAAGACTTGAGTTCAAATCTGGATTTAGACACTTACTAGCTATGTGGCCTTGGGTAAATCTCTTAATCTGCCTTAATCCACTAGAGAAGGAAAGGCAAACCCCACGGACAGTTTGGTCCCTAGAATCACGAAGAGTTGGACATGACTGAACAACAACATGTTGATAATAGCTACCTCCATTGCAGGTTTATGTATTTAGTGATTCTCATGCATGGTATATATTTTGTTAATAATTTTATAATCACCATATAAAAACCCTATAACTACCTCCCCATCATATATAAGTGGCAAATTTAGAATTAGAATTCTTGATTAAAAAAAAGTGTTGATTTATGGTAGAGAAAGAAATCTGTATTTATAACAGCAAAGAATTGGAAACTAATCATCAATTGGAGAATGGCTGAATAACTTACACGATTGTTAATAGAAAACTTGTTCAGAGAGGGGAGGAACCAGATGGCAGACAAAAGGCAGCAACTCATCTGACCTCTCCCGGAAACCCCTCCAAACACCTTTAAACAATGCCACAAGACAATTCCTGGAGAAGCAGAACCCACAGAAAGATGGGGTGAAATAATTTCCTAATCAAAGACAACTAAGCAAGTCAGCAGGAAAGATCTGTCTCACCAGGGTTAGAGTAGAGCACAATTCAACACAGCCAGGGCCCCAGTAAACTGGGAGCAGCTGCTCCAGAGCTCTCAGGTCATGGATGTTTACTAAGGGGTCCAACAAATGATCAGAAGGAGATTACAGGGGTCTTTTTGTTAGGACTGAGGAAGGACTCTGTTGCCCTGCCAATCCTCAGATGTGGGTTGGAGTCCTAGGAGGCAGGCCCAGGACTAGCATGCTAAAGCTTGTGGCTCCAATGGAGCGGGGACTCTCATCATTTTTCTGGGTCAGAAAAGAACACATTTCTGTGGTCAATCAAAAGACCTGAGTACAGGCCAGGAGAGTAGTAAATTCACTTTTCTTAGATCATACCACCTTGGAAGAACTAAACTAACTACAGTCCCCAGAAGTACCTCTGAAAAAAATTGCACAAAACCCTGAAGCTTTATATGTGTGCCCTTCATCTTGGAAGCAGAGCCCTACTTTATTTTTTTATCTTTTAGATTTTTTGCAAGGCAATGGGGTTAAGTGGCTTGCCCAAGACCACACAGCTAGGTAATTAAGTGTCTGAGGCCGGATTTGAACTTAGGTACTCCTGACTCCAGGGTCGGTGCTCTATCCACTTAGCTGCCCCAGAATCCCACTTTAACAAAAGGTTAGAAGTTAAGAAAAAGGCTGGAAAAATGAGCAAACAGAAAAAAAATTCTGACCATTGAAAATTACTATAGTGACAGGAAAGATCAAAACATATATTCAGAAGAAGATGACAAAGTCAAAACTACAATATCCAAAGCCTCCAAAAATATGATTGGTCTTGGATCATGGAAGAGCTCAAAAAGGATTTTTTTTTTTGCAAGGCAATTGGGTTAAGTGACTTGCTCAAGGTCACACAATAAGTATCACATATCCAAGTTTGGATTTGAACTGAGGTCTTCCTGACTCCAGGGCTGGTGCTACCCATGGTAGCACCTAGCTGCCTCTCAAAAAAGATTTTGAAAATTTTTAAAATGAGAGGTCAAGGAAAAACAGGTCAGAGAAATATGCATGAAAATCATGAAAAACAAGTCAACAGCATGATAAAGTTAAAATCAACACCAAAAAATATCGAAGAAAATGACACCTTAAAAATTAGACTAGATCAAATGGTAAGAGTACAAAAAGCCAATAAGGAGAAGAATGCCTTAAAAAAAGCTGAATTGGTCAAATAGAAAAAGAGTCACAAAAATTAAAAAAAAAAACTCTTCAAAAAGCCGAACTGGTCAAAAGCTCTTTGAAAAAAATTCCTTAAAAATTAGAATTGAGCAAGTGGAAACTAATGGCTTATGAGAAATCAAGAAATAATAAAACAAAATCAAAAGAATGAAAAACAATCAAAAGAATGAAAAAAACAAAGACAACATGAAATATTTCAGTGGAAAAACAACTGGCCTGGAAAATGGATCTAGGATAGGAAAAAAAAATTAATGGAATGCCTAAAACATGATAAAAAAAGAGGTTAGACTTGAACTTTCAAGAAATTATCAAGGAAAACTGCTCTTGATATTCCAAAACCAGGGGATAAAACAGAAATTGAAAGAATTCACCTATCACTTCCTGAGATTCAAAATGAAAATTTCCAGGAATATTAAAGCCAAATTCCAGAGCACCCACATCAAGATTAAAATTTACAAGCAGCCAGGAAACAATTCAAGTGCTATAGAGTCACAATCAGGATAACACAATATTCAGCAGTTTCTATATTAAAGGGTCAGAGGTCCTGAACTATATTCCAGAAGGCAAAGGAGCTAGGATTACAAATAAGTATCACCTACCCAGCAAAACTGAGTGTAAACCTTCAGAGGGAAAAATGGACATTCAATGAAATAGCAGACTTTCAACATGCTTAATAGCAAGAACTGAGTTGAATAGAAAAATCGATCAGATACAAAACTCAAGAGAAGCATAAAAAGGTAAACAGAAAGGGGAAATCTTAAGGAATTTAAGATTAAACTGTTTACATTCTTACATGGGAAGATGATATTTGTAACTTAAAAATAATTTCTCATTATTAGGGCAGTTAGAAGGAACATATATAGCAGAGGTCATAGATGAGAGTTGAATATGAAAGAAGGATAGCTAAAAAAGTAAAATTAAGGGGTGAGAGAGGGATGCAGTGTGAGAAAGAAGAGATAAAATGGAGTAAATTATCTCACATAAAAGAGGCGAGAAAAAACTTTTACAACACTGGGATGGGGGGGATGAAGAGAAGTGAGTAAACCTTAATCTTGAGAATTGGCTCAAAAAGGAAATAGCATACACTCAATTGGGTATAGAAATCTTTCTTACTGTGCAGGAAAGTAGGAGTATAGAGGATAAGTGAAGGGGTGGTAGTGGTAGAAGGGAGGGCAGGTTCGGGGGGGGGGGGAGGCAGTAGTCAGAAGTAAAATACTGTTGAGAAGGGACAGAGTAAGGAGAAAGAAAACAGAATACATTTGGGGAAGGAAGAATAGGATGGAAGAAAAAAAATAAAGTTAGCAATAGTACTGTGAAGCAAGTTTTTCTGATAAATGCCTCATTTTTCAAACAGATAGAGAAATGAGCCAGATTTATAAAAACAAGAGCCATTCATCAGTTGATATATGACCAAAAGACATAGTTTTCCAGTAATAATTAAAGCTATCTACAGCCATATGAAAAAAATGCTCCAACTTACTAGTGATTGGAGAATTGCATAAAAAACAACTCTGAGGTATTATCTCATATTTATTAGATTGGCTAATAAGACAGAAAAGGAAAACGACAAATATTGGAAGAGATGTAGGAAAAATGAGATATTAATGCATTCTGGTGGAGTTGTGACCCGATTCAACCATTCTGGAGAACAAATTGGAACTGTGCCCAAAGGGTTATAAAATCATGCTTATCCTTTGATCTAGCAATGCCACTACTACATCCAAATCCCCAAAGAGATAAAAACAAAAAGGGAAAGGACCTTTTTTGTACAAAAAATATTTATAGCAGCTCTTTTTGGGGTGGAAAAGAATGGGAAATTGAGGGGATAACCATCAATTGGGTATTGACTTAAACTATGGCTTATGATTATGATGGAATACTACTGTGCTATAAGAAATGATGAGCAGGATGCTATCAGAAAAACCTGGAAAGACTTTTATTAACTGATGCAAAGTGAAATGTACTAAGTACAAAGTAACAGCAATATTTTAAGATAATTAGTTGTGAATAACTTAACTATTCTTAGCAATATAATAACCCAAGATAGCACCAAAGGATTTATGATGAAAAATGCTCTCCATCCTCAGAGAAAGAACTGATGGTGCTTGATACAGACTGAAGCATACTTTCTTTTACTTTATTTTTCTTGAAGTTATTTCTTTGGGGAAGGGGGTGGGGTCTATGTTTACTTTTTGTTTGTTTTTTAGCAAAGTAGTAGGGTTAAGTAACTTGTCCAAAGTCACAAATCTAGGTAATTATTAAGTGTCTGAGGCCGGATCTGAACTCAGGTACTCCTGACTCCAGGGCTGGTGCTCTATCTACTGTGCTATCTAGCTGCCCCTAGCTTTCATATCTAATATGAAAATATTTTGCATGACAAAACATGTATAATCTATCTATATTGAATTGCTTGCCTTCTCAATGGGGGTGGTAAAGTGAGAGGAAGGGAGAGAATTTGAACTCAAAAAGTTTTTTTTAAATGAATCTTAAAATTTGGTTTTACAGGGGGTGGCTAGGTGGTACAGTGAATAGAGCACCGGCCCTGGAGTCAGGAGTACCTGAGTTCAGATCCGGCCTCAGACACTTAATAATTACCTAGCTGTGTGGCTTTGGGCAAGCCACTTTAACCCCCACTGCCTTGCAAAAAAAAAAAAAAAAGTTTAGAAAATTTGGTTTTATAAAAATACTGGAGAAAAAATACTAAATAAAATTTTTAAAAAGACTGAAAAATAAAAGCATTCATATGAAATGAAATACAAAAACGCACTGGTTTAAGGACAAAATAAAAAATTGTTTAGTTATTATATAAAACATTGTTCCCAACTATAAAACACATATTGATAGCTAATAATTACATAGTTTTAACTAAAAAAGTTATAATGTTGTTAAAATAGAAATCATTTGCAAAATAAGATCTTTAAATAATTTAGAATGATTAAAAAAATCTTACATATGGTACCATTAATAATAAGCATTTAAAAAATCACTAAAATATTTAATAAAAGCTAACATGTACCTATTACTTTATATGTGATGCTGTGACTCTACATTCCCCTTGGGTGGTACACTGAGAACTCAGCTTAAAATATATGAATTATAAAAATTAATTAAACAAATATTGTTTAAAAATTTTGCCATCTGGAGTTGATTATATCCCCTAATAAAGATTTTATATTTAATTGATACCTAGCTTAGAAATTGCACTTCATGGAACAAACATGCATTTTAAGAAAAATTTAATGAAAATATAATAGGCTCTATATTAATGAGATGGCTAAACATTTTTCTAACCTTAATAAGTACTTCTCTATTCAAGCCTACAAGAAGATAGTCATATTTCTATATTAATTATCCAAGGAGGGAGTGAAATATGAGTTGCCTACCAGATGATACTCTATTTGAGCCACCAAACTTGGTTTCAGTTTCTTTACGGTACATGACTGAGATGGCCTAAGAGGTTGCAACCCTCGGAGTATATATTCCCCTCTTCTGTCATCACTGCCATCATTGCCAAGCTTTTCTCCACTTAGATTTTTCTCATCCTTCATGACAAGAACTAGGTTATCTTAAGTTTCTTCCCTACCCTGCTGTCTTTGAAATATAAACACAAATCTTTATTTAAGTGCTCAAAGCCAGTAAATAGAGGGAAACATATGGCAGTTTAAAAGAACAAAAAGGGGAATTTGGAACATTTCTAAATTATAAGACCCTAGTCTTTAACAAAATATAAATGATGTTTCTTAATTCTCTCACTATTGTTTTCATCTTGTTTCAAGACTGAACCCCATGAAATTTTTATAAATGAGCAAATAAATGTGTGTTTTCATAATCTTAATTCTTCATATTTAGAAGTATTTCTATTACATTAATGCAGTACAATTTGTTTAGCCATTCCCTAACTGATGGGCATCTTTAGATGCATTTCTACCAATCTTGGTTTTGGTCAGTTTAGCAATTTGTCAGTTACTTATGTTTGGCAGATCAGAATCACCAAATGATAAGTGGGCTCGCTGAAGTCCAACACATTGCTAAAGCAAGAGATAGAAGTCTGATAGTAAGGAAAATGACTGCAGAAAAGTAAGATTCCTAAACTAAAGATTTGGAAGAGATTTCAGAGATCAGTTAATCTAATCTCCTTACTTTAAGGTTAAACAAATTGTGACCCTGAGATGTAAGTCACCTGATATAGCTGGGACTTTAAAAATTAGACATAAGGACAAAAAAAAAAGAATAATAATCTAAATTTATTTTAATGTGTCTCTGGCAATCTAATATGTAGGCCCCACTACAATATATCATAATAAAAATAAATGTCCTTAATTATGATCTTAAATCATCAAGAAAAAATTATGCTCCAAAGTCTGTGTTTCAGAAACAGGAAAAATATTCAACAAAAAATTAAAAAAATGTTAATTTTAGAGACATAAAGGGAATAAACTTTTGTTAGCTGGAAAGTTTATTTTTTTATTTGAGGTTAAGAGTTAGAAAGGGGCTTTGAGGATATTTATTTTTTGTCCTCATTTTACAGATGAGGAATCTGAAGCCAAGAGATGTTAAGTCATTTCTCCAACGTCACACAGGTACCAATTTGCAGAGCTAGGTGTCCTTCTGACTTGAAAAATCTTGCCACTCTATCCCCTTCCTCTCTATTTATGTTCCACTTACATCAAACACAAGTTAATTGTCAAATAAGGCATTAAGGTAATAATTTTAACACAACGAAAAATGATGAAGTATAGAAAATATTATTTTCCTGCTCTTTTGAGATTTTTACCTGAAAAAGGCAACCAAAACTACAAAAAAAAAAGCCAGAAAGTCACATGGCCAATTATGAGTAGTTTGGGGGTGAAGGCTGCTGAGTCTATGAAGGAACCTGCTACCACTTTGAGCAAAAAAACTCTTAAGCTAAAGCAAGCCATGGTACTACCATCCATCTGTTTAACCCACACTACACTCTGAGGCTGGACCTTTAAACCTTAGTCAGCTACCACCCATAGCAAGTTTCATATATTCAGAGGGAAGAAAAAGGCTGAATTCAACAGCTTTGCTCCAGTCCTATGGGAAAATTCTCTCATAAATGGTATCTTAGGGGCAATGTTGTTATCATGCCTCCTCTGCAAGTCTGGTGTGAGAATAGGACACACAATTTAATTTCCCTTTGCTAAGTGGTAAGCATGAGGGAAAAAGAAACACCTCTTTTCCTTCTGGAATCGTAAAAGCTGTTTTATCTTATCCTCCACAAATCAGCAACCATAACCAATTATGATGACTGGACCGTGACTGCTGCCTCTGCCTTTAGAGAGGACAAAGTGGAAAAAACCCCCTAGAGTCAGAAGAAAAGATGAAACCCGGACCCTCGACAAGCAGATGACTTCAACCAGAAGCTCAGTTTCTTCATGAGAAGTAGACTCCTTGGACTCCCTACTGCCTACGGGGGTCACTGTAAGGAAGGCTCTCTGTAAGGCCCTATTAATGAGAGCTAGTGAGAAGAGATAGCTTGTGACAAGTCAGAAACAAATTCTACCCTGGTAGGGACTGGAAGTGAAGCTCTGGTTTTTTATTGTGGAGAATAGTCAATGGGGGGGGGGGGGGGAAGAAGCATTGCGCAGCTGAGATGATTTTAAAATATTTGCCAGTAATCAGACTAAATACAAGCTCACTGTTTATAATTTGTAGCTCTTGAAACATTTTCAGGCTTGGTTTTAATTTATTTGGGTTATTAATTTTCTGGACACCAAAACAATAATTATAATTAGCATGGCTGGCTACCAGAGGGAAACATTTCACTTGACTGAACAGAGACATGTCTTTGTAATGTCAATTCTACAAAGTTTCTGACAATCAAGGTTGTTGATTTACCAAATTCAACCTCCTTTCAGGACCAGGATCCTTCCCACAAGATGGCACTGTTGCCTCTTTCAACTTTTCTGTCATTTCATGGAAGCAAACAAAGGCTCAACAGCTTCAGGGAATAATTAGAAATAGAAGACTATTATTTGGCAAAGGCTATCTGCAACTGACTTTTAAAAAAAAAAGACAACCCAAACTTCTAGTTACACTTGTCAAGTGTACCTGTCTGGAGGTTCATAATATACCATAATTCAAATCTTCTAAGTGAAATTCCAAACCCCAGAAAAAATTATCTGGTATACAATTCTTTCCCTATACCATATTTAAGAATTGATTAAATCCTTTTTTTTAAAAAGAAAAACACCGTGGAGGAAAAAATCTTGGTTTCACAATGAAATCGCCTTTTTTTTCATTTTCAATGATTTCAAGCTTATGGGCTTACAAAACCAGGGATAAGGCCTTCTTTTTCCTAATAGTGATGATGACATAGCAGAAATCTAGCTGCAGTCATATAATGACATATTTTCCAGTGATTCAGGCAACCATCTCTTTTTCCCTTGTTCAATATCAGTTCTCTGGATTTGAGGGCACCATGATCCTCTTAAAATGAACACTCACCATCTGTTGTTTTATTAAGTCTAAAGAATGAAAGGGTTATTATTTTTCCATTTAGATGGAATTGTATTATTTGACAGTTAAAACATGCTTAAAACCCTCCTAGATAACTCCAGCATTGTAGACCCATGGCTAATTGTGGGTTTGGATGTAGCTTAGACTCTCATCTAACATTTATTTATAGAGGACCCCAAATAGTGAATCTGGAGAAATAATGGCCTATTCAATCACTGGAAAAAGAAATTTCTAATTAAAAATGGTTTCTTTTTTTTTCTTGGGACATAGCTGTTTAAAAGGACATTCCCAACTAAGAAATAAAAATTTAATTAACTCAGAAAACTTCAGGATCCTGTTCTTATCATTTCCCCCTTTCCCTAAGTGCAAAAAAGTTCATAAAATGAAATCAAATTAGTATTTTTGATACTAGGCTGGCACGTTTTTATGACAGACAGCTACTCAGTTATATTAGTGAAAAATTATGAAAAACAGGATGAGGTAGGGTAGCAAAACTGTTCTTTAAGGTCCCATGACACAAGTCCAAATCCTACCTCTGTTAATACCTATATTGGATAAGTTGCCTGACCTCCAGGGGCCTCAGTTTCCCCTGTAAATAAGGGGAATGGACTAATGGGTTTCCTAGACTTATGATCCAACAGAGATTTAGAAAAAAATATCCAGTCAATTCTGCTTTGTCACCACTTCAGTTGGGTTCAGATGTTCCACAGGAATAGTTTTCTATAACATCTTTAGAAGTTCTATAAAAAATATAAAGTAGGTCAGAGAATATGTTTAATTTTTGTATATTTTGTTCTCTATTGTCTATGCCCCCACTGGGTACTACAGGTTGGGACTGTGGGGAATTAAAAACAAAGATAGTTTTCCAAGTTTCAGAAAATCTAAAAAAATCCTTCACTAGACATTCCTGAAACATATCTAAGTTAAAGAGAATAAAGACCAATAGCAGTTTGTACTCCCTTGACTTTACAACCAAATGGGGATATTTTAGGAATATGTGCTATAGATTATATATATATATATATATATATATATATATATATATATATATATATATATATACTAGCATCTTATGCAGATGGGTTTGTTATGAGACTGAAGATAGTCACTGGCAAACATGTAATTGTGACTTGTGTCCACTGTTTTCTCCTCCCTTCTCATCACCTTCTCCTGGAATAGTCATGTCCACCCTTGTAGAAGTGTGGAGCTGTGGATTAAACACTTAGCCCTTCCTTCCTCAAGGGCCCTGCCTAAAGATGATCTGAAGGCTGTTGTCTCCTTTGTGAGCTGGGAGGTGTTTCCCGGATGACATAAAAGCCAACAGAAATTCTCTCAGTTCAAGTTTTTCTTGGTGGTGGGCTGGGTGCAGGGAACTGCAGAAAAAGGGAATTAAAAAGCTTGCAGATCATTCATTGAGACAGGCAGAAGACTTTGGGTACAGTCTAGATCTCACCTATCCTTGCATCCCTCTGAGAAATGAATAGTGTCTTACATGAAACAGGCACTCAAAAAAAATTGTTAAACTGAAGGGAAAAAATGAAAGTCTGCCTAAGAGTTACATTCATGAGGCTCAACAAAAGATAGCTTTCTATGGGAAAGAAATAAATTTAATAGGGAAAGAATTGAACTAGCTCTGAAACAAATAGTAAAATACTGAGAGTTTCTCATCCAGTAAAATTGTTATGACATCAAGCTATCTAACTTTAGGGATTGTTAACATACATACATATACCAAACTTGTGAAAAAATATATATGATTTTTTATCATGAACACCTTTGTTTTGGAAATGCATTGCTTCTACTATTAAAATCTGGAATTTCCACATTTCTACCCATTATATCTTTCTAGTATGATTTCATTCAAAAAAGGTTTACCTATTACAAAGCTGCACATAATTCAGAATCTTACAATACACTCAAACAGATCTGTGAACCCCTCCCCCCCGCCCCGATTTGGGGATTCCTTCCAATGATGCAGATTGCTTAGCTCCACCATGGACTTCATTCTATGTGATAATTGTTTTACATTGTTTTGAGACTATCATGTTCTAATGTTTTGTTGTCAATACAGCAACTCCAATAAAATGATGATATTAGAAAGATAAGCCTTTGATTCCAGTGTAAACTTGGTCTTGTTCTATTTAAGATTCAATTTGTCCATCTATACTCTCTATTTCAGATACACACTAATATACAAGTTTGAAAAGTTGTCTACCCAACTTAATGTCATAATCTGGACTGACTCATTCTTTATTTTCTTGATCTTTCTTGAGGGGGTCAGGCCAATTCTTTAGTGGTTACTTATAGGCTTCACAGGGAAAAGGACTAAATTTTTCACAATTGGGAAAATCTTTGGTAAATATATATTCTGTGTATTGTATGCTTTAACTGATGTTCATTGAAAAAGATCATTTTTATTGTTAATGTCTTTTAAGGGATCTCAACTGCCTTTATGTATGAATGGGAGAAATAACTTAATGAAAAAAAGTTTGTAAGGTGTCACTTTGCACTACTGAATAAAAGATCTTAAAAACTTACAAACAGAAATCATGAGCAGGAGCACTTCAGAAAAGCCTGATAAGACTTCCATGAACTGATGTGGAATGAAATGAGCAGAAATGGGAGAACACTGTACACATTATCAGCAACATTATGTGATGATCAGCTTTGATAGACTTAGCTCTTCCCAGCAGTTCAGTAATCAAAGACAATTCTAAAAGACTTTTTGAGGGAAAATGCCATCCTCATCCAAAGAAAAAGCTATGGTGGCTGAATGAAGACCAAAGCATATTATTTTCACTTTTAAAAATTTGTTTTATGATTTTTTTCTTTCTTTTGTTTTTTTCCCATCTTTAGGTCTGATTCTTCTCTCACAACATGACTAATATAGAATATACATGTATAACTTAGATTGCTCCCTATTATGGGGTGGGGGAAAAGCAAGGTAAAAAAAATGTGGAACAAAACATTATAAAAAGATGAATGTTAGAAACTATCTTTTCAAGTAATTGGAAAAAACAAAATAAAATAACATTTAAAAATATATACCCTGGAATAAAATCTAGATGGAAGAAAATCCAAAAATCCATGACAAAGGCAACTTTTAAGAATAAAATATTAGATTATATATGTTTATGGATTTTTAAAAAAAATTACGGATGATAGTCATTTTAAATACCCACACATTTTATAAATATTGATCAATCATACCAAAATAATCAAACTTTAGGTAAGAAAGTAGACACATAAATTTATCTGAGTACTGATCCTTCCTGCTCTGGGACTAGTTATAATTAAAGGGAAAGATTGGTCATTATTAATATTTACATAAAATTTAATATTTTATGGGTACATAAATTTACCTGTGTGGATATTCTTTTGACTTAAAGCAGATCACAAATTCTCTTATGACATGGAAAATTATTTTTAAGATTTTTTCCAGAGCCAAAAGGAAATCATCACCCTGAGGTCAACCTGGAGAACTCCCCTTAACCCTCATATAGAAGGTAGAAACAAATTTTGGAATATTCTAAAATTATTATTCTTTCTGGTTAACTAGCTCCAAGTCTCACAGCTATCCATGGAAAGTGGACAAAATATGGCCCTATAAGACTAACACAGCTTTTGTTAAAACCAAGTACAGGGAATGATGGACAAGATCCCCTTTATTTCTCTTCTGCTAGATTTGCCAGTAATTATATCCCTTAATCTACCTTCCATACTCATTTCACAAAGGGATTTTGTGAGCTGATAGTCAGGAGTCTGACATCACAAGCTTAAATTTTTACTACTCTTTTGTTTTTGCAAATTTAATTCAAGATCTTACTATAGAAACTAGAAACACATTCTTTTCCAGATCATATGCCATTACATTTTTTCCTCTTGTTCATTTGTAGAGACAAAAAAAGGGTCAAGTATAACATAAAGCAAAATATAGTGTTTTTTATAACCTACCCAATACATTTCTCCCTGGTTCTGACTTTTATTTCTTCAGACTCATTCTAGTTGGCAGGGTTTTTTTTTTGGGGGGGGGGAGAGGGTCTTCCCCTATGCCAAGGTATTAAATTGTAAGAAATCTTAATAACTCAAGAGAATCTTCCTCTTGAAGACTTTTAGAAACTTTACTGATACATTAACATAACAAAACCCAGAATAATACCAAAGTCATGTTCAGAAGGAGGCTCATACTATGGACAGAGAATTAAGAGCAATCCACAAAGAAATGATAGAAGAGGATAGGATGAGACAGCCAGTTGAGGTGGTACAGGGATCAGAGTACCAGGCCTGGAATCAAGAAGACTCATCTAGAATTCACTCTGGCATCAACAAGTTACTAGCTACTTGACCCTAGGCAAGTCACTCAGCCTTCTCTGCCTCAGATTCCTCATCTGTAAAGTGAGCTAGTGAAGGAAATGACAAATCAATTCAGTATTTTCGCAAAGAAAAAGGGATTGTGAAGAGTCAAACATGACTCAAATGACCGAACAACAGAAAGCCTAAAAAAAGAAGAGATTAAAGACCGAGTTCTTGAGAAATGTTTAGATTTGGGGTATAGGAAAATGATTAAAAATGTAGGAAGAAAACCAAATTAGTGCTGTGTAATACAAACAAAAGAAAAAAATCAAGGAGTGATCTGTGTCAAATAATACAAAGAAGTAAAGTAAGATAAGGTCTAATAAAGGGCCAGTGGAGTTGAGAACCAGGAAGTCACTGATGATTTTTTGTGAGGGTAGCATTTGTGTCAGCAACAAATATTAACAATAGTAGGGTACTGAGAATATGACAAAATCCTTGCTTTTATGGGGTTTTCATGCTCCAGGAGATGAATTCAGCTTTTACCTTCCACCTGCTGCTTCCTCCAAGACCAAATTGTCCAGAGTCAAAAGTAAACATCTACTGTGACCACCCTAATTGCCCAAAGGTCTAAACTTTTTACCATTGTGAAGTTTCTAAGACAAAGCCTTTATACATGAGAGTAATATGTAGCAATATAGATCCCCCCCCCCCCACAGTAGTGAGACTGTTGTAATGAAGGAAACACTAAGATTTCTTTGAATTCTCCAAATTTAAAGCACTGGCATCTAATAATGCAAATTTAGCAAGAATATGGAATAAAGTACATTTCTCAGGTGACTGTCATTATCATCATCTTATCTCTCTAGCATTCAATAAACCTTTGCTAAAATGAGAGCTCATGAAACTATATTCGAGGAAAATTTTCTTATCAAATTAAACATGATCCTGAAAAACAGGTCAGAGTCAATAGATTATCTTTGTAATGATAGTGATAGATAACATTCATAAAATATGCCTATGTTTATAAGCAGACCTATAAATCTATTTCTATAGAGTACACCTTTGTATAAGAAGGCCAACACAAACCACTATCTAACGGTAACTCCTGAAGACTGCAATATTAAGACTTTGCAGGGCTTATAGTAAATGATCGACACAAGCAATAACCTGCTCTTATGCTGCTAAAGGGGGAATCAAACAATCGCAATTAAGTACACAAAGGAACATCCTCAGCTGCAGTAAAATGCAGCCCTTGGCACTTCACTGTTGATTTTCCCCAGGACTCAAGAGTAAAAGAACAATAATATTGTTTAGTCATGGTTGTAATATATTATATGCTAAAAATAAAAACAAAAAAATCTAAAGTTCTGTTTCATATGAAAAACAAACTAAGACTGAAGACCTCTGTACTTGGAGACAAAATATCTGAGTTTGCCTAAAAAAGCTGACCACTTTCATGGCTACACATTTTTAACCTGCACCAAGTCAACTGGCTTGCTCAAAGTGGGGAATGGGGGTGAGAGGAAGGGAGAGAATCTGCAACCCAAGGTTTTGGAAGTAGATATTCAGACTTACTTTTGCATGTAGCTGGGGTAAAAAAAAAAAAAATAAAAATAAAAAAGTTGATCACTTAATAAGTTATGTACCCCTAAGCAAATTATTCAGTTATTCTATTTCTGTTTCCTTATCTGTAAAGGGAAGAAAATAATACTCACATTATTACTTTAGATATTATTGTTTCCCAAATGCCAATTCATTTCTTAAAGCAAAAATTCATTTCCTTCCCTTATCTTGCATTTTGTCCTGGGGCAGCTAGATGGCACAGTGGATAGAGCACTGGCCTTGGAGTCAGAAGGACAGGTGTTCAAATCCAACATCAGACACTTGACTCTTACTAGTTGAGTGACCTTGAACAAGTCACTTAACCCTGACTTCCTCCCATCAAGGCATTTCTCCAATTGTCCTGATTCAAATCTGGCCACTAGACCCAGATGGCTCTGGAGGAGAAGGTGAGGCTGGTGACTTAACCCTCACTCGAATTCAATTCATGTGCTTATCATGAAATCACCTTCCTGATGTCATGGTCTTTGAAAATGAAGGGCAGACATTATTATTATTTTGTTCTAATCAAGTTCTATCCATGCATTTGAGTGCCAGTTTTTCCTTCTCTCATGGGTCCTTTCTGATAGATGATGCCAAATTCATAGATTGTGAGGGTTGAAATAAATATTACATCACCAAGTCTAGCTCCCTTAGAAACTGAGACCAAGGGAGATTAAATATCTAGTCTGATGTCATGAAGAACTGGGATTATAACCAATATCACAATGAGGAATTGATATAATTTTGCAGTAAAGGATCAATTATGATATAATTTTTTAATCTGTTCTGTGATTTCATTAGTATAGAAAGCTCATGATAAGGAAATACCCTTCCTGTACCAATGAAGATCTGTACAGTCCCTGTAACTAGTAACCTTAAGAGAGCAGTCTCAGGGAATCAAGAGGTTGAGTGATTTGCCCAGGGTTACCCAGCTGGTATGAATCAGAGGTGGGAACTAAACTCAAGTCGGAAGACTTCAAGACCAACTCTCATTGGATGGTTTTTTTTACAGTTCACAAAGCACTTTTCTTACAGTCCTCTAAAGCATACAGTTCATGTATCATTACCATGATTTTAAAAATGAGGGAACTGAGGTTTAATGAGGTTAAGTTATTGCCAAAGATTTGGAAGCAGGTCTTGACTCTTAAGTTTGATCCTATTTTCAGAGCACCTCATAGTTCAGGCAGCAGTGCTTATTTAGAAAGATGTTAGCATTTGTAGAGAATTTTAGTTTATTATTCTCTTTATTTTTCCTAACTACATGTAATGATAGTTTTCACAATCTTTTTTTTTTCTATATTTCCCTTTCCCCTCCTTTCCCTCTTCACTCCCTGTGACAGAAAGCAATGTAGTATAGAGGATTTTTAAGTTTATGGAATACTTTCATATATTATCTCATTTGATACTTATGACAACCTTGTCTCTTTCCTTTCTCTCCCCCATCACTATCATTTGTTAAGTAAACTAATCTAGGTAAACATCATAAAGGTAATTAATTTGATATGTGTATAATTCTAGAGATCTAGTTAGTTTTCAACTATTCATATTAATGGGTGATAGGGAAGCAGCAAAAGAGTAAATGGTTTTAAATAGCAGACAACTGGATAATCATTTATATTTGTCTTTTTTTTTGTTTTGTTTTGTTTTTAGGTTTTTGCAAGGCAAACGGGGTTAAGTGGCTTGCCCAAGGCCACACAGCTAGGTAATTATTAAGTGTCTGAGACTGGATTTAAACCCAGGTACTCCTGACTCCAAGGCCGGTGCTTTATCCACTACGCCACCTAGCCGCCCCCCACTATGCCACCTAGCTGCCCCCATATTTGTCTTTTTGATATGTTTTTGTGCTTATATTTGGATATAGAAATATGTTTGCTATTTGGTTAACTCAATTAAAAGGAATTTTCTGCCAGAGATCAAATGAATCTTGACATTATCCCTCATAACTGATGAAGACTCCATAGGAGAGGATTTTGGGGAAGAACATCAGTGAAATGTTACCTAGACAGGACCAATGCAAATCTGTAAGTAGTTATAGTTCCCTTCACTACTTCATTCATTCCCCTTTCTTAGGATCCTAGGCTCTCAGAACTGGAAGGGAACTCATAAGGCCTCCAGCTTCTAACCTCTTGTCCAATGTATAAAATTCCAATATAGCTTCCCTGTCAAGTTTTATTGGATGCCAAGAATAATTAGGAATTATCTCCTTCCTGACGTATCCATCAATACCCATTTCATTGTTCGTCAATTTAGGAACTAGTCAATATGACATGTCCAGACAAGTGTACAAATTAATCATTATTGTGATCCAAAACTCAGAAGTTGGGTTTTGAAATGTTTCTTCACTCATGGAGTATTTCATTTCATGATATTACAGCCCTGGAAAGCACTTAAGTGAACTTGAAGTAGGAGAAAGCCAAGAGATGCAAGAGATCAATATACACCAGTTAAGGGTCTCGGGATAAATATTTGCTTCAATTTAACTCAACAAATATTTTAAGTGCCTACTGTGGATGACAGTGTCAACTGCCTCAAGCTTCATAACACTACAGTTTCCTCAATGGAATTCTATTTCTCAAAAAAAAATTGGCCTATTTGCTTAGGAAAAAATGAGTAGATGAGTAATATCCATTGTTTGCACCATAGTATGCAATTGGAAAGGCAACCTATAGAGTCCATCTGTATGTGTCTATTTGGATGCAGGTGTGTGTGTGTGTGTGTGTGTGTGTGTGTATACAGATGTATATGAATGTTTGTATTTGTATATATAGGCATATTCATATATGTACAACTTATTACACATATAAATACACATGTTAGACAGCCACTTTAAATGAACAATAAAGTAGATTTGGAATTAAGGAGGAAGAGTGGGCTGAATTGTCTTTGGAAAACTGCAAAGTTCTTTTAATGATCCCAAACTTCTCTCTAAAATAAAGACTCATGGGTTTTTTTTTTTAGCACCAACAATCTTTTGATGACAAGTGGCTATGAGAAATATAACACTATAGCTTTTAAAGGAATGAAGTTGAAGATCACTCACAGGAGAATAGAGAGGTACACAGTGGGAGTGAGTAGGCTGAAAAACATTCACACAAGGAATTAAGCAGAGGATGATATCAAAGAAATGTGATCGAAAAATCAAATGGGCTGATGACATGACAGGAGCAAAACATAAATGACTGAAGGGTGGATTAAAAGAGAAGAGACTAAGAGGAAGGAGATAGTCATGGAATTACAATAGGGCCCAATATAGTCTGGTGTATTGTAAATGGAGAAGAGGGGATAATAAAAAAGCAAGAAGGAAGAGACAGGCCTTGGCAACTACTTGAATCTGAGGGATGTAGGAGAGGGAAAAGTTAAAGACATAACTCTGAGGTCTCAATCCTAGTTCAATAGGAGGACAGACTATATGGAGGAGGTCCTTCTAGGGTTAGACTAGATGGTCTTTAACTCAAAGATTCTATGACTCTATGAAATCAACACACCACATGGGGAGAACAAAGGTGAAGGAAGCTATCCACATGCTCCATTCTAAACTCATGTTTTTTGAATTTTTAACATAATTCTTCCCATTATTGGCAAGTAGCAAGATATCATTCTCAATGCTCTACTTTGGTTCACCCTTGGTACTCATTCAACTGCCAGATCTTAGTTCTTTTACCTCCCCAATTTCTTTCAAATGCCTTTTCACTACTCACATGAGCACCAACTCTCCCCCCCCACCCCTTTTTGGGACTCCTGCAATGGCCTCCTAATTGATCTCTTTCCCTTCTCCAAACCACCCTTCATATAGCTGTCAAACTGAAATTCCTAAAGCACAGTTCTGACTATGTTCTTCTCCTATTGAAGAAGACTCATGGACAACCCACTGATTTTAGGATCAAATACAACCCCCCGTTTGACATTTAAAAGCCATTCATAATCTGGCTCCAGCCAAGCTGACTTGCTTGCTGTTTCCCACATGTGATATTCTATTCTCCTCCCTCCTTTAACCTGAACAAACTAATGCCCATGGCTGAACTGTAATCCTTTCACCACTGCGCTTGATAACCCCTAGTTTCCATTAAAGTTCAGTTTAAGGGCCCTCTCATGGATGGAACCCTAAATTTTTCAGAGGATTCAGGCTCAAATCCTGCTTCAGACATTTATTGCATTATTGTATTACTGAATAGATCACAAGCACTTGCCTCAGTTTCTTCAATCTACAAAAAAGTTGGCCTCTAAAGTCCCTTTCACCTCTCAACCTATTATTGATCATATGATTCTTGTGTGTACTAACACATACACACACAATATTTGTATTTTGTCATCTGTAAACTTGCCTTTTATAAGCTCCATGAGGGCAGGGAGTCTTAGTTTTTGTATTTCTTGTATCCCTAGAATCTGGTATAGTGCCTGGTACATAATGAAGGCTTATGGACTGATCTTGACCTTCTTCCCAATTATTCTTCTAAACACAAAGCTGAGCATAGACAGAACTCACTCAAGCTGATACAGGGTCAGTCTGCTCTTAAATCTTTCCTTAGAGGAGAGGAGTTGGCTATTTCAAATTAGTCTCTTTTCAAGAGAAGTAAGAATCAAAAGGAAAAAATAAGTACATGTTCACATTGTCAGGAAAACAAATATTTGATTAGAATATGTTCTATCAATAAAACTTAAAAGTAAGATTGGCTTTACAGAAACCAAAAGAAAAAATATATAATCAAAATTGCTTGAACTGGGCAGCCAAAGGTCAGCATAAGGGCACTGATCACCTTGGGAATGGTACTAGGGGATTACATGATATAGGGAAGGGGAAGAAGAGGTTCACCAGTTGAGAAATATTTACAAATAAAGAGACTCGGTTAATTTCTATAATTTTATTTAGGGCCTTGATTGTCATGCTCCTTTAAAAAAAATAGGAATGTTGTTTTTTTGAATCCCTGCTAAAATTTTTCCATATCTGTTCTATTTAGTTTACCTGATTAGTTAGTTTTCACAGAAGGAAATACTCAATAGCAAACTAAAGATATCTTCAGATTCAAAAAAACTGACATCATTAAGTAGAAGATGAGGACACAATAGTTTCTGAAAAAAGGATCCAGAGGTGGAACTACCCCACCAAATTACTAATTCTACATACTGTTTGACTCACATAGGCCACTGCAAGGTCTACATCCCAAAGAGCCAAAAGGAGAAGAAAGAGACCCATATGAAGAAAGATGTTTGGAGCAGTTCTTTTTGGTTAGCAAAGAACTGGAAACTAAGAAAGTATCCATCAATAGGGGAATGGCTGAACAAGTTCATGAAGGTAATGAAAAACTATTGTGCTGTAAGAAATGATGAAAGTTATGGCTTCTGAGAAGCCTGAAGTAAGCAAGACTAGGAGAACAATTTATATAATAACAGTTGAAAGGAAAAAAAACTTTGAAAAAACTTAAGAACCAGGTTCAATTACCTACCTTGATTCCAAAGCACCGATGATAAGATATGATACTTACCTGTGACAAAGGGAAAATGTACACCAAAAAAGGAGACATACACACATTTTAACAGACAGCTAATGTGGTGGGAATTTGCTTTACTTGACTATGAACATTTACTACAAGTATTCCTGGCCCCTACATCTACTCCCCCCAAAAAACCAACTTGGGGGAAGTTTGGTAGGAGAGGGAAGATAACAACAGGTTTTCCAAAAGAAACAAGAGTCATTGAAGCATTTTTTAAAAGCTCAGTAGAAAAAAGAGGAAAAGATAGAAACTCAAAGCAGCAGGATATCTTTCAAAACTGCAAGTTGAATTTTTACATATTTTAAAGAAAATGCAAGCAATATGAAACAGATTTGTTGTTTTATGTAGGATCTTTTTTTTCCTGTTCACTTTGAATAATGAATGTTCATTTTTATTTGGTATTTATTGAATCCAGAATGTAACTTTAGAAGAAATACAAAGATCTGGAAGTTTTAGAGTTCTGAGAACTCAAAATGAATCAACAGAATGACACTACTGCCAAAACGCTATTGTAGACTGTATTAAGAAAAATACAGTGTTCAGAATGAAGGAGGTAATAATCTTTCTAAACTTCATCCTGGTGAAACTATATCTCTAGTACTGGATTAAATATTGGGCTCCGTATTTAGAATTGGACACTGATAAAATTAAGCAAACCTGGAGGAGAGAAATCAGGATGGTGATCCACATTTGTATGAGGATCATGTAGAGGAAATGGGGATAGTTATCTCATAGTAAAGAAGCCTTGGGAGAGGTATGATAGCTGAAGTCAAGTATCTGAAGATTTATCATGTGGAAAGAGAACTAGATTTTTTTCCTTTTTGGCCCTGAAGAACAACTAGGAATAGTGGTTAGTTGCAGAGGAGCAAAATTTGCGGTTGATGTGAACCCTAATTCAAAATGTCTTAAAAGGTGTGCCAGATAACCTTTTATTTGAAGGGATTTCTATTAATGTATGGGTTGGACCATGTAGTCTCTAAGGTCCCTTTCATCTCTTGAAATCAGATTCTTTATAGTTTGAAGAAGTCATTTGCTATGCTGATTTAAGGGGGGAAAATAAAGCTTTGAAAATTTAAGATACAAGGGTGCAGCTTGGCAGCACAGTGGAAGGTACAACAGCCCTGGAGTCAGGAGGACCTGAGTTCAAATCCAGACTCAGATCCCTAATGATTACCTAGTTGTGTGAGCTTGGGCAAGTCATTTAACCCCATTGCCTTAAATTAAAAAAAAAATAAAAAAACATGTGAATTCAATTCCCACCTTAAAAATCATAATTTAACCAAATGGTATTTGTTTCATAAAATATCTTAAGTTCTATCAAATTCAAAGTTGTCTTCATGTTTAATATAGAATTCACTGTTTTTTTCTATAGCACTCATTTGCTTATGTGAAGTACAGAATATAATTTATTTTTTATTTTTATTTTTTTAAGGTTTTTGCAAGGCAGGGGTTAAGTGGCTTGCCCAAGGCCACACAGCTAGGTAATTATTAAGTGTCTGAGACCGAATTTGAACCCAGGTACTCCTGACTCCAGGGCCGGTGCTTTATCCACTGAGCCACCTAGCCGCCCCCAGAATATAATTAAAAAAATACAAATACAAAAATATATGCAACTTTATAAAGCACTACCTGTGTCATAAAGCCTCATAAAGAGGAAACTCTATGGCTATGACTGTGGTAAGTAGACAAGAAAGTCAAATTCTATCACCCTCATCAAAGTGTTCTGCAGATTTCTGTTACTGAATTTTTCAAACTTTGATTCAGAGAACTGGGCTAAAAATGTTCTGGAATTTTTCCCTTGCTTTTATAATGGTTGCTTTATACAGAAGAAATCTTACCTAATATTTTTGAATCTAATGTATCATGAGAAATAGTAACAGTTATATTTTTCAAATGAGTTCCAATTGATAGCTAGCTTCTGATTAGTGTGAATAAGTAATCAGATGATATAGTCAAATGCATTCAAATTCACACAATTTGAAGTTATAATAATGTAAAATATGATAACTGGTTGTGGCTCAATGGAATAATGCAATTTGAATTCAAATAATGTAAACCCTTCACAGTATTCATTCTTTACATTCAAACAATTGTAGAGAGAGTAAGGGAGAGAAAGAATAACTGGACTGAGATTACTATGGTGGTGCTACTGTTCAATATTTTTAAACTTAGGAATGCATAAGACTCTCAAATCAACAATAAATTAGGGCTTGGGAAAGACAAGTTTCAAAGGTCAGTAGGAAAGAAAACCAGTAGATTTGGTTAAGCAAAGTTCTCTCCATAGTCAGATAAGTTAAAGATATTCCCCAGAAGTTTTACCCACAATTGTTAAAATCAGAAGTTTAGGATACTGAGCTAGATCTACAAAGATAAAATTCTCTAGAGCATCAGAGACCTAGGGAACCGTTACACTGTCTTCTCACCAGTGACTTTGCTGGCAGAGAAATATTACAGGGTGGTCAAGTCTAGGATTCAGAATGTGAATGAATTCACTTAAAAGACTGACTGACCCAAGGTATTTGACCCATAGGTATTTAGGGACAAAAAAGGTTTACATATACACACACACACACACACACACACACACACACACACACATATTAGTGTGGATATTATAATAACAAGGAAATTGAGCAGTAACATGAGCTATGTTTCTTAAGGAAATTTTAGCAAAGGCTGAGGGAGAGAAAAAGCCAGCTTCAAGGTTTATAGCATTTGGGCTGATTCCCTGAGGGGATAAGCAGCTAGGGAAATATAGTAAAGGGAGAAAGTTAGAACAGTAACAAGAGTACTTCAATTGGGCTGATTTGTAGCCAGAAGGGGAAAAGGCCAGGGTTTATATAGTATATAAGGGGCAAAGTATATGATGGCAAAGGGGTAAAGGAGGAGTTAGGGGAAGTACTAGGATGGACTAAGGAGAGGGTTAAACATACACCAAGACTAAGTTTACTGCTCATGCCTGAGGGTTCAGCTTAGAGTTCAGGGTCTAGATAGTGCCCCCCTTAACTCAGCAGACTTTGCATAACTATTGAGGTACAAGAGATACAGTTCCCCCCTCCAACCCCCAGCCTCCCTCTTTGATAAAATCACTTTGAACAATGGGATGGAGGTTAGTGTTAATGTAAGCACAGAGGGAACGTTTGTTAGCATAACAACTATTTGTTAGCATAGCATTTTTCCCTGCCTAATATTTCCTCTGCTAACACCTAAATAGTTAAACAGCTAAAATATAAAGATGTTCAACATTTAGTGTTTAGTGTTAAGAGCTTCTTTAATACTGCTTCTTTTTGTTTATGGGGGAAGGGGAGGGGGGAAAGGAATAGCACCTTTCTATGCCAGACATTGTATTAAATGACTCCCCCCCATATTAATTTACTTGACAATACTTATGGCAATGGAAATGTCACAAATGGCAGACCAAGTTTAAAGGCTTGGGACAAATGTCCTCTTGTTATTATGGTTTTAGTATAAGAACTAAATTTAAATTCATGATAAATTTACTTTTTTTCAGTCAGTCAACTGAAACAATTGCAGATCTAAGATGAACAGCAAACATTTTATATGGAGTTATGCTGGATGAACCATGTTCAAACACAATTCAACAAACATTTAACTTTCTAGTATAAGCAAAGAACCACAATAAAATGGTCAACCAGTCCTTGCCTTGAAGGAACTTACAATCTGGGTCGGGGGGGAAGCTTTGTCATAGATTTGGAATCAGACCAAGATCTACTACTTACTATCTATAACTTGGGAATATTGATTATCAGTTGGTGCCACAGCTTCTTATCTGGAAAATTAAGAGATCAGACTTGATAGCTTTTGATCTCTATGATTCCAAGATCATGTGTGACATGATAAAAATTAAGAAAATTTTCAAGCAAAATTTGAAGGAGAAATCACCTATATCTGGGGAAGATGAATAACAAATTGATGGATGGCATCGAGCAGTACCCAATATAGGAATGGATTGTTTCCAAAAGTTTGATGTATGGAAGAAATCTATTTGAAGTTCAGAATATCCTTATAGGAAAAAATGCTACAGATAATGGTGAGGGTTTAAGGCTGGTCCCAGACCTCCTCTGTCAGTACTACTCACTCTTAGACCCTGACTCTTTGAAAAAAAAAAAAAATATATATATATATATATATATATAATATAGCTGAACTGTTCAGCAATATTACCAGGGTTCTAAAAAAAGAGGCTATTTGATACAGGAAGGTGGTGGTGGGAAGCATCCCCCCCCCCTTTCCCAATGCTTAGATTTATTTCAGACAAAATTTTGAAATAGGACTTTAAGGAGAAAATTACAAACAGCAAATGTTGGAAGAAACACACCTAACTAGAAAATTTTAGCACTTTAGTATTTTAATCATTTTCCTGCCACTCATCTATTGGAGATCTTCTTTCTACCTGAAGAACATTGTGAAAGATACTGGAGTTAATCCTAGTTTTACTGTTAATAAATAGATAGAGGGGTGGCTAGGTGGCGTAGTAGATAAAGCACCGGCCTTGGAGTCAGGAGTACCTGGTTCAAATCCGGTCTCAGACACTTAATGATTACCTAGCTGTGTGGCCTTGGGCAAGCCACTTAACCCCGTTTGCCTTGCAAAAACCGAAAAAAAAAAATAGATAGGCTACACTCTATTTGCTACTATGAGCAATGTCATGTTTATTTATGCATTTGTTCTCACATTTTGTCTATATATTCTATGTAAACTTTATATGATTTTTTTTTTGTTTTGTCATTTATGGTGAAACATGAAGTGCTTACCCACTTAGGGCTTGGATTATTAGTGAACTAAAAAAAATGATGTATTGGGTTAAGCTGCTAATAGGAAAATGTTGGCTACTGACAGACATTTAAAACTAAGAAACTTAAGAGTTAAACTCTAAGAATACAGATATGCATGAGACTCTGCTTTCCACACAATTTCCATGCTCACTCATTATTACTTATAAGCTTTTGGGAGTGAGGGAGGAGATATGTTATGGAATTAAAAGTGATTTGAAGAGGAGTATACCTTAGAGCCATGATCCTGATTATGTAGTGTAAATGCCTAAGATTTAAGAAAACCATAAATTCTACTGGGTCAATGACTCTGGCAACAAAATGAACACAAAATTCTAATCTAGGAAAGATAATCCAATTTGTAAATATCTTAAACATTTATGTGTATCAATGTGGAATTGACAATATAATAAATAATTGGAATAAATTGTTTCCCACACAAGAGGCATTAAGTACTGTAAAAACAGAGAACAGGAAAAGTAAAACTTGAGAACTTTGCCCTGAAGGGTACCTCAAACGTTACTGGGATATATATTAAATAATACCACATTGAAAAAGTTAAGTTAAGATAATAAGAAAAAATAGTGTTTGCAAAAAACTGACTACAATACTTATATTGTATATCTACCAATAAGATTTTAAAGTATGTAATTATATAATACAAGGTAAAATTTAAAAACCCTTTTTTTATCAGTATTTTTATAGCATTTATAGTTATTCATTTGCAAAGAGTGAGTTTTAAATTTAGTCCTTTGTTGGGTCTGTTGAAAATGATAGAAGGAAACTACAGGTTATATTTTTCAAGCTCCAATCTCCAAAATGTTTGAAAAAGTTTTTATTAGATTTGGGATACTTTTATAAAAGATACCCATATGCCTCTTGGCAAGTAGTGTTTTTCCAAAATGGAAATCAATAAAACTATCTCACTTTTTTTAACCAAAAAGCAAGCATGTGGGAAAGCTCTATTTGGGAGTAGTATATAAAAGAAATAAGATTGGATTTTATAAGGAGAACTTTTTAATAATTTGAATAAAGTATGGGGGCCATAAAATATTTATCTAAATGCAATATGTTTGTTAATAATTAGTCAATGATTAATAAAAAAGACAAATTAGTATTTCATATTAACTGACAGCCTTGGAAGATAAGCAATTCTGCTCATTTCTTCTTTGTCTCCTCATCCAGACTCCAATGTGCTTTTGGGAAAGGCTTTTCACCTCTTTGGGACTCAATTTCTTCATTTATAGTAATGACAATTGATCCTCCCAGTTAAGCAAAACCAACAAAGAAGGTGACTGTATTTAATAGTATGTGAAGTAACTATTATCTGCAATCCTTACTCTCCCTACCAAAAGGAAATCATCTGTTTTCTGGGATTAAAACTAGCTACTGAGATGACTGAAGAGTTCATCTTTATTTTAGTGTTCACTTATACCATTATATATCTATATATCTATATATCTATATCTATCTATCTATCTATCTATCTATCTATCTATCTATCTATCTATCTATCTATCTATCTATTAATTTCCTGGTTCTTACTCTGTTATTTCCCCAATGTTTCTCTGTATTCCTTACATCTCTAATGTCTTAAGATGCAGCAATACTCCATTAAACATATTTATTTCACATAATTAGATCAACCATCCCCCAATTGATGGGCACCTAATGTTTCTCAATTTTTTTTCTGCCATAAAATGGGAATAATCTGGCAAACATGGGATATTTCTTTCTGTAGCTTTCTTCTTTGCAGTATATTTTCATTAGAGTAGGGTCTAAGATGAGGTCTAAGAATGAGAGCAGTTCATTGACTTTTCTTATGTGGTTCTAAAGTGTTTCAAACACTTTAAAGTGTCTCAAGCTAATATTATCATATCACTTTATCGATCCATCAACTCCTCCAACACTACTTCCATTTTTTCTTTTTACCATCAATTTGATGGATGCGAGACTAGCTGTGAAAGAGCTAGGTAGCTTAGTGGATAGAGCATTGGATCAGTTCAAATCTGGTCTCAGACACTTAATACTGAATGACTGAGCAAATCATTTAAGTTGTTTGCCTTGGAGGCAGCAAGGTGGTTCAATGGATAGAGCATTTGGGCCTAGATTCAAGAAAACCCAAGTTCAAATTTAGCCTTTGGTGTGACCATGGTCAAGTCACTTAACCTCTGCTTGCCTTAAACTGCTGGAGAAGGAAATGGCAAAGTATATTTGCCAAAAAAATGCCATATACATTATTGGTATTCCATGGTCCAGGAGGTCACAATTGAATGACTGAACAACAAGGGACTAAATCTCAGAATTTTCATGATTAAGCAATCCTATTATTAATAACTGTGAGAAATATTCCCATAGGGTACTTTCAATTCTATAAAAAATGTTCTAATTCTAATGCAAAATAGAATAAAAATAAGGTAATACATGAGATAGCAGGTGAATGAATTACTTAAAACATACAGTCCAACCTAAATTAGTCTTCTCTGTTCCTCACATATGCTTCACTATCTCCAGTTTCCAAATCCTCAAAGGGGATCTCCACTGTGGAATATATTTCCTCCTCATTTTCCCTTAAAGGATCCCTCCCATCTTTTCAAGGGCAAAAAGAAAGAAGGAAGCAAACATTTATTTAGAGGCTATTTTTCAGGCACACCCTGTGCTTTGTCTTTTTGGTGAGATATTAGGAGTTAAGTGACTTGCCCAAGGTCATACGGCTAGTAAGGGTCAAGTATCTGAGGTCACATTTGAACTCAAGTCATCCTGACTCCAGGACCCCCTGCTCTATTTACTAAGCCACCACTGTGCTAAATGCTTTATAAATATTATTTCATTCCTAGTTCAGTATTCTTTCCTTTTTTGTTATTCTTTTTTTGGGGATTTTCATTATATAAATATTTTATTTGTTTTTCTAAATACATACTCATGGTAGTTTCTACCAGTCTGCAGTATTCTTTCCAATGCATCACAGTGCCAAACCTCTGCATGAAGCAATACTTTACTTCCTTAAAATGATAGATCTGGTAGTCTTATGGCTGGATGAAGGAAGCTTTGGCCCTATGTTCTGACTGTGAGCATAAACCTAGAAAAGATATGGTTTTGTTTCCCCACCCTCCTGGACGAGTTAAGAGGAGAGCGGGATTATCTCTCTTCAGCTCCTTACATCTGATCATGCCACTCCATGCCAACCCCATACTCCTGGAAATAGCACCTCCTACCTCATCAGCACTTCAGAACAGCTGTGTCATAGCCATGGCGGGGCTGTCTTAGAGTAGGCGAGTGGTGGAGGAGGCAGGTGCCAGAGTCACCTGTGTTAGCACTGGTTCTCCTCTTCCTTTCTGATAACTGGAGGAGTACCTACTTTCAACAGTAATCCAAGTGAGGTGGTGAGCAGAGGATACTTCAATAACTAATGGAGAAAGGGAGATAATAGCCCCTCTTGAGAAAAAGGTCCAGTGCTGGATCACCACCTGTCTTCACTTTCTTCCTTGGGACTTGGAGGAAGGAACAACCTTGCAAGGATGCAGTGGAAGAAAACTTAGGACAGCAAGGCCACTGCAGGGAGGAAGCACTCCCAGGACAGGGTGACATAGCTCTGCTCCAGTGTTAAGCAAAAGATGGTTTAATTATATTTTGTATTCTCCCACAATTCAAAACACTGCCAAGGTTTTGCCATCATTCTTATCTCTCAGTTATCAACTGAGGCTGATTTAATAGCACTAATAGCAAGAGTGAATGGTGAATCTTCCAAGATGACTGACATCCATTATCTATCTATCTATCTATCTATCTATCTATCTATCTATCTAACTCTTTTTCTCTTATGATTTATGTGAAATCATTAGTAAGGAAAGGTACTGACTGGGCAGTTCTGATATTGTGCCACACTATTAAAGAATGACAAAGCAAGGATGTAATCTGTCTCATGAAATAATGATTAGATGAGAGGTCCTAGTTTAAACATGAGTAAATTAAAAACTCTGCTCCTTGAAGTATTCAAAATTGTCAAACATAAAAGAGATCTTGCTCAAACACTGGAAAGGTCAGAGACACAATTCAGATTAAAAAAGGTGGGAGGAAGTGATCAAAGGGTCATAAGCCTCTGTTCATTTCAACTGAAAGCTAAGGGTAAGCAGAATAAGAGATTAGCATAACAGAGCATAACTCAACTGCTACCTAGGGACTATCCTCTATCTAGCCAGCATTTAATCCAGGTTTAGGTTTAAAGCCTTTACCTTCATTAGAAATAATTAAAATTTCAACTCTGAAAGTCAATGACACTATGGCATCTTTCATTTTGTCTTGGACAGGACCCAGATTGGTAAGAGGTTGTTTGATTAGATATATAATTACCTAAGTCTGAAGAGAGAACAGTATTTATAAGATTCTTATAATGAATTCCTCCCAAATCTGCATTCAGAAAGAAAATATATACTTTGAGTATTCGTGCTGTGTGTGGTCCACAAATTATTACATTCCTATCTTTCCCTCTTAAAATCTTCCTCTGAATGCATATTAACTCATGTCTGTACCATTTATTCAACATTTATTATATGTCTTATGAGGGGGTTTCTTTATGTTTATGCTTTATCTTTCCAATGTCTCCAAACAAGGTTCTTATCTGATTTTTTTTTGTCAACTCCTCTTGATGTTCAGTTCTGCACCTTACAGTTTAAGAATTTTGAGAGACTGGAAATTACTATTATAGTCAATTATTAGTGGAATTATAATCAAGATTAAGGCAACTAGAATGCTGATGGGAATCCAGTTCAAGTGATATGAGAATCAACTGAAAGAACCAGGAATGTTTAGCTTGGAGAAGACTTGATGATGTGATAGTTGTCTTCAAGTATTTATAGGGCTGTCAAATAGAAGAGCAATAAGACTTGCTTGGTTTGAAAAGAAACAGAAGCAATAGATTGAAGGCTGAAAGAACAAAATTTTGGCTTGGCATCAGGTAAAACCTGCTTGTTATTAGAACTGTCCAAAAGTAGAATGAGTGTCTTCAAAGGAGGGAGGAGGGGTTAACTGCTTATTCGAGTAAATTGGATAACTGCTGGACAGTATTGTCACTGTAAGGACTTATTCCAGATGTGGGTTAGGCTAGAAGACTACCAAGGTCCCTTCCAAATCTCAAATATGTGAAAACATTCCATGTCTTCATAGAGCATATTTTGTGGAATGGAAAATTGAAAAGGGATTCACTAGAGTTTTCGTGAGGAAGCTGTTAAAATAACCCTGGAAAGAAAGAATTAGGAGAGCACATCATAAGCAGATGTCATTGAATCTGAATATTAAGAAGTTGTTGGTAAAACTTGGAATTATGCTAGATTCAGAATTTGGAAGCCAAAAGATTACAGAAGGAAAATAATGGCTCACCTCTCTGTATGCAGCTAAGTGTTAAAGGGATAGAGTACCAACTTTAGAGTCTGGCAGACCCAAGTTCAAATTCAACCTAAGACACATTCTCACTCTTTGACCCTGGGCAAGACATCCTCCCTCTCTCTCTGACTCAGTTTCTTCAGTTTCCCTATAAACTGGGGTTAATAAAAGGACCTACTTCCAAGGGTTGTTGCACAGATAAGAGAAATAATATTTTTAAAAATCTGTCTGGGGGTGGCTAGGTGGCGTTTGGGGCGGCTAGGTGGCATAGTGGATAAAAGCACCAGCCTTGGAGTCAGGAGTACTTGGTTCAAATCTGGTCTCAGACACTTAATGATTACCTAGCTGTGTGGCCTTGGGCAAGACACTTAACCCCATTTGCCTTGCAAAAACCTAAAAAAAAATATCTGTCTGGAACATGGTAGGTCCTATAAAAATGTTTTTATTCACTCTTCCCTTCCTCTCATCAAAAGTAATGCTTTGTCTTAGTGGTGAACTTGGTAATGTTTGCAAAATTCCACCTTTAGTCTTGCTCCTGTGGGATGATAAGTAAGAGTCTTTTTTCTATCATTAAAGTAGAGGTACTGTAATCTTGAAAGCTTGGGAAAAGTAAACCCTTTTGAGACTTTTTAACAGGAATGGTTCCTTTGTGATAACATCTGTATATTTGTTTTTGTCCAGACTTGTACTTTCATCTGTGTGAAAACACCCTCTGATGCAAGCCTGTGAAGTCCAATTACAGTGTTTTGCAAAGAGTAGGTACCTAATAAATAAATAAATAAAATTAATTGATAAATGCTACCAATAAATACTGACTTGGAATAGAACATGGCAAGGAAAGAAAAAAAAGTGATTCCTGAAAAATGCAGGTGATCAAGGTCACTGGGAAAGGCAGGACCATTCCTACTTTACAATGGAATGAACTATGACTAGCTGTCATGTTCTCTTCATTCTTTCCTTCTCCTGCCATGTAAACTAACTAGGGAATTTTAACAGGGAAAAGCCAACAGTGGTATTTATCATTTTTCTTACATGTCAGTGTGTCAAGTATAACAATTAATTTGATGATCTCAAATTAGACCTGACAAGCAGCTAGCCCCTGGATACTACAGCCTATTCCATTCTAGCACAGGCGCATGCGCGCACGCACACACACACACACAAACACACACACACACACACACACACACACACACACACACACAGCCCTGCTCCTCTTCTGCAGTCTTTAAGTATAAACATGTATTCTCACCCCCTTTCTGCTGTTCCCCTCTACCTCATGCCAACTGTTCAATATTTCCCCACTTTACATACTGCTGTGCCCCAATTTTAGAAAGTCTGATAACCCTCCCAGTAGCTCCTCTAGGAAACAGCTCTCCTAATGTGTTTCAATGTTTCTTTACAGATCATTAACCATTTGACAGAGACAGCCAAGGGGAGATGGGGAGAGCAGAAGGGACAGGGAAACTTTAAAAGCCTAAGTGTTAGAAGCCTCCTCCCACCCCAGTCAAAGGAAGACTAATTAAAAAGACCAAAAAAAGACAACCTCTCAAAGTAAAATTAAAGTCAGCAGAAAAAAATTAGCTTTGATTTAGGAAATACTTATTTACACTCAAATTTTCCAGAAAGCCTCTATTTGTTTTAGGCAAAACAAATATTAGAACCTGGGTAGGGGTAAGAGAATACTGTTCTTTTTTGGGAGTGCTCTTCAAACCCCCCCCCCCAAAACTGTTAATCCTTGACTATAAAAATTAGGCAACTAGCCCATGTGGAACAAGTAGCATGCTTCTAAGCCTGTGCTAAAGAAACAAATTCACTTGTTTTTATAACAACCCACATGAAAACTGTTTAGGGAGAAAGATTGGTGGCCTATGAGGAATACCAGGCATCCCCCTCCCACCCTAAAAGTCCTTTACTCTTTTATTCTTTTCAAAAAACTCTATTTCCTACCAAACCTTAAGGACTGCAGTTAGGAAAGTGTCCATATAACAGAAGTCAGAGACTGTGCAGCGAAGACATTCGATGTTCGAAGTACCAAAAAATCCTTTTTATGTCTCCGCGCTTGTAGCCGCTTCTGCAGCCAAGCTGCTGCCACTGGGAGGACAGCCATTTTTAGACCCCTGCTTCTCGATGACTCGTCAGCACCAAAAAAATAAAGACAGACAGGACAAATATACCAGCCTCCTCTTCCTTGTCCTCTTATCTCAACCTTTTCCAAGAGGAACAACAACTTTCTTTTTAAGAAACTATAATTATCAATAAACATCTCATGAAAAACATAGTATAGGATGAAAAATGCTCTAGCACCCTTAGAAGAAAAAGGAAAACCTTTCTTATTGTACTTATTGCACAGAGTTGGAAATCACAGAATTTTAGGATCTGAAGGGATATTAGTGATCAAGTGAGTTCAACTCCCTTAATTTCATAAATGGAGGAGAAACTTAGGTGCAGAGAGGTAGATAATTAGCCCAAATGCCACAATCATCTGGCAAAGATAAACCTAAAACTTGTTTCCTACCCCCCCCCCCCCCAGAAATCTTTTCATTATATTTAGGCTATCCTTTTTGGAGTGTGAGCTGTGACTTTCAGAAAGACACTTAACTTCTCTGACTTCATAGTTGAGACCATAGGAGCTTAGTTTTCACAATGTGGAGATGCTTCTTCTGAGACCCCTATTCATCCAGTCTCTTTAATGGCAGGCCTAGTTCTCCCCTCTCTAGATCATAGATTTAGAGCTAGAAGCTAGGGATCAGCAAGTCCAAGTCTCTCACTGTGCAAAGGAGGAAGTGAGAGCAATGAGGTTAAGTCACATTGGAAATAACAAAGCTAGAACTTGAGCTCTCCTGATTCCAAATTAAGCATGCTTTCCATTGAGCCAGATCCTTAAGCTCATTCTTTGAGTATCTTTTTTTAAAAGTTTTTTTTAGGTTTTTTTTTCAAGGCAATGTGGTTAAGTGGCTTGTCCAAGGCCACATGGCTAGATAATTATTAAGTGGCTGAGACTGCATTTGAACTCAAGTACTCCAGACTCCAGGGCCGACGCTCTATCCACTGTGCCACCTAGCCATCTCATCCTTGAGTATCTTTAAAAAACTGATGGGAGGAAAAGGACCAAGTTGATAAGCTAAGAGGCTTATTCAAGAGACAAAATAGAAATTTATTTCTTGAGCATTTTTTTATCCAAGAAAAACCTCACCATATTGAACTACCTAAATTCATAGTATTTTACACTGACAAATGCTGCAGATAGTTTGGTCTGAGGAGAGAATAAATGTGTAAAACCATGTCCCCTTCTCATTAAAAATCTGAGGTAGGAACTGGTGGTATATCTCATTATACTCCATTATAGGCACTCTCATTACAGTGCTGAATTATAACACTTTCAATGTTGACTCCTAAGGATAGTATAAAAATGAGACAGAAAAATCTCTCCTAAATTCTTAAGGATGACTGTTACAAGACTCCAATTGCTCTAGGTGTCTATTTAAAGAATGACTACAGCAAAGACCAAAACATAAATGGTGTATAAATTTTCTGCAAAACAGTGCTGCTAGGTGAACACCAGGCCTGGAGTCAGAAGACTCCTGAGTTCAAATCCAGCCTCAGATTCTAGCTGTGTGACCCTGAGCAAGTCATTTAATCCTATTTGTCTTAGTTTCCTCATCTGTAAAATAAGCTGTTGAAGGAAATAGCAAAAGGCATCATTATCTTTGCCAAGAAAACCCCCCAAATGGGTTCATGAAGAATCAGATGAGACTGAAAAAAACCACAAAATAATATAAAGAATAAGCAACAAGATTTGCTCAATGATATAAACAAAAGGCATCAACAAAATATTTTTAAAAAGATTTGCTCAGCAAATCAGAGTAGAAAGTCCTTTTTCCTTTTCTCACTTTCAAGAATGGCAAAGTATAATTATTTCAAGTTAAAGAAAAATCATTAAGTTAAAGTTAAGCAATTATCCCAAAGAAACCTAAAATGATTCATATAAAATAGAACTATGAATTACTACCAGGGGCAAAGACAAATTCAGATTGAGTGAGGAGCTTGTAGATCCTTAAGGGCGAGAATTGTCTTATACAGATTTTCTATTTCCCCAGAGAACTGACCACATTAAAGATACTATATAATACATAATAAAATACTTACATATTAATGAAAATTACTACTTCTTTGCTAACTTTGATAATTTTTTTGAAAAATGCTTTAATATTATATTGTCATATTTTAATTATCAAAACAAACCTATGTATGGGTAGGTAGGTGCCATTTTAATTCTCACTGCATAGATGAGGAAACTGAGACTTAGGTTAGGTGATATTCTCAAGATCATACTGTTAGAAACATTGACAAATGGTTTTTAAATTGAGCATACACATACTTGGGCTCAATTCCTGCCTTGCTTACTTCCTCTGTGATCTTGTTCTTCTAACTTCTTTCAAGCTTAATTGCTCCATGAATAAAATGAGCATGCTGAAATAACAACAATAATAGCAACAATAATGTCCTTGTATAAAGTACTTTGTTTTGCAAAAGTATTTTACATATGTTATCTAATTTGATTCTCACATCTCTATGAAGTAGGTGGACTTTCTGGGATTTTCAGCATTAATACTCATAAAAATGTGCTATAGGTTTATTTTTTTAAGACCTTGAGAAGAGTTGTAATCTAATTTTTCCTCAGTGGGATCTGAAAATGTCTTTTTTTCTTCTTCTTGTTCCAGGATACCCTAAAGGCAATTGATTCACTAATGACTCACAGGGAAGACAAGTCACAGACATCCCACTGCCACATCTTGGCAGCTTTCTTAGATTTATAATCAGTCTTTCACCCAATGATGGCAAACTTAGCTACCTAAACATATCAACTTAGAGGGTTTTTAAAGTTTACAGTAACTCCCATTTCCTTATCCTATTCTTTCTCTAAAACTTGACAATTTTCCCTATAGCATTAGCTCAGCCTTGTCACAAATGAAAAAAATTTACATTTATTTGCTACTGTAATCTCCTCTAAAAATCTTTGGCACTAAGAAAACAGAAGCTGGCGTTCAGCTCATTCTGCACCACCCTTCCCTTCCTACATTTAAGACACATTTCCCCCACCAATTAAAACCACTACAAATTTAGAAGCAATGAATCATAGGTTTGCAGCACTACTGCTTCCTTTAATTTCAAATTTTCTGGTTACTCTTAGCTACCTCTACAAAATTTATTAGTTATAATTTCTAAGTTCAAATCTTGTCTTTACCCTTATGTTATAGGTTTATCCAATTTCAATCTCAGTGATTAAGAAGATGCATTGTTATATAAAGACTTTGTATGACTGATCTTTCTGTCTCCCTTCTTCAGGGTCATATTATCAATTTCATATTTTCAATTTTTTCTCATCTACAGCTTTTAGAACAAGAAGCTCTGAAGAGCTGAGAGTTGAGGGGCTGCAAAGTATAAACCAGTGACTATTTAAGTATTTAGTAGGAGATCCTTTACAAAACAGTCTATCTGGCAATTTGTGGAGAAAAATAAATCATAAAAGTTTTCCATATTAAATGGAAACTGGGACTTTCTAAACTAGTGGAAAAGTGTCACCTAAGTTTACTTTAAAAATACCTAATTATTTTTTTAAAAAATCAGTAAATTGAATTTTTAGCTGCTCTTGTCAGGGATTCTGTCTCACTCTTTGCTAAAGGTTGGATAAAACTTATCCACAAGAAGATACCAGGTGGACAAGATTTATTTGGCTATTAAAGAGTCTACAAATGGCTGTAAATCTCTTTTTTATAGTAGCAATGATTTCATCTACTAAACTAGTTCTTCTCCAAGGACCAATTAAAAGACATTGTGGTTGTAAATTCAATAGGAAGAATGATATCCCTCCACAACAGGTTAAAGTTTACTGGGGAAAAATATTCAGTTCTGGTCTAGAAAAACTTCATGTAAAAAGCAAAAATAAAAACAAGACTTTTACAAAGACAGGTAGCATTTCCTGCTTGAAAGCTGGAATCTGGAGTTATTTATTCTAATATTTCATTCAATTTTAGAGAGCAAAAAGTATTTTTTTAAAAAGGGGGGAACCCTGTACTTCAGCATAACAACTGGATATCATATAAGCTAAGTGTTAGTGATAAGCAAAAAATTTCCTATCTCTATATGATTTAAATAAAATGCTTCTTTTTTAAATTCATTTTTTTGTAATAAAATTGTTTATGTGGCTTTGTTATTTTAAAATTTTATTTCTTTAAGGCAATGGAGTTAAGTGACTTGCCTAAGGTAACACAGCTAGGTGGTTATTAAGTGTCTGAGATGGCATTTGAGCTCAGGTCCTCCTGACTCCAGGGCTGGTGCTCTATTCATGTCACCCCCTAGCTGCCCCCGATGGCTTTGCTATTTTAGAATTAGTGAGACCTTCTTTCATTTTACCTTCTGACTGATCTAAGTGTAATTCATAATCAACAGTAAATGGTAGAGTAAAACATGACCTTGTGCTCAAGGTCCTTATTTCATAATAAATGACTACCTGTCAGGCTCTATGTGAGGCACTAAGAATACAAAGATAAAAAGGAAACAGTTAAAAGATAAATGGAAGAAAAAGGACTGAGTTGAGCGAAGAAAAAGAACTTATTTGAGGTCCACTGATGAGTTCTCTACCTACCTGCCAGTTAATTAGGTGAGTTATTAGGGTAAGCAAGTTTGGTCGAGTCATTTCATTTTTCTGGACCTCAGTTCCTTCCTCTAAAAACTGAAATGTCTGTTTAGATGTTTGATTGTTAAGGTCTTTCCAATTCTTAACATTCTGTGATTTTTGTGAGTGTTTGTTAACTATTTACTGAATGGTTTGTTTCCAGCTTTGCTCCTTAGGGGTTTTTTAATAGGGAAAAAAAAAACCTTTATGTACAATTCTGTACAAATCTATGTTAAATAAGGAACATTCTTTGTTTAATTTATGAAGTGCTTCAAAATTGTGACCAGTTTTCTAAAATTACATTTAATAAAAAATTTGCACTTCTAAGGGAGGCTTAAATTTGCCTAAATGTAAATAGTATACAAAAGAACACTGACAAATCAATAGCATTTGGGCTATGCTGGAATTATCAGAATTGCATCTGTCCTGTTCTTTGTTTTAAAGGCATTAAAGGAATGAGGCATTGCTAGAAATATGCACTGCTTGATGGACAAAGGTTATTTCCAACTCTAAGTCAGAACGAGGATTTTAGTGACTAATTAGTTAGTGAAAGAACTCCAGTTTTTCTGAAACTATTAAAAAGATAAACAACTGGCAGCAAGTATAAGCCCACTGGCAGTAACATGTTGTAGCCATAAACTCAACCATTTCACATGCACATGGTTGAGATTGTCACTTAATAGACTATGTTGTTTAAGATCATTAGGTCCAGGAAGAGGAAAACTAAATGATATCAGAATATATAAATGACGTTAATATACTGGAAACACTGTCCTCTACATATCCTGGCTATACAAATTTCGATGTGAACTCTTCTAAATGTTTTATCTATGTATTCTCTTTCTTCTGAGAGCATATTTATTCGTGGTTTATGAAGAAAATTTTAATTATGGCTTTTTTTTTTTAAAAAAAACAATGTTGCTTCATGAAATACCTTAGCTTTGAGCAGATTATATCCTCAGGCAGATTAGTAAAAGTAAACACACTGGCAGAAAACTTGTGGCATAAATCTCACAGAATTGAATATTTTGAGCCTGAGATAAATTTGTCTGGGAGACCCACATATGAAGTAGTGCTACAATAGTTAATAAGTCCCATTCCATTTCTAATATTCTATGATTTCTCCAGTCTATCACTAATCACCCATGCTTTTTCTGTTACTGGAAAATAATAATTTACTAAGTTCAGAGTTAGAACTCATCCCTCCTAAGGAAAAATTTGCTACTCAAGAGATATGTCAATCCAAAAGTATTTATGGAATACTTACTATAAGATACCAGAAAACTAATTTGGGGAAAGGAGATTTTATATTAAAGTACCTTTTCTTGTTTGCCTTTTGTGTTTACAAAAATTAATTTTTTAATATCTAGGCACAATATATTGCAGTGGAAACATGGATAGGATAAATATTTCTCATCATATTTATATACTACTGAATGGGTGGTCTGCTGATTTAAATTCAGTGTATGGGGCTTTTATGTAAATGAGAAAATATTTTCAAAAGATAGTGGTATCCCTTAAATAACAGTCCTCAAAGTTTAATATGTGTAGATGTTCCAGGCAATCTCTGTAAGGTGGTGGTGGGGGAACAATGAACAAAATAAAACAACCTGAGAGCACTATTTCCTGTCTTTATTCCATACTGCCTAACAAAAAGGAATTTTACCTATGAAAGAATGTGTGAAAATCTGTTGTGGGGGAGAAGAAGAACCTCAGGAGCTAATAAATCACACCTGGTTCCTTCACCAGTTTTGCAATGAAGAACAGATGTACTACAAATGCAGTATCAAAGCCTATTACCTAACAGTAACAGACATCCTTGGAAAGCCAAGGGGCTTTCACCACTTTCTTTCTCACCCTTGAATTAAAAGAGTCCAGCCAGGCACTTTTGACATATGGATGCCCATATGCTCTATCACTCTGTGGGTATGCTTTGATTCACTACCTGCCAGATTTCAAGTCTTTCTCTAGAGACAATAGAAATCAGGACAATCTACAGATACAATACAAATTTACATCAATGCTAAATAGCTGCCACTTTGTCTAAGACAGCTGACTGTCTGAGTGTATATATTATACCTTTGGCAATTTGGCAAAAAATTTTCCAAATGAAACACAGGCTTTACTATGAAACTGCAATTCCTAAGATACACAAAATAAAACAAATACTTACATATTTATGGATATATACAAAAAATTATTTTAAAGCCAACTGATCATCAATCCAAAATTTTCCAGTGAGCTCCAATTTACTAAATGCAAGACACTATATAATGTTAACCAGTTATAACAAAGTTCTTGTTACTGGAAAAGAAGTGGTGATTCACTGACTGGTTAAAATAAAATAGAACCAAAAAACCACTATGGTATATGAACATAATAGAATATTGTTGCGTGAATGAGTAATATGAGTATGAACTGATGGCCAGTGAAATATAAATAATCAAAAAAAGAAACACACACTAGAGTAAACATTATAAAAGAAAAGATCACTACAAGGTGAACTCTGAATAAGTGAAAAAGCAGTGAATGATCAATGAAGCAATTAATGAAACATGTCCTCCTTATGGCAGAGAAGGGAGAAATTATTATGGAAGACTATTGTACACAGTGTTGGATGAGAGCACTGTGTGAAATATTTATGGTTCTTTCTATGCTTTGTTAAGAGAGTTCAGTCTGAAAGGAGGTAGAGTACCCCAGAAATGACTGCTATAAAGTCAAACAATATCAATAAGTCATTTTTAAATTGAGGAAAAGTCAGTGAAATGAAATCCAAAAATGTTACCTTATAAGTCCAAGACATATATTTGTTTCTGTGCATGTATACGTGTACACACTAACATATATGTAGACACATGTGTACACACATATGTGGGGGAGAGAGGAGAATGAATATAGAATATAGGTCTGTATCACCAAGGAAATTATCTTACTAAAGACATCAATAGACTAGCCTTTCCCAATTTACCTGAATTCCACCTAATCTCTTACACTCTTACTACGGCATTATTTTTATTCTAATGCTTTGCAATTATCTGAGCTCTGACTAGTAAAGTGCTGCCTATTTTTTTTTTAATGTTTAATGCTGCAAAATCTCAGTGAATCACAAGCTTCCTGAAGGCAAAGGTTTAATCATTTTTTCCCTTCAAATGTAATTGATTTTCCTCTACTCTATGTTCTTTCCTCTCTCATCTAGTTTCTCCTTTCTTCTCTCTTATGCATTATCCTCAATAAATGCTACAGACCAGCTGATTGATTGTATTTGAGCTTGTACTGGTCTACCTAACTCCTTTTCTCTATGCAAATTATAACAATTTTGATTGAGAAGGTTATCTTAGAAATTTAGTCCAATACCTTCATTTTTAAAAATGAAGACACAGCTCCAAGAATCAGAAGTCCTCAGACAACTTCACCTCTTATCTTAGTTTCTTCTTCTGGAAAATGGGGTTATAGCAATCCTATCTCATATGGTTATTTTGAGACAAAATGAGATATTATAAAGCCCTTTGCAAAACTTGAAGCACTATATAAATGCTTGCAATTATCACCAACTGTTACTAAAACTGGCTATATCATATTATGAATTGTATTCTATCAGTTTTTTTCTTTTTTTGTTCCTCTTATTCTTTAATAAAGAATATCATTTATAAACACTTTAGTTTTATATTTTAACAAGATAAACATATAAGTAGTATTTTCAGATGTCTTCATTGTTAATCTTGTTTGGCAAAAAACAAAACAAAACACAGCATATGTATTTGTTCTCATTAACTTGGAAATTTTCCTTTTTTAGAAACATCTTGAAGGCCACTCTTGCAGTGTCTTTAAAATGGGAAAGAAAATATAATTTTTGTAATTAAAATTTTTTTTCTTTCTTTCAAATTATTACAATAATCTTGTCATGAGAGTAATCAAGAACCCCTCCCCTCCAAAAAAAAAAAGATGAGAAACCTCAAGAATAGTGAGAGAGGAGGAAAAAAGTATACTTCCAGTCTGTGTTCAGATTCCAATGGCTCTCTGGGATAAGTTGCCTTCCCCATAATAGCCACCAGAGAAGTTGCCTCAATATTTTTCCCACAGTTGCTATTATTAGCTGTATTTTCTCCACTCTATTCCTCCCCACTCTCATCTATTCCATTCTCTCCTTTCACCCTGTCCCTGTACAGAAGTCTTTTGTATCTGAGTACCCTCTCCCACAATCTGCCCTCTCTATCACTTACTCTTCCTTTCCCTCTCCCGTTCCCTCTTATCCCATCCCTTTCTTCTCATTTTTCTCTAGGGTAAGATAGATTTCTATATCCTATTAAGTGTGTATATTATTTCCTCTCTGAGCCATTTCAGATAAGAATGAAGGCTCACTCATTCCCCCTTGCCTTCCCCCATTCTACTCCATTGTAAAAGCTTTTTCTTGACTCATATGTGAAATATCTTAACCCCTTCTTCCTCCCAGTACTCCCTTTATCACTCATTGACTCCATCTTTCTACTACATTATACCATTATCTTTAGCTCCCTCCTGTGCCCTGTCTATATATGTTCCTTCTAACTGTTCTTATAAATGAGAAAGTTCATGCTCTATCAATATCTTCTTCCCATGCAGGAATACAAACAGTTCAACATCATTAAATTCTTCATAATTAATTCTTCTCGTCTGTCCTTTCTATGATTCCCCTGAGTTTTGTACTTGGAGATCAAACTTTCTGTTCAGCTCTGGTTGCTTCAGTAGGAAAATTTGAAAGTCCCCTGTTTTATTGACAGTTTTTTATTGACAGTTATTGCTAGGTAGTTGATTCTCGGTTGTAAACCAAGATCCTTTGCCTTCTGGAATATCATATTCCAATCCCTATGAGCCCTTAATATAGATGCTGCCAGCTCCTGTGTAATCCTGACTATAGAGTCACAGTAGTTGAATTGTTTGTTTCTGGCAGCTTTTAGTATTTTCTCATTGGGAGTTTTGCTATAATATTCCTGGAAGTTTTTCTTTTGGAATCTCTTTCAGGAGGTGACTAGTGAATCCCCTCAATTTCTAATTTACCCTCTGCTTCTAGGATCTCAGGGCAATTTTGCTGTATTATTATTTCTTGAAAAATGAAGGGTAGGCTCTTTTCTTGGCCGTGACTTTCAGGTAGTCCTATAATTTTTAAATTGTCTCTCCTGGATCTGTTTTTCCAATGAGATTATTTCACATTTTCTTCTAATTTTTGGTATAGTTTTATTTCTTCCTGCGTTCTCACAAAGTCATCAGCTTCTTTTAGTTCCACTCTGCATTTGAAGGAGCTATTTTCTTCAGAGAGTTTTTTTATCTCCTTTTCCAGCTGGCCAATTCTGCTTTTTAAGGAATTCTTTCCCTCATTTGCCTTTTTCCATTTGGCCTAAACTGCTTTTTAATATGTTATTTTCTTCAGTATTTTTTTTTAATATTTCTTCCACCAAGTTGCTGACTTGGTTTTCATGATTTATCTGCATCTCTTATTTCTCCTCCTAATTTTTCCTCTACCCCCGCTTAATTGCTCTTCAAAGTCTTCTTTGAGCTCATCCATAGCCTGAGCTCATTTTCTATTTCTCTTGGAGGTTTTGGATATAGAAGCTTCAATTTTGTTGTCCTCTGAGTATGTATTTTGATCCTCCTTGGAACCAAAGTAATTTTCTATGGTCAGATTCTTCTTTTTCTGTTATTTGTTCATTTCCTCAGCCTATGATGGATTCGCTGCACTTCCAAGGCTTTGGGGATGGAGGGTTTGGTACAACCCATAGGGACCTTCATTCTTCAAAGGTCTTATGAGAGGCTTTGCTCTCCTGCCTGTGATCAGGCCCTCCTCCCTCTACCCTGGAGCTGCGAGGAGGGTCTCTGCTCCATTGTGGTGGTGTTGTGGGGGCTCAAACAGCAACCTGGATCTTAGTGTGGGCAAACAGCTAAGTACTGCCCCAGGAAGAGCAGAGACCTCTGCAGTCTCCCGACCCCCCCCTTACCATCTGTGGACTGAGAGTGCTGGATGTGCTGTGTGGCTCTGCCAACTTCCACTGCAGGTTCTCACCACAGGGCTGTTCTGAGGCTGGTACTCACTTTGCATTCACTCTGGTGTGGCAGAGTTCTCTCACCATCCCTTCCAGCTGTCCCTGATGATCCCTGGGCCAAGAAGTCTGGAAACCACCCCCTCTGCCATAGACCCAGGTGCTCAGCCTGGCTGTGCTACACTGTGTTTTTTTCCAACCCCTGGTCCTGGTGGAACAGAAATTTCCTGCAGAACTTCTAAGTTGTCTTGGATGTCACTCAGTCTTTCTGTGAGTTTTGCCCCTCTAAATTTTGACTAGTCATAATTTGATGACTTTTTAAGTTTTTTGAGGAATGAGTTTCTGGGAATTCCCACCTTCACACCACCATCTTGGCTCTGCTCCCCCTCCAGTTTTTCTTACCAATGAGAACAGTTATAGCTTACATTATTTTAAGTGGTCACAACATATTTGGTAAAGAAATGATGGGAATTTGGGGGATATGCATTTCATTTTTGAATTTTGACAGAGAAGAAAGAGAAAAATCTGGAATAATGTGTCATTCATTAATGAACAGTCCAGGGACTAAAATTCTATAGATGTCAGTTAAGTAGGAAATGGAAATCTCAAGAATGAAATTCTAAAGATGTAGAGACAATTCCATTTCCAGAGTTGTCCTTCACATTTTTTAAACAGCTGGCATGACATCTTCCTCAAGAATGGTTATGAAAATGGGGATTAATTTTCCTTCACAGTTTTGTACAAGAAAACAAACACTATTAAATGATATGTTTCACAAATCTGTAATTAAATAAACACAGGTAACATGTGTGAAATAATATGGTACAATGGAAAGGCAAATTCCTCTGGAGTCAGAAGGTCTGGGTCAAATCCCATTCTACTATCTGTGTGATCCTGAAAAGTCAAGAAGAGGGCAGATTAGATCAGGTGACCTCTTCTACCTCTTCTGGATCTATGTCTGTGACCTATGAGGAAGGTACAATAGTATAAAAAGATCAGCGTTGATGCCCAAGGCACTCATCAATGAACAATCTGCATGGTCAGACGAAATTTCTGCACCAGAAGTTCTTTACAAAAAAAAAATGGCAGATTAATAGATCATATGGAAATCATAAAAATATTTTACCTACATTTTAGCAAAGTATTTGACAAAATCTTTTATGCTGGAGTTCTAGATAAAGTGCAAAAGTATTTGTTTTTGTTTTTTATGTTTGTTTGTTTTTGCAAGGCAATGAGGTTATGTGACTTGCTCAAGGTCACACAGCTAGGTAATTATTAAGTGTCTGAGGTCACATTTGAACTAAGGTCCTCCTGACTCCAGGGTTGGTGTTCTATCCACTGTGCCAACTAGCTGCCTCCAATGCAAAAATATTTGTAAACCTTAACATGCTATATACAAGCTAAATTATTATTATCTGACAGCACAATTATGAGTTACTTAAAAGTCAGTTCCAAAGAAAAATCACTGATTCAATGTCAACAATAGCATTTATATAGTGTGTTAAGGTTGCCAAGTACTTTTATCCTCACCACAAATCCAGTGAAATAGTTGCTTTTACTATCCTCATTTTATAGATAAGGTAACTGAGGATGAAAGATGTACCCAGGATCACACAGCCAGTACATCTCTGTAGCAGAATTTGATTTTGGGCATCTCCTGATTCCCAAGTGCAACACTATTCATAAACCCATAACTGTCTAGATGCATGTCAATTTAAAAGGACTAGACACCCCAAGGATCTCTGCTGTTTCAAATTTTTATCCATGACTTAGATAAAGACACAAGTAGCACAGCATGGTTGTCAGTTTTGCAGGTAGCAAAACACTACCTAACATGCAGGGCAGCAGTCAAAATTAGAAAATATTTTAATAGGATAAAAACATTGGCCCAAATCCAGTAAGATTACATTTATCTTTATTAAATTCCAAGTCTTTCAATTGAAATCAACCTCACAAGTCAAGGCATAACTAGAGAGCAGTTCATCTGGAAAAGATGTTGAGTAGAATGTAAGCTTAATATGAGTTAATAGTATGATCTGTCTGCCAAAGAAGGCAAGGCAATCAAATGCTGAATTAAGAGAAGGTGTGTACAAAACTAGAGAGTTCATAAGATGGCTATGCTCTGCTCTGGTCAGATCACAGACGGACACTGAACTCATTCCATGAACCACACACATTTCTGCCATGGTCAAGATGGGAGATGAACTCAGGTTTTGTGATTTTATATCCAGGAGCTCCTCTGGTCACACCTCCCTTTTGAGCTTTTATTATGTATGAATTCCCTTTTTAAATTCTAGAGTGAGCTGCACTGGACTTCTGGCAGTTGTTTCTCACAAGGGAGGATTCACCCTTCTGTCTTGGCATGGACTGTCTCCCATTCTAGAACCTTCTTCCTTCTCAACTCTGCCTCCTAGAACCCCTCATTTTCTTTAAAGCTCAGCTCCAACAGCACATCCTAAAAAATGCCTTTACTAATTCCTGCAGAGCCTCTTACTCATTCCCTCAATTACCTTGTATTTATTTTGTACATTCTTACTTAGTAATGTGTTGTCTTTGCCAACAGAATATAAAGTTCTATAGAGAAAGATGTTCATTTTTATCTTTCTGGGCCCGGGACAAGCAGATGATGCCTAATAAATTGCTTGTTGAATAAATGAATTCATACATTGTTTTATTAAAGGTAAGCAGATTATATCCCTTTACTTAGGGAGGAACGTGAAACACTGGAAGGATGCTCTCTAAAGTTCACCCAGCATCTAAATCCAGACTGCACATCCATCCAAGAACTCCCCAATATAGGGGGTCTCCAAGCTCTGCAGCTTCTGCAGTGGGCAGGTTGACCACCACCTTCTCCTGAGTACCAGTAGGAAGAATCCCTGGGGAATTAATTAACAGTTCATCTCCAAACTACCAAATGCAAAGGACATATCTCTTTAAGAAGACTAATGGCATATCATTACACATATATAACTATATAAAATTGTTTACCTGTCTTAGGGAAGGGGAAGGACAGAGGGATTCAAAATTTTACTAAAAATGAATGTTAAAAACTATCTTGACACATATTTGGAAAAAAATTTTAAAAGGTCTCTCTGGGGGACAGGATGTAATAGGCTATAGCCTGATAATCCTGCAAAAACTGATTTAATGAAATGGATAACGACACAGCTTTAAAGTGAAATTTCTGGGCAGACAGGCCAAGACCAAGCTGATTTGTCAGTACTTACTGGCATGGTTCTGTTTAAACTAGTATTTGGTTTTATTTTGTTTTGTTTTCAGAATAAACTGTAACCAAGAGCACTGCTAAAATCACTGTTTATGTACCAACTTCCATCTAAATGTTGCTTCACTTTTTCAGGCTTCTAGTTCACATTACCATGAAGTGTATCCAATAATAGAACACACTGCTGCTACTGCTGAGTTAAAAGTCTAGCAAAGCTTTTCTCTGCCATGAGAAAAAAGTCAGATGTTGATGGTGCCTTAAAAATTTTAACTCCAAAACATCAGTCAACTTTGCATTGTATGAATCCTAGGATTACGTGCCCTTAATCGAAGTAGGCTTTAAAATAAAATTTAAACAGAAAGCCCACCCATGACACAGTTTCTGTGATAACAAAAGGTTTTCAAAGTGATTGATTTTACTCTCTAGAATTCATAATCCCAGTGGTAATTAAAGCTGTTCATCTTCATAAGTGTGCTGCTGTACAGGGCAACTGTAAATGGTTGCAATTGCCAATCAAAACCTCAACTATAGACATTTGTTTTATTTTGCTTTGTTTTTTAAAGGAAAAAACAAACAAACAGACCTACAAAGAAATATAAAGAAAAACTGCTCTGTATTTTCAAGAGGATGGCTTCTGTGTGGCATTTTGAACATAAAGAATAAAAAGCATACATACAAAATGGCAACATCAATGTTTAAGGCAACTGCTTCCTACATTTTCATAGCACTTTCAGATGCAAACTTTATACTATCCTCTTGACCAAAGTCAGGAAAGATGTAGTGTACAGTTTGTTTTTTTAACAACCAAAAACCACATGATTTTTGAAATATCTCTAACACATGATAGGAAAAAGTTATTTTCTTAGCATCATTTATTCTGTACATGTCACAGAGATCTCTGAAATGTTTGTCAAGTGTTTCTGACTAGCAGGGAAGAAGAGGGATGACTTTAGGATGAAAGGATCCACTGGTATCTTGAGATTTCTTCTCACATTCCCATTTCTAAAATTCATTTAACTCTGTCTTATTAATTACAGTCATTCTGTGGTTCCTTTTCCCTTGAAAAGGAACAGGGATGAATAACCTTCACTATTTCTGAAGTCAGAAGAGCTCTGATAAGTAGAGCTTGGATTTGGGTTGGGGAATGAGATGCATTCCTCAGGGTTTAGGTGGAGTCCCTGGAACAAAGGCAAATAGCAGAGCCAACAACTAAGCCTGCTCTGAGTCAGCCTAAAAGATCACCCTCCGGGACTATTTCCTCTTAGTCATTAGTTGGTAATGCACTGCCCTACCTCACTCTGCAGTGGAATTATAATGGGACTGGCAGAGTGATGATGGTCCTGACAAGCCCTAACCATAGCAGGGCCCAACCCCTGTGGAGTTAGAGAACCAGTCTGAATTTTCTAATCCTTTGCAGTGAAATGATTTACAGGACTGGCATTTAAATCCCAACTCTGTTCCTTACCATGATTTGCTGCCACTAAGAAAACCAAAAGCCAATCCTATAATATAGTTATGGAGAGGGAAGGTTGCTTCATGCTTTTTGGTGAAGACCTGATTTATGGGATGGAAACATATTCTTTGAATGTGAGAGATTTAAAATATTTATTTTAGATTTTTCCCCTACCCTAGGATCCATGTTAAAAAAAATTGTTTTTGATAATAGTTTTTCAATATACACTCCACAGCTAGATGGTATAGTGAATAGAGCACTGGGTTTGCAATTAGGAAGGCTCAAATTCGCGAATTCAAACCAGCCTCAGACACAAGCTGTCCAACCCTGGGAAAGTCACTTTAATCCTGCTGGTCTGCTACTTCCTCAATAGGAAAAAATGGCAAACCACATTAGTGTCTTTGCCAAGGAAACCCCAAATAGGATAATGAAGAAATGGACATGAATGGAAGCAACTAAACAACAAAATTTCAATACAAAATGTTTCTTATGTAATCCTTTGCCCTTAAAAACATTCTTCTAACAAGAGGTCCATTGGCTTCACCAGATTGTCCAAGGAGTCTATGACAAAGAAACCATCAACAGTGTTGAATTCAACAGGGAGGACAAGAAGAAACAAGATTTAAAGAATGATTATAAAAGAATAATTTATGATAATTTTATATAATGATTATAAAAAAGTTGACTTGGAGTTTAGATAAGTAGAGATTTAGGGGAAAATAGATAAGTTAAACAAATAAGATGGTTAATAATGGTGTAGACATTAAAAGTGACAGTGTAGAAAGCTTTTTGATGGGGAGAAATTTAGTAATAAAAGAAACTAGATGGCAGTTTAGGTTAGCAAAATTAAAGGTTTTTGTTAAGTATTTCATTCGCAGAGAAACAACTCAAAGGAGATTAAAGATATTTTAAAAAAGAAAAGGAGACAAGAGGAAACCCAAACTAGGATGCTATAGGAACAAAGTACTAGAGAACTAAAGGGAATAGTTTGAAAATTGAACTAGATTGAAATTAGGAAGGATTATAGAGATATCTGGATGGAGAATGAAAGTCAATGAATGAAGTCACCATGGATAGTTTTTATCTCTTGAAGAGGGAAGTCCTGCTAAAAATTCAAGAGGCTGAAATAATTTAAGTAGGATTTGATACTTTAGAAGTATGAAAAGAGTTTGTAATAGTGAATCTGTACAATGCCTGGTAGAATCATTAAGAGATGAAAAAAAGGGGGTGGGGCATGGAGTGTATTTTAAGCTATCCCAATGCACACCCTGAGCGAGTGATTCTTATCTCTATCCTCCAAAACCACTTGTCCTGGCACCTTACTCTAAAAGATCCTATTATGTGTAAGCCTGCTCTGTATATGCTGTTGGATTTAAAATCTGAGTAAGGCCCTGATCAGTGGGTTTGTGGTCAGTCTGACTCTCCTTATATTGTTAAGAGGGCTAGAAAAAACATTTGGCGGCACCTTTCTGTAAAGGATTTAAGGGAAAACAAAGACAAAAGTCATAAAGAATAAGAGTACAAGGGTGAGCTGTGATCTGAAATGTTGGCATGAGTAACCACATTGATGAGATAAAAGATTCCCTGAAATAAGGGCTTGATTCAACCCAGTAGACAGACTTGTTATAAAAGATAAAGACCTGGCTACAAGAGACAAAAACAATCTAATCTTGCTATCAGCTATATTTCAAGGTACTTTATTCTGGAGAAACCAAATCTCCAAGATGCTTAAGAGGCTAAAAATTAGAGAGCTGGGGTATTCCATTTTTCCCTAGCAACCTTTCTTCCACTGGACTATTTATTTAAATTGATTACCTTATATAAATCTTGCATTTCTCATAAAAAAATCAATAGGAATAAAATAAGTGGGTTGCTGCTTTTTTTTAAGTTTGCCAAAAAAAAAAACCCCTCATCTCTCAGTCCCACAGACTCCATTAAGATTTTTTTAAGTCAGGCATAACTTAATTCTATTTAAAATGACACCACAATACAGTTGATTTAGTAACATTCCAAGACCTTTTACTGGAAAAGAACTTTATTGTAACCAATCACATAAGAGTCTATGAAGATTCAATGTTTCCAATTCTGATGGGAATTTATTTAATTATGGAAAATTTTAGTGAAGTGAACACTGACTTCATAATCTGATGTAGTTTTGTGAAACTTGGTATCTACTACAGTACTCTTATGAAATAGATGTTTTCTTATAAAACAGGACTTTACAATTTTTCACAATAATAAAACTAAGAAAAATTATGCTAACTTGTTATATTTCCAAATTTAATAGGAAACTCCTAAGTTCCTTCACTTTCAATTGTGCTTTCTGTAACAAATAAGTAAACAGGGATATATATGAATACAATAATTTTCATAGCCACTAGAGTCAATTAGGAGCTATATAGTATTTTTGAAGTTTCTTATTTTAATCATTCAAGTATTCCAAAGGTTAAAACTATGCAAATACCTCTTAGAGAGGTAAAGTTGGCATGAATTGGTGAAATTGAAGCACTGGGGACTAGACTGAGTGAAAGGAAAATTGATATCTATAAGAATAATTGAGAATGTCTGCTATTTATTTATCTTTTGAATTACTGGGAACAAAAATTTCACACATGACTTATTAGGGAAGAAAAAATACACTCTTTTACATAAATAACCAGTGTTATCTGTTTTGGACTTAAAGAGAACAGGTATTAATATTTAACCAGATAGAAGCTTCCCATGAAAAGCTTACAAACCATAAAAATTCTCACCTGGTGCTTTCCCATTCTTGATCATCCTTATCTCTCTCTTCTTTGGCATCTCCACTATGAGGGTGTTTCTGTACAATTCTCATTCCACCAGCTTTTACTTAAATAAAGAGAGGAAAAAAGTCTAATTAATGTGGGAAAGGGCCAAAACTGAGGAGTGCCTGAGGAAGAGAGAAAATTTTCTAGTGAACTTTCAAGTGACAAATGGCTATATGTAGAAGGATTAAGTAACAGTGTCAATCATTAACTATAGAAGGCTAGAAGGAAGGACATGGAAGTGTATCCAATCACTATTTCCTTCACTTACTTCACTTTGATCCATTTCACTTTAATTCACCTGGATTCTTTACCAAGGTCTTCTCTCACTGAACATTTTTAGTATCAACAGAAAGTATACTGTAAACTGCTCAAGGAAAAATAATCTTTCACAGTTCCCTTTTCTATACCTTTTTACATTTTAAAACTGCATTCCTCTCAACAATCCTATGAGGTAGTATTAATATTTCTATCTGATAAGGAAACTGAGACTCAGGAAGGATTTATGACTTTTACAATTATTTCTCATACTGTGCCATATGTTAATTGTGTGGTCTAGATATAGAAACAGCAAGAACAAAGTAATTATAGTAGGCAAGAATTTCACTACTATCATCATACTCTTAAACAATCAGGGACTTATTATGGCTTTTAATTCCCTATTATATAAAATTTCTCTCTCATAGCACCTTCCCCTCTGAGATTCTTGCATATATTTTTTATACTTGAATGTATCTAGTTATTTGCAAGTTTTCTCTCCCATTACAATGTTAGTCTCTTGAAAGAATTACCTTTCTTTGACTGGACTTGGCATAATATCAGAAATGTAAAAAGCACTTAATGCTTATTGACTGGATGACATAATTTTCTAACACCCAAGATGGTTGTTCTTTACCTAAAATTTGTCCATTAACATTATAAGAAAAGAATCTTAACTTCCATACCTCAGGAAATTTTATGGGATCCGTTACCTGAGGTCACTCAAACTGCACTATATTATTATTTCTGACTACTCCCCACCTAACTTGGTGGTGTTAACATGTTTTATATGATAACATGATTATATAGCAAGCTTCCTAATGGAGGAACAATTCAATTTTATTCAATTCAATAAACACTGGGTATCTATATGAATTCCATTCCCTCTAGGATTTTTTGTATTTTATATGTATAAAAAGAAAAAAAAAGTTAATTTGAGGAGGGAGAGTGTACAACTAGAGGGATCAGAGAAGGCTTCATGGGGGAGGCTGCACCTGAACTGAGTATTTTCAAAAAGTCAACCCCATTTTTGTTGCTATTATTCAGTAGTTTCAGTTGTGTCCAGAAAACCCCCACTTGGGGTTTTCTTAGCAAAGATAATAATAGAGTAGTTTGTCACTTTCTTTTTCAGTTCACTTTATAGATGAGGAAACTGAGACACACAAGGTTAAGTAACTTGCCTGGGGTCACATTGCTATTAGGTGTCTGAGGTTGTTTTTGAACTCGGGAAGATGAGTCTTCCTGACTCCAAGGCCCTGACATTGCTATCTAGCTGCCTTGATAAAAAGTAGAGCTAGCTAGCATTTATATAATACATTAAGAGTGACAAAGAGGTGACAGAGAAAACATTGTCTTTAAAATAATACATAAAAGAGAGAAGCATAACATGAGTCCAAGTTGTATCCAGACTGAAAAGCAATTTTCATTAGTGAGGAAATGTAATTCTCTATAAATATTAAAAGAATACTCCACATGCTTCATTGTGAGAACCTTACCTTTCATGCATGTGAGAACAATACCTTACATATTTCCTTTCCTTCTGAGAAGTCTATTTGTTAGTAGGTTATAAGGTCTTTGAAAGTAGGATCTAAGCCACATTTCTTTCAGTCCTACAATCTAATGTTACCTTGCATGTGTCAAGTCTTTAATAAATGTTTGTGGATTGGCAATGGGTAAAACTGTAAATAAATTTCTCTTTGAAATATATAATTTTCCCATTATAAAACAATTTGAAATATAATGACAACAACAAATATAAAAGGTTTCTAAGTATGCAATGATTATAAACCTGCAATGCAAAAGCATCAAATATTAAACTCTGATGACAAGTAAAGTCATCTAATGTAGAAAAGAATGTTCTTCATCTCTCATTGATTTCCAAACAACTGTTTGAAGGGGTCCACCAAAGTATCCAGTTTTACTAGCTCAATGAACTAAATTTATTTACAGACAATTAACATTAATGCTTTGCTTTAATAAGCTTGATGATTAATGCAGATACGGAGTGAAAATAAGATCAATAAAGACCTGAAGTTGAGGAAGATTGTGTTTTTCTTAAGATTTTGCCCCCAAATTAGGATAGCTTATTTTTTCTAGAACAATTTTATCATTGTAACTGTACAGCTATAATGGATACCCAGTGGTACTCTAATAATGAAGTCCAAAAGGCATTTCTAATTCTTTAGGTTCCCTTTAGAATATATTTTATTTGTGAAAACATAACAGGATAAATATCAGCAATAGCAAATATAGACATTATTAATTGGTTTTGGGAAAATGGGGCATTAGGGGAAATAACACAGGGCAGCTGTTATGAAACATTGTGTAACTATGAGATCCACCCTTAAGTGGTCAACATTTAAACATGGGATATTGAAAAGGAGTCAGGGGCAATAAACCATCCCTGCTGGCTGCATATGGAATTAAGATTCATATTAACCTTATCTTTGCTTTCCTGTATTTTTATTTATTTTGTAAAATATTTCCAATTACATTTTATTCCGGTTTGGACCTCAGGAATTTTTTTTTTGTTTTTTTGCAAGGCAGTGGGATTACGTGACTAGCCCAAGGTCACACAGCTAGGTAATTATTAAATGTCTGAGGCCAGATTTGAACTCAAGTACTCCTGACTCCAGAGCTGGTGCTCTATCCACTGCACCACCTAGCTGCCCTACTCTGGAATGTTTTGGCTGATCCAATATTGAACAACTCTGGTTTAGACATAAGGTTTTTACACAGAAATGAAAATATATAGATTTTGTAAAGTAAAAATCAACTCCCCTCTTCCTGACAATTACCCCACTTCAGAAGCTTAAGCTTCCCACTTAATAGATATGGCAAGGTAGACCCTTTATAGGAAGTATCAGAAGGTTTTGAAAAGATGGGATGGAAGCATGAATGGGGTCCTGAAAACCTGTTAAGATTTACTATACAAGTCTACACCTTTCCCAATGGATCTGGCAGCCTCATCAGGAAGAAGATAGAGCAATAAATACTCAAGAAATATAGAAGAAGTAAAAAAAAGAAAAAGAAATATAGACGGAGGGTAAAGAATAGTTATTAGTGATCCTGTTCTTGTGGTCTTGCCCCTTGTAATGCAATGGTGTCTTACTAGAGTGACACAGCAATGGTTTTCTGACTGGATTAGTATTAAATTCTTTCTTGAAGGCTTTGCTCCACCAATCAGAGAGTATAAGTCATATTATCTTTGAGAATAAGCAGTGTTATAGGGAGGTTTTGGTTATCATGTATTAATTGTTATTATAAAAAATGTTGGACAGGGAAATGATGTAAAGGAGACCTACTTTTTTAAAAAATTAGTAACCACAGAAAACTTTCAGCTGCTATTCTTTGAAAAATGGAGTGCATAAGAATACATTCTTTTATTTTTGTCCAAAAATTTTTACTTAATACTCTTTCCCATTTTTTTCTGGCATATGCTCTCTAAATACTCTTCCAGTCCTATTAGCCAGTTATGTTTTCAAGATTATAAGCAAAGTTCTGTGGAGTTGTATGCATTGAACACCATTTACTGATCCCTACACCAAATCTACAAATAACCTCTCTTCTAAAGTGAAGACAAAAACAATCTGGAAAATAAATCTAAGACTGATTATTCCCTAATGGGAAGTAGGAGAGATGATAATAATAAAAGCAAGGCATATTTAACTTTGTAGTTTATATCTGAATGAAGTATCTTATGTTTGGTTCCAAGAGTTTGGAGCACTCACAGAATTTCAAACAAAAACAAAATTTCAAAATTTGGTTGATGTGACCTGATACTGTATACTAACTTAACCTCTCTTGCTTAAATCTCTCCCTACTCCTCCCTCCTGCTAGAAAGACACCAACAGACTTGTGTAAACAATGGCTTAGGAGTAGTGTATTTAGTCTAAATATTTCCTAGGTTGAAGGAGAGTATTGCAATTGAAAAATCTTTAAATTTAAACTAAAAGAAGAAATGGAAAACTGAATCAATTCAGAGCCTTTACCATTGACTACACTCCAAAAAGGATACGAGATACACTCCAAAAACTTCAGTGACTTCCTATTGCTAAGAAAGTATTACTTTGTCTATTTTACTTGTCAAGTTCTATACAAGTTAGCTCCAATCTATCCCATTATCCTCACTGGACATTACTTCTATTCCCATACTCTATGAATCCAACCAACTAGACCACTTTTCCCTCACATTTTTTGTGTTGCTTGTTTGTTTTTGTATTGGTTGTCCTCCATGCCTAAGACAGACTTTCTCCTTCTAACTGCCTCAAAAAAATCCCTCTTTAAAAAGCAGTTCAGCAACATCTTTTGCATGAAGCCTTCCCTGATCCCTCTAAGTCCTGGTGCCCTTCATACTCTGGTTTATGAGGTTCTTAGAGAGGATTCAGGAAATAATCCTGTAAGTCAGAAAGAAAATTATTTTAAAGAAATAATGTCAAGAAATAGACAAATAGAAAGATAGGAAAACAGTCAAGAAAGAAAAGAATAAGTGACATTTACATAGCACATTAATATTTGCAGAGCACTTTTACACATACTTTTCACCCAAATCTAGCTTATATAAAGCCTTTGATCAATCTCTAGTTGTACTTTACGTGATAATGTATAATTGGGAAAGTAACATAAAAAAGATAAATGGGCACACAATGGATACCATGCTAGTCTCTAAATTAGGAAGTTTGGTTCAAATTAATTGACCCTCTCAAAGTCTCAGTTCCCTCATTTGTAAAATTGGGGGTGGGGGTGGGGTGGGACTGAATGCTCTCCAAGATCTTTCCTAGCTTAAAATCTATAATCCTATGAAAATTCTGAAGTAAAAAGAGAAAAATGGGAGTGAAAGATAAAGCATTATTTAAATAAAAACAAATTTAAAAAAACCCTCTCCACAGTAATAACAATTTAAATATGGTCTTTTTATATAATCAGTTTTAGTGGACATTTACTTTTTTTCTTTCCAAAGAGATCATATTTTAAGGTAATGAATATTTTAGGATTAATGTAGGTTTTTTTTTTTAACATTGTGAGATAAGGCTTTGTTTTTGGTAATCGAAATAAAATTAAGTTTTAGCTTCTATATCAATAAAGTAAATTTGCTTGATATTAGCATAATACATTGCTCAGCATAGTGGGCTTAGAGTTAAGAAGACTTGCATTTTTATCCTACCTCTGAAGCTTACTATGGAAACCTGGGTTCATTTACCTTGTCACAGACAGGTTGATAGAAGGATAACCCATTCTAAAAGTATCACAGATGCTTGCATATTTTCTACAGAAATTTAACCAAAGAGAAAATAATTTTTCTTATGTAAAATTTATCAAATATCTAATTAATGAGCATCATAATACTCTGCTATAGTTTTGCTGGAAAATGTAGTGTTGGTTTTCACTGGTTTTTACCTTAATAGCTATAATATTCTTCCCCTCCACCCCATAATTTTTCTAACTCCAACCAAGGTTCAAAATACATTAAAGAAAAAGAATCAAAATTAGTAACACTCCAACTTGTCATAAATTAGATTTAGAGTAACTTTAGCAACATATGGCTCTGGCTCCAGAGGGAAATGGAGGGGAACCGGGCCAATCACATGTATTTAACAATGAGATTCTATCCACATCACTGACACAAGCATACAAAGACTGGCAGGAATGAGTAATAGTACAGCTCATAATTATGTCCTCCTTTCTGCAGCAGAACACCATTACTGCTGTTAGATGAAACAGAACCTCACTAATTCTCACTTTGCTAATCTGTATGTGCAATAACTCTCATAAAACAAGCAGTCTCACCCCATTTCTCCGCAAATATTTAGTAGTAGAGAGCAGCAGTGAGGTCTCAAATCATTAAGACTTGATTATTTTTACAAAGGACTGCAAACTGCAGCACATTTGCTAGCACATTATGAAGTATCATCCATCATTCATAAATAACAATACTTTGTATTTACACAGCACCTTTCTCCCAAGCATTTCAAAATGCTTTACTAACTGCTTCATTAATCTCACATTTTAGAAAGAAAAGCTTGGCAAGTGGTGCTATTCCCCTGTATGTAAGGTAGGGACTGCTGGAGAGCCAAGAGGTTAAAAGCACTCAGGCCCGGTCACTCTTAGTTATTCCTAGGCAAAAATAAGCCTAAAGAAAGACTCAAGCAAGACCTACTGCTCATTTTGCTAAGCTTTTCCTTATCCCTTCTCTCAAATGTTAGGTAACTACTATCCCATCAAATCAAATTGAATTTCTGCCTATAACCAACATATGTTAGGATGAATCCATATATTTGGGAAACATTAGATAGAATGAAAACAGTAATTGATTAGGAGTCAGATGATCTTAGTTTGAATCTCAGCCCTATCTCCTGCTACCTGTGTAAAAAAGTTGGGCACCTCATCTGACCTCTCTGGGCATCAGTTTTCTTATCTGTAAAAAGACTAGATGATGTCTAAGATCTATTCCAGTCCTAAAACTATGATTCTATGCTCTAAAAACCAGCTGTTTGTCATGAAGGAGGTCATGAGTGAAAAGACCTAGAAAAAAAAGCAAGTCCATATGAAGTGACTATGATAGTTAAGGCAAAACACAGTCTAAAAATTTCTCTGCCTCCCTGATGAAGAGACATTTGATTTTGGTCAAATACAATAGAATATATAATAAATGAAACTACATTTTTCCTAATTTCCACCCAAATTCTAGCTATGACAGTTAAAAAAAGAAAAAATTTAGATAGACTTCTCTTATTCAGAATAGGATCCTATTTTCCCTAAAACAGTAGACAAAGAGAATATATTACATAAATCAACTGATAAAGAGGATAGGAAAAGGGCTAGAATCATGATACTTTTTGCTTTTCTAAAATATTATGGGAAAGTCATATTCCATTTTGAATCAAATAATATCCATAAATTCTAAGTTTTTGATATATATTCCAAGGTACAAAGTTTGACTTCAAATAGCAGATTAGATCAAACTATCTGCAATCCTTTCTTAGTATTAATCAGAGGTAAGAAGGATGGATCTTGGAGTTGGTTGGGTACACCAGATATAGAGTGCTGGACTCAAGAGTCAGGAAAATCTGCATTTAAATCCTTCAGCCACTTAATAGTTGGGTGACCTTAGGCAAGCTACTTAACCTCCCTCTGTCTCAGTTTACTAAGCTGTAAAATGAGGGTAATTATAGTATCTTCTTCACCAGATTATTATAGTAAAGAACCATTGAGATAACAGACATAAAGCAAACTTTAAAGCATTATAAAAAAGAAAGCTATTAATACTTGGTAATAATAATATTAAAAGTTCATATTTTAATAATATTTAATAACATTTTAATAATAATTTATTAAGAATTATGATAGCTAGCCCTTTTATAATATAGTGCTTTAAGGTTTTTACAATGGGAAGTGGAATGAGATCAAATCACCAGATTTCCCAGGTTGAACATTTAGAAATTTCTATTTGACTATTTTCAGGTGAAAGTGATGAAATATTTACATTTTTAACACCTCAAAATTGTCTGATGCCATTATCATACAGGTCAAACACTATTCCAACAAAACATTTTTTTAATGATTGTAAAAAAAAGACTTTAAAGTTGAGATAATAGATCACTTATTTCAAGTAAAAGCTGATAAAATAAATTTAATACAAAAAAATTAAGGATGATTAAGGACAGAAGCATTTTTTGTATCAAGGCTCTCTTCAGCAGTTCCATCAAGCCTATGGACCTTTCTCAGAATAATGTTTTTAAATACATATATAAAAGAAAATGCATAAGGATTTAAAGAAACACAATTATATTATATACATTTATCAGAATATTTAAAAAACAAGTTCATAGAAATCAAGTTAAGAACCCCCTCCCTCCCTTAAGATATGTTCTAATGGGGCCTTGACCTGAATTTAAGTATAGTAGCAATTGCATTGGAGAAAATTAATTGCAATTTTAGTTGTTCAAGCAGGATTAACTCTCAATATATGTAAATTCTATTATTTATAAAACTTTAAGAATCACTAAGGAGTGATACTTTTCCCTTCTATTAAAAACAGATGTTGTGGGATTGAAAGAATTGTGTAATGTATAAAAGTTATAAAAATGAAGTTCACTGGAAAGTATCAAAGGTAGAGATATTAGCAATTTTTGAGATTTGAAGAGTTTTTATATAGGGTCATTTCTCTTTAGTGAAGGACAACAAAAGAAGTTTTAATCAGAGGAGGTAAAATATGCAGAGATAATTTGATACCAACAAGTATTCACTAAAAACCACTAGGCTCAAGGCAGTATGAATAAGCCTTCAAAGAGCTTACACTGTTTTCTATATTACACTCTTAACAGTGAGAATTATGAAGCATTTTACTATATATGGTGATGAGATTTCTGGGCTTTCTTAGGATATCTTTAAAGGAAGATTAGCAACTGTGATGTTAGGCATAATTTGGCTTGTAGATGGGGACTGACTAGATGACTTCTAAATGTTCTTTAAATATCATCCCATCTCAACTGAGTGAATGTCCATCAATTGGGGAAAGGCTGAGCAAACTGTGGTATATGTCTGTTATGGAACACTACTTACTATTCTATTAGAAACGAGGAGGGATGGGAATTCAGAGAAGCATGGAAGGATTTCTGTGAATTGAGATGAGCAGAACCAGAAAAACATTGTATACCCTAACAGCAACATGGGGGTGATGATTAACCTTGATGGACTTGCTCATTCCATCAGTGCAACAATCAGGACAATTTTGGGGTATCTGCAATGGAGAGTACCATCTGTATCCAGAGAAAGAATTGTAGAGTTTAAACAAAGACCAAAGACTATTACCTTTGATTTTTTAAAAAAGGTATCTTATTATGTAATTTTGCTATTTCTTATATTTTATTTTTTTCCTTAAAGCTATGATTTCTCTCTCAACATATTCAATTTAGATCAATGTATAGCATGGAAACACTGTGAAGACTATCAGACTGCCTTCTGTGGGGGGGGTGGAGGGAGGGATGCAAGATTGGGGGGGGGGAATTCATAAAATTCAAAAAAAATTTTTTTTAAATCATCCCACCTCCTACTCAATAAACTTCAGTGGCTCTCTATTACCTCCAAGAGCAAATACAAAATGCTCTGTTTGGCATGGAGATGCACACAGACAGATAACCTACATAAAACCTCTAGTCTTTCTCTTGAATTCTGGTTTTATCCTACCAACTGCCTTTTAGGCAACATAAACTAAATGATCTATAAGGCATCTCACACTCAATTTGTCTAAAATAACTCATTAGTTTTCCCCTCAAACCCTCTCGTCTTCTGAGTTTCCCAAATTGTTAAGGATACCACTATCCTTCTAGGCTCACATTCTTCTTGTCAAATCCAATCATTCTCACATACCCCATATATCCAAACCTATGCTCAATCTTCTTGTTTCTATCTTTATAACATCTCTTGCATCAATATTCCTCTGTCTCCGCCTTTTCCTCCCCTGTCTCCAACTCTATTACAGCCCTCTTCAACCTATCTCCAGGACTACTGAAATAGACTTCTAATTTATATTTCTGCTTGAAATTTCTATTTTAATCTATCCTCCTCTCAGATGCCAAAGTGGCTTTCTAAAGCATGGGTCTGTGCACATCAGCTTTCCACTCAATAAACTTTATCAATACCCTGTTACCTTCAGGGTCAAATATAAACTCTTTTGACATTTAACCTCTTCACAACTTAGATTCAACCTCTCCAGTCTTTATACTTTAGTTCTCTTCATGTACTCTATGACAGCCACAATATCCTTGCTACTCTTTGTAGATGGCATGCCACCTTGAAATGCATATCTTTTTTTTTTATTTTTTGCAAAGCAATGGGGTTAAGTGGCTTGCCCAAGGCCACACAGCTAGGAATTATTAAGTGTCTTAGGCCAGATTTGAACTCAGGTACTCCTGACTCCAGGGCCGGTGCTCTATCCACTGTGCCACCTAGCCTCCCCAAATGCATATCTTTTGACAGGCTGTCTCCTGGACCTGGAATACCCTCCTTTCTCACTTTCATCTCTTAGTTTTTCCTGGTTCTCTTCCAAGGACTCAAATCCTACATTCCAAAGTAACACTTTCCAAGTCCCCTCAGCTACTGTTATCTTTCCTTTTAAAATTAACTTCCATTTTCTCTGCCGATGTCTTCTATGTACCTTCTTATTTATATGTGGTCTCCTCCATAAGAATGTGAGTCCTTTGAGGGGCTAATCATTTAAAACTTTGTGTCTCCAGTGCATGACATCTAAGGTAATATAGTATCATATTATAATAAAACACAATATAAGACATATTTAATAGATGCTTGCTGACTAAATTTTGTGAACTACTAGTTCTAGCCTGATGTGATCATAGGCCTAGAACTAGAATGCATTTCAGAAGCCATCTAATCTAAAGTTTAACTTGGGGCCCATGAACCTGTTGCTTTAAAATTTTGTTAATTGTATTTGAATATAAATAATTTCCTTTATAATCGCACATCTAGTTAATGCATTTTTAAGACATTATTCTGAGAAAGGGTCCATAAAGTCTCAGTAGATGCCAGAGGGGTCTTTGACACAAAAAAAGATTAAGAACTCCTGATTTACTACCATCATTCATGTTTAAAGATGAAGAAGTTGAAACTCGGGGCAGCTGACTTTCCCATATTCACACAGGTAGCAGACAGGACACGTAGGATTTGAATCCAGGACCCTATATTGGACCTTCTTCCACTGTATCAAGTTGCCTTCCTCTTTCAAATACCATAAAATCATAGCCTATTAATGAAAATATTCCCTCAATCCAAATCTTTTCCAGTTCTGTTTCTGATGCTCAATATATGTGTGATCTTACAATCTCTGAGACATAGTGAAAAATGATAGGAAAAATTATACCTCTGTATGTGAATGTATATAAAAATAATATATATGTTTATATATTTATTTATACACAATAGGTCTGTACCTTTTGGCTAGTCAGTCCAATTCTCTGAATTCTAGTTAAATAAAGAATGTTAAATTAAATCGTTTGTATTGTTTCTCCCAATTCTATAGGGAGAAAGAAGATGTCTATGAACACACAAGACAGTGAAAATCAAATGGTATACATCAAGGGACTCTAAAAATTGTAAAGCTCTACGCAAAATAAAGAATGATGAAAAGTTAAAGTGAAGATAATGAAAACTAAATCACCTTCTCTGACTCTTGGCTTTATACTGTTAATGTGTGGATGAAACAAAAACAACACCCAAATAGTCCATCAATATGAATAATTAGATATTCAGCACCATATAGAAAACCAAAGTATATATTTGATTCTACATATTATCAATTAAAAAGTCAGAGGTTATATCTATAAGGGGCCAGTTATATCTGTATGATGTTATGACCATACTGGATGGACTGATATATATGTATGTATGTGTATATGTATATATACATATTATATATATACATATATATGTATACACACATATGCACATGCCCATATGAATAACCTACCAGGTTAATTCTTCATAGGGCTATAGGATTGATGATCTTTTCTTTTTTTTTACTGACTTATAGCCTTCTTTCCCCAAAAATATTAGAATTAGAAGGGACAATATATAGATGACTCAATTCAACATTCCCTACTCAATGAAGAAAATGGAATTCAGAGAACTGAACTGACTAGCCATAGATACATGCCTAGTTAATGGCAGAGTAAGGTCTAGACCCAGGTCCCCAGCTTCCTACTTTAATAAAGTTATTGCTGTAGAACATTGCCTCTTTTCTTCTTAACAATTTATTCTCTCATTTTATGCATGAATCACTATTCATTTTGCAATTCTCAAACTCTGTTTATTTTATAATTCAAAAAGAAAAATGAGAGCATTCTTAAGTTTTTCCTTAGGGATCAATATTTCTAATTTAAACCACAAGGAATTCCATTATAACACAAGTCCTTTTTAATATGTTATATGGATTCAGCAATGTCACAGGTCAAACTATGTCCCATAAATATATCCATTACATATAATAAAAGGCTGAGAGAATACAAGTATAAATGGAACCATGCCACCCAAACATCTGTATTATAAGAAATTCTTACTTTAATAAAAGTCAAGAAATCTTGCTCATTAGATCTTAACTATTCTTTGTGGTTAAAAGTTCAATAGGAGCTCCACAAAGGAAACATATTGTGGAGGACATCTTAAAAATGAGTTTATCATGGGGTGGCTAGGTGGTGCAGTGGATAAAGCACTGGCCCTGGAGTCAGGAGTACCTGGGTTCAAATCTGGTCTCAGACACTTAATAATAACCTAGCTGTGTGGCCTTGGGCAAGCCACTTAACCCCATTTGCCTTGCAAAAAAAACCAAACAAAACTTAAAAAAAAATGAGTTTATCCTAGACATCTCCAAAGCCTACCTCTTGTTGAAATTTCGATATTTTCTCAAGATACTTATTAATATACTTTAAAATGCAAGGTAGACGTTTTTCACTAGTAATAATCAAGTTTTTTTTTTCCTTCTACAGATGCCTCAGTTTCAACTTTGAAAAAACAAACCTACTCAGGAATAGAGTATATTTAAAGAACACTTCTTAATAAAGAAGACAAGTCAAAGAGCCTTTCTTCAGTAAAATTCCACTGAGATTATTATCTGAAATTTCTTCAGAGAAAAAAAAAAGGAAAAAGATGTGCTATGGAACATAGGCAGGCACTTTTCCTTAAATATTTTAAGTTGTTTCAAGCTTCTTTTACTCAGTTAACACAACCAATTAACACATTACCGATGAAACATTAAATGACAATACTTCCTGCTGTCTCCTTGGCTTCTTCACTGCAAGCCTTAAAGCAAGAATGTTTTTTTCACACTTAGACCTCAAGAGGTATAATTCAAAGGGATAATAGAAATTACTGTCAAGACTGTGTTGAAATGGCAAAAAAAAAAGCTTCTCAAAAAAGGGCAAGAACTCAGAAGGGTGAAAATGTCTGTCTCCTTCTCACCTAACTTAAATTTTTCTATATTCAGATTTCCATTTCATCATTTTTATTTCAAGTGAATACATCACTTAAATCAGAACTTAAGATTTTGCTTAGCACTGCCCTTGTTGAAAAACAATGGGAAGGGGTGGCTAGGTGGCTCACTGGATAGAGCACCAGCCCTGGAGTCAGGAGGACCCGAGTTCAAATCCAACCTCCCCATTGCCTTGCAAAAACCTAAAAGAACCCCAAAAAACAAAAAGCAATGAGAAGGGGCAGCTAGGTGATGCAGTGGACAGAACACCGGTCCTGGAGCCTGGGTTCAAATCCGACTTCAGATTCTTAATAAGGGCAAGCCACTTAACAACCATTGCCTTGCAAAAAAAAAAAACCCATAAAAAAAAGAAAAACAATGGGAAATTTAGAGGGTCAGAGAAATGAAGAGTAAAATGTCATTTTGAGAGAAGCATGAATGGAAATCTTTTACTTGCTGTCCTCTTAGCAAGCCATTGTCAGTCTCTGATTCAGCTCCTCGGCCAAAGTAATCATTCAAATTGTTTTACAAACCCAAACAAACCCACACCCAGATAAATGTTCTTCGGGGACCAGGTCTTTGGGAAGCACTGTGATCCTAACTGTGTGGAGGAGCTCAAGAGCAGAGCATCCCAAGAGGGCTACCAGGAGGAAGAGGGGGGTTCTTAGCCTTCTGTGTCCCGGCTCTTTTGGGCCGTCCGGGGAAGCCCGGGGGCCTCTTCTCAAAATCATATTTTTAAATGCATAAAAGGCCAAAGGGGGGTCGGTTCTGTGGCCCTAAAAAGACGTCAACAGCTGTAATGCCCATGCCTGCGGGCCCGGGCTCCCCAGTCTCGCAGCCCTCGGCCACGGCTGGGGGAGGGGACGGGTGCCCGGGTCTCCAAGGACGCGGGAAGGCCCCCGCGGCGTCTGTGTCTGTGTGCGGGTGTGAATGTCAAGGCCACGGCCGCCGGGCCGGGCCCACTCCCGGGGGGGGGCCCGCGGCGGGGGCCCAGGGGGCGGGGAGCGGGGGAGGGGAGGCATCAATACCCGCAGGAGGGTGTCCGGCTCTAGTCTCTACTTTCTCATCGGGAGGCGCCGACATTGCGGGCACTGACTCGCCTTCGCCTTTGGGTCTCGGCTCGGGGGACCTGGGAGCGGGCGGCCGGCCGCGCGCGTCGTGGCGTGGCAGCAGCTGGAGCCGCCGCGGGCGCCCGGGCGGGCACGCCCCCTCCCCTCCCCCGCCCCCGCGGGCGGGCGGGGCGGGGCCGGGCCGGCCGACGTGGCCGCCCCGCCCCCGCCTCGCCGTGCGCGCTGACGTCGCCCCGTTCTAGGGGCCGCTCTCGGCTTGCCACGTTCTCGTCCCGCGCGGGCAAGTGGGCGGGCGGAACTTCCCGTAACTCTGCGGCCCGAAGTGGAGCCCGACTGAGCATGCCCGGGCGGGCCGGAGAGCCACGTGGCCGCGGCTCCTCGGCTCGGCTTCCCGGCCCCGGGAGGAGGGGGCGGGGAGCCTCCCTGAAGCGCCCCCTGCGGCGCCCGGGGCTTAGAGCCCCGCTGCTTGTAGCCCGGGCCACCCCCGCGGGCCTGGCGCCGACTTGTGAGCAGTGGCTCGGCTTCCCGGCCCCGGGAGGAGGGGGCGGGGAGCCTCCCTGAAGCGCCCCCTGCGGCGCCCGGGGCTTAGAGCCCCGCTGCTTGTATCCCGGGCCACCCCCGCGGGCCTGGCGCCGACTTGTGAGCAGTGGCGAGGACTGCCCCTGCGCAGCCCGGGGCTCCGAGAAGCCCGCCCTCCCCCACTTCACCCCCAGAGATTGCTCTGAACAGCCCTGCCCCGGCCCCAGGCCGCTACCCACATCCTCAGAAGGACTCCTTGGATAAAAACACCTCGCGTTCCTGGCGCTTCAAACTTTTGAACTCCCCATATTTACGCCTTAAGTGTGAACCGAATTTCAAGTGCCTGATTTCATTCCACTCCACCCAAACATCGCAGGAGATCTCCCGGCTTTGGTGGGACGGGATGGACTTCTGCTGACCCAAGTACCACGCATCACCAGGAGAACAACCTAATGGCAACGAGTCTGTAATTTTTGCTGATACTGGTTCTTCCAGCTTGATTTGTGCCAGATGGTGACCGAACTTGTGCTCCAAGTCTTGCAAAATCCCCCGGCATTACCTTGGCACTGTCACGGCTCACCAAAAATGAAACGCGGTACAGGTAAAGCCGCTGTAGGATGGACAAATGATCGCAGCACAATTGGGTGTGCGATTTGACTCCTGAATTTTATGCCAATATACAAGGAACTGATGGAAAAATATGTAAACACAAGAGTCCTTCCCGAATGGTTTGGTGGTTATAAGGGATGTGGAAATAGATTTCAAAAGAGGAAATGCAAACTTATGCTAAGCATAAAAAGGTTTTTTTAAGTCACCAAGAAGAAAAATACAAATTAAAATAACTCGGTTCCATACCCTTGAGATGGAAAAGATGATAAAACACAACAAAATCATTGACTGTTGGGAGTGGAAGTCTTTGTAATAAAACTGATTCACAAATCAGTCTTCTTATTCAAGAAAATAAGAAGGTCAAAGGCATAGGGAAAATCTATCAGAGAAAGATTATAGCAGCTTTTTTTTAAAGAAACATTTTATTTTGACTTCTACAATTTTTCCCTCATTCTTGCTTCCCTCCCCCCAACCCCCCACAGAAGGCATTCTGTTAGTCTTTACATTGGTTCCATGTTATACATTGATCTCAGTTGAATGTGATGACAGAGAAATCATATCCTTAAGGAAGAAAAATAAAGTATGAGGTAGTAAAATTACATTATAATATACTGGGTTTTTTCCCCCTAATTTGATGATTTGATTTGGTCTTTGTTCAAAGTCCATAATTCTTTCGCTGGATACAGGTGGTATTCTCCATTATAGATAGCCCCAAACTGTCCCTGGTTGTTGCATTGATGAAATAAGCAAGTCCATCAAGGTTGATCATCACCCCCATGTTGCTGTTAGGGTGTACAATGTTATTCTGGTTCTGCTCCTCTCGCTGAGCATCAGTTCATGCAGATCTTTCCAGGCTTCCCTGAAATCCCATCCCTCCTGGTTTCTAATAGAATAATAGTGTTCCATGACATACATATACCACAGTTTGTTAAGCCATTCCCCAACTGAAGGACATTCACCTAATTTCCAGTTTTTTGCCACCACAAACAGGGCTGTATAGCAGCTTTTTTTTTCTTTTCAAAGTGAAGACCTGAAAGGAAAACAGAGAATGACTGAACAAATTATGGTAAATAGATGCAATGAACTATATTATTGTGCCATAAAAATTAGCCAATAGGAAGGATTTAGAGGAAACTTGAGTCCTTGTAAAAGGAAGAGAACTGAGTCAGAAAACATATAAGATAGAGAAAACCATATTGAAAGACTATAGAACTCTGATCAATGTAATTAATCAGATGACTTGAAACAAGTCTGTCAACAAAGAGGTGACAGAATATAGATATAGATCAAGATGTTTTCAGAGAGGGTCAATGTTTTGGTTTGTTTTACTAGACTCCATTTATTACAAGGGAGGATTCTTTGGTAGGGCAAGTTATTGGGAAGTGATAGTGATGTTAAAAAAAAAGAAAAAGACATCAATAAAAATATCATTTTTTTAAATTGAAAAGAGATGATGAAGGTAAAGAAAAAGGGAAAATTGGGAATTCTTTGAGAATGAATTAAAGGCATATTTTTCCCACAGAGTATCTTCAACTGGTATAATGTACAATTGTTAGCTGTAGTGCTTTTGGTTCATTGATTTTCTTTATAAATGCCATGTGAACATTACCAAGCCTTTGTGTGCTTTGCTTTTCTTCTTCCCATTCAGGCAGCTAGAGATGTCTCTTTTCTTTTGTGTATGTGTGTGTAACTTTTATATACACACACAATCAAGTAAAATAAATTACCACATTGGCTATATCTAAAATAATGTGTGTATCATTTTGCAACCTTTCTTCTGGGCCATGGGTAGCATAACTCATCATTTATGCTCTGAAATCATGGTTGATCACTGCCTCTCTCAGAGTTGATTCTTTCAGAGTTGTTTGCCTTTTTAAAAAAAAAAATTATTTATTTTCACATTATTACAATAATCTTGTTGTGAAAGTTAAATATAAACACCCCCCCCAAAAAAAGATTATAAAGCCTCAAGAGAAATGAAACAGAGAAAAAAAGTATACTTCAGTCTGTGTTCTGTATCAGCTCTGTCTCTGGGAAGGGTTACATTCTTTATCATAAGTCCATCAGAGATGTTGCTTCAACATTTTTACCCACAGTTGCTGTTGTTAAGTGTATTATTCTCCATTTTATTCCTCCCCACACCCATTTATTCTACTCTGTCTCTCCTTTCACCCTGTCTCTGCTCAGAAGTGTATTGTATCTGACTGTCCTCTCCCAGGATCTTCCCTCTTTTCTATCACCTACTCCCCCCCCTCCATCTTTTTCCTCTCATTTTTCTTCAAGGGTAAGATAGATTTCTATACCCCTATTGAATGTGTCTGTTATTTTTTCTATGAGCCATTTCTGAGGAGAATGAAGGCTCATTCATTCCCTTTCACCTTCCTGCCTTCCACTCCATTGCAAAAGCTTTTTTTTGACTTTTTTTTTGTGTGAAATATCTTAACCCCTTCTACATCTCCTTTCTCTTTTCCCCAGGACTTTCCTTTATCATTCATTGACTCCATCTTCACCCTATATTATACCATTATATTCAGCTCCCCCCTATGCCTTGTCTATATCTGCTCCTTCTAACTGCTCTTATAAATGAGAGGTTCATAAGAGTTCTCAGTATCTTCTTCCCATGCAGGAATACATGAATTTCAATATCATTAAATCCCTCATAATTAGTCCTTCTTATCCACCCTCTCTATGCTTCCTGAGTCCTGTACTTGGAAATCAAACTTTCTGTTCAGCTCTGGTTATTTCCATAGGAAAGTTTGAAAGTCCCCTATCTCATTGAAAGTTCACTTTTTCCGCTGATAGAGGATAATTCAAGATCTTTTGCCTTCCATACTGTCATATTCCAAGTTCTATAAACCCTTAATTTAGAAACTACTAAATCTTCTGTAATTCTGACTACAGCACCAAGGTAGTGAATTGGTTCTTTATAGTAGCTTGTTGAATTTTCTCTTTGACTTGGAAATTTTGGAATTTGGCTATAATATTCCTGGGAGTTTTTTGGAGGTGGGGATCTCTTTCAGGAGGTGATCTATGAATTCCCTCAATTTCTATTTTACCCTCTGTTTCTAGGATCTCAGGGCAATCTTGCTGGATTATTTCATGAAAAGTGAAGTCAAGGCTCTTTCCTGGTCATGACTTTCAGGTGGCCCAATAATTGTTTTTTTACTTTTTTTTTTTACAAATTTTTCAATTATTTATTTATTTTTGATTTTTACAATTTTTCTCCAATCTTGCTTCCCTCTCCCCACCCCCACAAAAGGCAATCAGTTAGTCTTTACATCATTTTCATTCTACACATTGATCTAAATTGAATGTGTTGAGAGAGAAATCATATCCTTAAGAAAAAAAATATGATAGCAAAATTACACAAGATTGAGGGGTTTTTTTGGTTTTAAATGAAAGGTCTTTGGTCTTTGTTCAAACTCCATAATTCTTTCTCTGGATACAGATGGTATTCTCCATCACAGATACCCCCAAATTGTCCCTGATTGTTGCATTGATGGAATGAGCAAGTCCATTAAGATTGATCTTCAGGGGAGGCTAGGTGGTGCAGTGGATAGAAGCACTGGCCCTGGAGTCAGGAGTACTTGAGTTCAAATCCAGCCTCAGACACTTAATAATTACCTAGCTGTGTGACCTTGGTCAAGCCACTTAACCCCATTTGCCTTGCAAAAACCTAAAAAAAAAAGATCTTCAATCCCATGTTGCTGTTGTGGTGTACAATGTTCTTCTGGTTCTGCTCATCTCTCTCAGCATCAGTTCATGCAGATCCTTCCAGGCTTCTCTGAATTCCCATCCCTCCTGGTTTCTAATGGAATAATGGTGTTCCATAACATACATATACCGCAATATATTCAGTCATTCCTCAATTGATGGACATTCACTCAATTTTCAATTCTTTGTCACAAGAAACAGAGCTGCTATGAATATTTTTGTACAAGTGATGTTTTTGACCTTTTTTATAATCTCTTCAGTTATTGTGGTATTGCTGGATCAAAGGGTATGCAAATTTTTATTGCCCTTTGGGCGTAATTCCAAATTACTCTCCAGAAAAATTAGATGAGTTCATAGCTCCACCCACAATATATTAATGTCCCAGATTTCCTACATCCCTTCCAATATTGATCATTGTCCTTTCTGTTTCATATTTGGCCCAATAAATTTTAAATTATCTCTCCTGGATCTGTTTTTCCAGGTCAGCTGTTTTTTCTAGTGAGATATTTCACATTTTCTTCCAGTTTTCATTCTCTTGGTTTTGTTTTATTGTTTCTTGATTTCTTGTGAAGTCATCAGCTTCCCTCAGCTCCATTCTACATTTGAAGGAGTTGTTTTCTTCAGAGAACTTTCTTAATTCCTTTTCCAACTGACCAATTCTTCTTTTTAAAGCAATTTCCCCTCTCTTTTGCTTTTTTTTGGACTGCTTTTTTTTCCCCATTTGACCTAAACTAGTTTTTAATGTTATTTTTCTCCAGTTTTTTTTATATCTTCTTCACCAAACTGCTGGCTTGGTTTTCACGATTTTCCTGCATTGCTCTAATTTCTCTTCCAATTTTTCCTCTACCTCCCTTCCTTATTTTTCAAAGTCTTTTTTGAGCTCTTCCATAACATGAGACCAATTCCTATTTCTCTTGGAGGTTTTGGATACAGAAGCTTTGACTTTGTCATCTTCTGAGCGTGTGTTTTTATCCACCATGGGACCAAAGTAATTTCATATGGGCAGATTCTTCTTTTTCTGTTGTTTGCTCATTTCATTAGCCTATGACTATTTATCACACTTCCAAGGCTTTGGGGGTTTTTTAGGGAACCTTGCCCCACCTTAATCCCTTGAAAGTCTTATGGGAGACTCTGACTGCTCTCCTGGCCTGTTCTCTTGTCTGTGGATGACCACATGCACTCCCCTCTGTCCTGGAGCTGTGAGGAGGGACCCTTGTGCCTTTATGGTAGTAAGGGGGCCTAGACTGCCACCTGGATCTGCATATGGACAAAGCAGCAGAGTCCTGCCCCAGGGATAGCAGTCTCTCCCCATCCCCTTACTATCTGTAGGCTGAATGCTCTGGGAGCAGCTGCTGAGGGGGGGGGCGGTTCATAGGATCCTAGGGCTGCCCTGAGGTTGGTGCTGGCCTGGGCTTCATGCTCACTGTGGTGCAGCAGAGTTTTCCCCTCTGACCTTCCAAGCCACTCCAGGATTATCAGGCCAAAGGTTTGGAAACTACTCCCTCTGCTGGACCCAGGTGTCCCCAGGGTCCTAGACACCCCGAGGGCTATTCCTGGAGGGCTGGAACTGGTTTGCTCTGGGTGGCAGCAGCATTGCAGCTTTTTTCCAAACTTCTATGGGAATGGAACAGTGAATTGTTTGCATTTACAATGCTGTGGTTATTGTATTATTTGACCTCCTGATTCTGTTTATTTCACTCTGTATCACTTCATACATATGTAAGCACAAGCATTGTTTCTCAGTGGTTAGGTGGTTGTAAGAGATACGAAATAACTGTTTTTCAAAAGAGAAAATGCAAATTACCATAAAAAATTTTTAAGTCACTAAAAAAGAAAATTATAAATGAAAACAACTCAGCTCATAATTTGAGATGGCAAATAACATAATACAAAATAAATTAATGTTGGAGTTGGAAAGGGTTCTGGGGTAAGATAAGACACTGTTGTAAAGCTGCTCTAAAATTGCCCCTTTTGTCATTTCTTGCAGTACATTTACTTGTATTCCATTATATTCATATGCCATAATTTGTTCAGCCATTCTACAATTGATGAAAACCCCTTAGTTTCTAATTCTTTTTCACTACAAAAATTGCTGTTATAAACATACCTCTTTACTTAGAACCATTTGTAGAATGTATGGAATCTAGAATTCAAATCTAGAATTCATGTGTCATTTGAAGTGGCATTGTCCCATTTGGGGATTCTTGGTCCCACTTTAAAACCCCCCTTTATTTGTTAATTATGGTGGCAAGAAAAACACTAAATAGCTACCTAAGAGTTTGGTAGTGCCTACTTTACATTCTCTTAGATTGTTACTAAAGATCTTGTTTTAGACTGGAGAAGGAAAGAAGGATGAGAAGAACCCTTCTAATCTAAGGTCTTTGGTCATAATCAGCATCAATTTAGTCAGCACAATACAATAACTAATTAAAACAATGGATATAGAAGCTGATTGAAAGTTCAACCATCCCATTTGATGTTGATGAAAGACAATGAGAAAATATTTCTCCCCCCCCAGATCTTTGTGTATTGAGGACCCCTGTAATCATTAGTGTAACATTCTTTTGAGGCCTTGACTAAGTTTGAGAAGCATGGTCAGCCTAATTAATTAAAATGCTATGGACACTGTAATTTAATTACTGGTTTGCTTGGAGTTTTTAAAAAAATAGTTTTTACTTCAAATTTGAATTTTTCTTTAAGACTGCCATGGATATGAATATTGTCAAGTACAGACTAACAAGCATCTAGATATTGTATGGAGCTCTAAGAACACTGTTATGGTGGCTGTCTTCCCTAAGGGATTAACTCACTATCTCTGTGACTACCCAGACATTCCCTTTCTTTATTTCTACTACTTTTGCCACTGCTGCCTCTGCCCCTCCACTCCTACCCCATCCTCCCTATATCCTTATCTACACATAGGAACTATACAATAATACTAAACTCTGTCCTTGTAATATACCTAGTCATGTCGAGGAAGGATATTATTAAATGTTTATAGTTCTTAAAACAATGTTAATTTAAGGCCCACTTCAAGAAATAAAGATATGTGCAACATATCTTTATGAATGAGGAAGGGAGCACAAAAATTTGATGATAGAGTTTTGAAAATTTAAAATGACTAGAAATCATTAAAGTTTCAGAGAAGAGATTCAGTTTATCAGGTGGTACCTTAAGGGTTTCAATTGAGTTTGATAGAATTTTTTCAAAAAAGATTCAATGAAAGAATTGGAGTTAGAGTTTAGTTACATTGACATTTACTCTTTTGCAAATTAGTATCTAAAGAAAAATTATCCAGTTTGAATCTTAGGAAAATTTCTTCTTTATTTGGAAGCTAGAAAATAGAAACTGGGAAAAAAAGAGAGTAATATAACTGTGAATACTGATTTCCTACAGAATTGTAAATGCCATATAAGTTATTTATGAAAAATGTGTTTTAGTGGAGAATGCGTAGGATTGAGGTTAGGAATCATTCTATTTCTAGCTTTTCCACTAAGTCATTACATGACCTTGTGCAACTTATTTAAATATTCTATGCTTCTATATTGGAGATAATCTCTATCCTGTGTGGGGTTTCAGGAGTTAATGATATTATTTCATAACTTTTGAGAAACTTGCATATAAAGCCCTACAATGATATATGCATGTTTGTTGAGTTGAATTGAATTGAATATGAATTACAGTGGGAATAAAGAATAAACATGACAAAGACATCAAGTAAAAAGAGGCTTTCAGCAATATAAAATCAGCTCAGGGGATTCTCACTCTTAAAGTAGAGGAACAGCCTTGTTTTTATTATCTTTCTTCTCCCTCGCCCCCCAGAATTTTCCAGGATTAGGATGAGTTAACCCCTAAAATTAAACCCTTCACAAATAAAGATTATTAAAAACAAATAATGATTATTAAAAACTCTTTTCAAGAGTTCTCATGCTTAAAATGCCTTTGTTTCCCTCCTCCCCACCCCCCCCCACACACACTAAGAAGGATTTTGAAAAATTGCTCACTTGAAAAATATTGATTGACTCTTACAATATGCAGAAACCTGTCCTGGGCATGGAGGGTGGAGGTGGGGGGGAATAGATCTATAATTTAAATGAAATGTTTCATTCTTTGATCTTATATAATATCCCTCAAAAGAGGGGGTAAATCACAGACAATTGATTATCATACACAATACCACAGGATAAGCTCATTAGAGTATTACCATATAAAATGTTCTATGTCCTCTTCTTCCTAACTTTACACCTCAAATTCTCTCAACATTGTTCTTCATCTTCTCCTTTGGGGAAGAGTGTCTGGGAAGAAGAGTGTCAATGGTGATCAATGAATGCCTATACTTGTGCCCTTGATCCCATTTGTTCTTTTCTGTCTCTGGGAAATTTCCCTTTTCATCATCTTCTCTTCCTAATTTTTAATCTCCCTTTATCCTGACTTCTCTGCTGCTTTTAAAAATACCCAGAGCTCTCCTTTCTTGAAAAAAAAAACCCAAAAGCAATCCTATTATCCTATATTCCCCTTTCATAGCCTAACTCCTAGATAAAGTTCTCAATCCTTTGCCTCCACTTCCCTCCAACCCTTGGTAATCCAGCCTCCTACCTTATGATTTGACTGAGTCTACTTTCACCAGAGGTACCAAAGATCTTTCAATTGCTCAAATGATTTTTTTTTAGGTTTTTATGCAAGGCAAATGGGGTTAAGTGGCTTGCCCAAGGCCACACAGCTAGGTAATTATTAAGTGTTAAATGTCTGAGACCAGATTTGAACCCACGTACTCCTGACTCCAGGGCTGGTGCTTTATCCACTGTGCAACCTAGCCGCCCCTCAATTGACTTTTCTTAGTTATCATAGCTCTCAACCTCTCTGTAATGCTTAATACTATCAATCACTCTCATTTTCTTGATTCTCTCTTCTCCCCGAGTTATGAAATCACTCTCCTCTGCTTTTATTTGACCATACCTTTCAGTCTCTTTTATAGGATCATTATCCATGTTCTACCCTTACATATGTGTAGATATATATCCTGGGACATCTTCTATTTCTAAACTCCCTGTGACCTCATCAACTGTCAGTTTCAAATGATCATCTCACACAAGTCTACTTACTTGTACAAGCCCTCATCTCTACATGATGGTCATCTGCTTGGATGTTTCATAGGCATCTTAAACTCAATATATTTAACATGAAATTTGTTATCATTTTCTGTAAATCTACCCCTTCTACTGATTTCTCTGTTTCTCTATAGGATACCTCCATTCTTTCAGTGATGTGGGTCTAAAACATAGCAAGGTCATGCTCAAATCTTCATTTTCATTAATGCTTCTAGTCAACCAATTTCCAAATCTTGTTGATTTTACCTCTTTAGCATCTCTTTCATCTATCTTTTCTCTCTCTGCTTACATCATAGCAACACTAATTTGGCTAGTCTCTCATTATTTCTAACCTAACTTCTATAATAGTTTCTGTTGGGTTTTTTTTTTGGCAAGGCAATGGGGTTAAGTGGCTTGCCCAGGGCCACACAGCTAGGTAATTATTAAGTGTCTGAGGCTGGATTTGAACTCAGGTACTCCTGACTCCAGGGCCGGTACTCTATCCACTTCGCCATCTAGCTGCCCCTTTATAATGGTTTCTTAATGAATCTTTCTGCCTCCAGATTTTCCCCTCTCCATCTTCATAGGATAACAGCTAGAAGAGACTTCAGAGCCAAGAAAAGTGAAGCTCTCATAGGTTAAATGACTTGCCCAAGATTACACAAGTTGAAAGCATCAGAGGCAGGATATTCCTAAAACAAAGGTTTATACCACATCATTTCCCCATTCAAGAAACTTCAATAGTTTCCTCTTGCCTCTACAAATTTCTCTATTTGACTCCAACTTAACTTTCCATGCTGATTACATATTACTTTCTATGCATTCTACATCCCAGCCATACTAGCTTATTCCCCCCTCCGATATGACATTTTGTATGCTGTCTTTCACTCTGCCCTTCCCCTACCTCTTTTAAAAGGTTTTTTTCATGTGTCTATTCAAGTGGTAATAAGGACCCATGTTAGACTGATAATGTGAAGACTGACAATAAAGAGGAGAGGACAGCTACAAGACTGCTGCATAGGTGAAACTGTCAGATCTCAACCAAGGAAGCATTTACCTGCTTATAAGGTGAGATATAAAGAAAAAGGAAAAACAGTACTTTCTGTCAAGGAGTTTATATTCTAATGGGAGAGATGATATATAAATATGTAAGAATGTGCAAGGTAAATCCAAGGTAACCTTAGAGGGGGCTGGCTGTAGCAACTGGCAGGCAGGTCTCTTGCAGAAGGGGCCGCTTCATCTAAGACTTAAAGGAAGCCAAGGATTCAGAGCATTCCAGGCCACTGGAGTTTATAGAGTAATGGACTGACATGAGTAGACCTGTGTTTCAAGAAAATCACTTTGGCAGCTGAATAGAAGATTGATTGAAACAGAGAGAGATGAGGCAGGGAATCAAATTAGGAGGTTATTTATGATGATGGATTGAACCACAATGGTGGCTGTGTGAGTTGAAAGATTTATGAGAGATATGGTGAAGAAGGAATTAACAAAGTGTGGAAACTAGGGATCAGTGAGAATAAGGACTTAAAGATGATAGCAAGCCTATTAACCTAGGTGATTAGAAGGATAACATCAGTAATGTGCTAGAGCCAGCTCACAAAGAGCTGATTGTTAAAATTTCAGTGTAAGAGAGCATTTACACCTTTGCAAATCAGCAAAGATGATAAATCACTGGACTTAAGAAAGTGATGGAGAAAATCTTAATAATGCAGATTAAACTTAAAAGTATGTTTTGCATAAATATTCCTCCCTAGAGAACTGGTTGTTAAACATTTACTAGCACAGCATTACTGTCTTTGACAGTGCTTTTAGAGGAAATTGGAAAGAGGGATGGGTTTTGAGAGAAAGAGAAGTGGGTTTGAGATACTTCTGGACATACAGTTCAAAATGTCCAACAGGCATTTGATAACAAGGGACTAAAACTTTGGGGATAGAGTGGTTCTGGCTCTATAGAGCTTGGCTTCATCTGCAAAGTGATGGTAGTTGAACCTATAGGAACTAATAAAATGACCAAGGGAGGTTCTTAACCTTTTTGTGTCATGGGCCCCTTTGGGAGTCTGGTGAAATCTATGAACCCCTTTTCAGAAGAATGCTTTTTAAAATAAATACAAAATAAAATACACAGGATTACAAGGAAATCAAATATATTGAAATGTAGTTATAAAAATACATATTTTTTTAAAATTCACAGATGCCACATTAAGAACTTCCAATAAAGAGAGAAAATAGAAGCAGACCCAGGACTGAGCCTGGGGGGGACTAACCACAATTATTGAGTATGACAAAGATGAAGATATAGCAAAGAAATAGGAAAGAACCTTAGTAACTGTTGAGATATGTGAGCTAAGGGAAATGGAAGAGTTAGGTATGCTCACAAGGTTTAAAATGTGGGAGGATTAGCTGAAATGAATGCTGTTGCCATGGATAAGCATATTGAGATCATATGGAGGAAAGATAAGTTCAGTTTAAGAATCAATCCTTCCAGACTTCAACAAGGATTAAAATCAGCCCCTTTTGAGTATGAGGATATAGGTTGTTTTTATCATCTTCCAATAGATCAAAAGAGAGGCTGTGGTTTTCCCTTGTAGTAGGTTACTATATTTATCTGTCTGTATGTCTAGAAGTTCTTTATTATATCTAACCCAGATCTGTTACACTGCAATTTAGACCATTTCCTCTTTTGGTGCCAGGAGAATAGATGTTCAAGCCCCAGCATAAGAGCACGTAATACCCTTGAGGATCATTTTAGAGCCAACTGTAAGCCTTTTCTAGGTTAAGTTGTCTTGTTACTTCTCACCTTTCCTCATAGACCCCATTTTTCAAACTTGTCAGTGGAAGCAGTGCACCTAACTAACCAGGCTTTTGCTGATTCAGCAGACAGGAGCTCCCTGGTAGCTTTTAACACCTTCCTACAGGGAAACTTAGCTGTGACTTGGGCATAGTCCCTTCTTCCCTACTTGTAGACATCACTAAGGGTAACAATTTAGTCAGATCAACAAGCCCTTATTAACCACCTACTATGTGCCAGAGACTATGCTAAGCACTGGGAATGCAAAGTGATAAAAAATTATTCCTTACTCTCAAATACCTCAGTCTTTTGAGGAAAACAACACGAAAATATCTATGTACCAACAAGATGTATTCAGAATAAATTGGAGATAATCTCAGAAGGCACTAAAGTTAAAGAAGATGGGGAAAGGATTCTTGCAGAAGTCAGGACTTCAACTGAGATTTAAAGAAGGATGAGGAGATGAGAAGGGTCAGAGTTCCAGGTATGTAAAAATATGTGGAATTCAGAAATGGAATGTCTTGTTTGAGGAAGAGCATGGACTCCAAGGTCATAGAATCCCAGAATATTTGGAGGGGAGTAAGGGTTAAGAAGATTGGTTGGATAGGAAGGTACCCGATTATGAAAGTCTTTCAAAACCAGAAAGGATTTTATGTTTGCTCCTGAAGATAATATGAAAGCTATTGGAGTTTATTGAATGGGGAGAGTGACATAGTCAGAGCTGTATTTTAGGAATTACAATTTGATAATTAAATAGAGGCCAGACTAGAGTAGGTAGAGATTAGTTAAGGAGAACAACTAGAAGGCTATTGTAATAGTCTGGACATGAAGTGATAAGGCCCTGTACCAAGGTGGTGGCAGTGTCAGAGGGAAAGAGGTATAATGCCACTTGACAGCAGATTGATTATGGGGGTAAGAAAGAAAGAGAATGTCATGAATTGAAATTGACATCTAGGATAGTGGTACAATAATAGTAAAGTTAGGAAGAGGAGAAAATTTGGAGGGAAGAAAATTAGTTCAATTTTGTACATGTAGAGTTTATGTTTATCAGACATTGAATTTGAGATGTCCAGTAGGCAGTTAGAGATGTGAGACGAGGTCAGGAGAGAGATTAGGGCTGGACAAATAGATCTGAGAATCACCTGCATAGAGATAATAATTCCATATGAATTTATGAGATCATCAGATAAAATAGTGTAGGAGAGAGAACAAAACAAGGCCATCCACAGAAACTTGAGGAAGTAGATGGAGGGAGTAATTCAAGGTTTAGTCTTGGTAAGGCAGGATCTTTGACAAGAGGGCTAAGGGACTTGAAAGAAGAGGACAGTGTAGATTTGAATTAGTTCAATAAGGGATCAAAGTGGGAAAGAGAGAAAAGTATTGGCTTAGAAAGGTATTGGCTTAGAAAAGAACTGAGAGATTGAAGAATTGAAAATCAAAGGGAGGATAAAGAATAGGGTAAAAGGATGCAGGATAGAGGAAGAAGGTGGAATGACAACATTATAATGAGATAAAAGGAATTCAAGACCACAGATATGAAATACTTGTCTCTTGTAATAGCAAGATCATCTTTGTAGTATGACCATCTTTGTGTTTAAATTAGATGGAGAAATGGGTCATGGGAAATGAGTAAGTTGAGGAATTAAAAGTTTAGAATACTTGAAGGAATATCAATATATGTGTATGTAGGTAAGAGTTACACAGGAAATAGACTGAGCCATGTTCTATACATAATGAGGAAGGAAGAGGAGTGTCCTGGAAGTTGGTATATAATAACTGCTAGAAATTTGATTGGGTAATACATATTGAATGAACCTCAGAGGAGGAGAGGTTACTGAGTGATTATGGTAGAAGAAGATCATTGTGGAGATCTAACTGTGGAGAAGGGGTTGCTAATACCTTCTGCTGATCAACTGCCACTAATAGGCTAGTAAACTTAAAAGTATTGGAGTGGCAGCCTCTGTCCTAATTATACTCCTAGTCCCACATTGGTAGCCATCATTTTGGAATTAATTGTTTTGGAGATGTGGCCTAGAAACTCCTTCTTTGGGTGCTGGCATTCCATTTTGTTGTCTTTCCCTTTAGAATGCCTTTAAAATTTTTTATATTCTTCCTATTTAGCAGCTAGGTAGATGGTCTCAGATACTTACTAGTCTGTGACCTTAGGCGTCATTCCACTTCTGTTTGTTGTTTGCTTTAATTTCTTCAACAATATAAATTGGAGACGGCAAATAGCACATATCTCCCAGGGTTATTGTGGAGATCAAATGAAATAAAATTAGTAAAGTGCTTAGCACAGTGCCTGATGCTTAGTAAATGATAAATTTCACATATATAGTATAGAGCGTTGCTTATATATTTATTGTGTTTATGTGTTTTTATTTATATATAAACAAATTATACATTTCACAATGAGTTGGATATTATTTAAATTAGGATCACTCAGTAGCAGTTAGAATAAGAACTCCCTGAGTTCAAGAAATCTGAAAATGAAGAGATTTGCTCCATTTCTCCTATTCAATGAAATTCCCTTCATTTTATGGTAAATGTCCCTCCAAATTAGTAGACACCTATCCATCCTATTCAGAGTAAAAGAAAACCCACATACAACTTGTGTTCAAAGGGGATTTATTAAACAATATTATTTATAGTTGGCTGGAGGTAGGATTTGTCTATCCATTTTAGCACATGGTAGGTCAACAGTAAATTTTTATTGACTTGTTGAGCATTAACATCAGTTATTTATTCTCTGTGACTTGCCATTCAGGATGGTAAAGGCTATAAGTTCAAAAATTATATTTGTCTAATAAAAATGTATTTCAAGATTTGTGGTTTAGAAAGATTAAGGCTTTTGCATGGAACAAAGGGAAGTCTAGAACTGTCTTGGGATTTAGTGACAAGTTCTGATTTTATTTGGAGATTGACTTTATCATTATTCTAATTATTGATCTTTAAAAAATGTAAAGGGCCTTGGGAAATAACTAACCCAATATTTTTATTATGCAGATAAAAAAACTGAATCTCAGAATGTTGAACTAATATGTCCAAGGATTTACAGATGATTAATGGCAAGGCCACTTTATTTGCAATCCATGTATATAGCATACTATAATACATTTTGTGCTTCAATTTATATATTCTAGTATTATCACTTCCATATTTAAATATTATTTTAAAAGAAGATAGGAAAATTGACAAAAGAAGAGGTACTTAAACTTCAAAATTGTACTTAAATATGATTTGGAATGAAATTTCAGGAGCAGACCTATATATGGATATATATATGTATAGGTATATGCATGGACATTTGACCAATAGAATAACAATGTAAATTATAATTCTATACAACTATTTTAAGAAGAGTAGATTTGGGAATATTTTTTAAAATCTAGGTTTCCCCTTCACATTGGGAGTTTGGCCATTGCAGGCTCTGTGACTGGTATATAGCAGATACTTAGATATTTACTGACCTGTTGAGTGCTTATTTCCTTTAAATGACTTTTTTTGCATGCTATTTCATTTTATTTTTTTTGATTACATGCAAAGATAGTTTTCAACATTCAAAGATAACTTTTTAAGTTTCACATTTTTTTGCCTCCTTCCATCCCTCCCCTCTCCTTGTGACAGTGAGTAATCTGATAGAGGTTATTTATGTATAATCATGGCTTTAACTGACTTTCATTTCAGATCATACAGTTATGGATCCAAAAATTATATTTCTTCTTCCTGGTGTTACACATGTGTTCTAGGACTTAGAAATTTTGCCATGTGATTATTTTCTACTTATGACAGCAGTAAACAAGAGTTAAAAATGATAATCAAATTAGATGGATTTTTTCTATTATTCTGAATTTAGTGAAAATCCCCAATTTTTTCCCCATAGACAAAGGAGAACAGAAAAAGAGAATATGTGAAACCACAAATCTCTATTATATTTCACTTGCTTTAAAAATATGCATGAGAACTTATGATCAAGAATGATACTTGAACAGAAGCAGCTCAACTCCTATGTAGAAATTCCAGCAAAACCTAAAAATAACACCAGACAAAATAATGATGAATAAATCCATGAGGAATTATAGTGAGTACCTTATTCCAGATCAGAGTAACACAAAATTTTAGCGAGAAGCCTTCAGGCTATAGGAGAAAATTCCATGTTAGGGTGGACCAACAAGCCAAAAGCCTCATTGTATGACCAACCAGAGACATATTTTGCCTGGAAAATTTGTTTTTTGAGACAGCAAAAGTAGCATTTTTCCATTCATTCCCCAATGCATTGGGAATGTTATTGTTCCCATAGAGGGCAGGTTTAAGGCTTTAAATTCTTCTCACTCTCCTGAAGATTTGACCTCTGAACTTCAAAGATGGAGGAGAGGAATGGGGGAAAGCTCCAGCACATAAATCTAGTGATGCTTGTCCTTCATTTTTGCAGACCATGACATGAGGGAGGTGATGTCATGACATGCACATGAATTAGATTTCAGTGAGGGGTGCTGTACTAAGAATTCAGCCTCATTTTCTCCTCCAGAGTCATTTGGGTTCAGCAACAGATGTGAATTAGGATGACTGGAGATGGCCCTGGATGTGAGGCAATCAGGGTTAAGTAACTTGCCCAAGGTCACACCAGTAATAAGTGTCTGAGGCTGGATTTGAACTCAGGTCCTCCTGATTTTAGGGCCAATACACTAACCCAATGTGCCATCATCTAGCATGAAAGTAGATGACTTATGAAGGTCAAGAAATACTGATCACCCCACTAGACACAAAGCCCCAATTCAAAAACTGCTAGAAAAATGATGAACCAAAGAAGTTACAATTATAATTGATCCAGAGATATTTAAAAAAACCCACAATAACTGCAAGCAGAGAATGAAAGGGAAAAAAAAGGTTTTCTACAAGGGCTACATAAATACATAAAGAAATGAAGTGAAAGGTATGGTGAGGATTGGTGATTGACTTACTCAGTTTCACCCTATTTAATGTGATAAAATGGCAAATCAATCAACTAATCTCAGAAGCATTAGATTCACTGTGGAAAAGTCTTTGGAACTATAGTGATATTGCTTGAGAATTATTTTGGATAGACTGATGGACTTTGGATTCCCCCAGTGGTTACTTATAAATTATCTGTTTAGTGCCCACGCATTCTAGAGGTTGGAGCAAGCATGGATTTTCATTATACTCTTAATAGAGCTGTGGTAGAGAAGAGAAAATCAAGATATATATTATCAGATATATTGCACAAAACCTAGACTGGAGGAAAGTCCCATGAAGAGGTTAGCTCTTTTCCCCAAATCCCTTCCAACTTTGGATATATTGCATTCGTAGTAGTTTGCCTTTTCTTTTGAATGTTCACTCATCTTTCCAGCTTGGTGACTATCCATAGACACTGATATAATTTGCTACTTCATTACTCAAATGTTTCTAGCAAACAGAATTTTGCTTCAACCACAAAAAAGTCAGGGATTTGCTAGGGATTGAATATAAATATAAAATTAAACAGAGAATAAAATATCTGCCTAAATGTAGGACTTTTCCTAAGGAGGGTTTAGAGAGTTCAACTTTTCATCTAAAAGCAGACTTCCTAAAGCTGAAGAGAAAGAATCATGTATGAGCCCAAGGATCATATTATTATTCTCTAGGTTTTAAATTTTAGCTGTTACAGATAATAACCAAATAAAACAAGTGAAGGAGAGAACTGGCAGAAAAATACTATTAGGATATAATATGGTAAAACTTACCCAAGAAATGGTATCTCTGAATTGGAAAGGACCAAGAAGAAATCAGTGAATCTGTGAAACAGCAAGAAATAATTAGAACAAAATCAAGAGATTGAAAAAAATAAAAACATGGACCTGGAAATTCCTTGAGAAAGAAATTGTCAAGTATCCTCTATTCATAAGTTTTCTGGGAACTCCTCAAAAAAGCTGTCTACTCCAAGTATTTCTATTTCTCCTTTCATTCTCTTCTAAACCCTCTTCAATCTGGTTTCCCCCATCATCCAACTGAAATGACTCTTTTCATAGTCGCTGGTCATTTCTTCTTATTTATTCATTCATTCATTCATTCATTCATTCATTTATTTGTTTATGTATGTATTTATGTATTTATTTATTTATGTACTCATCTATTTATTTATTTATTGCTTGATTTATTTATTTATTTACTTATTCATTCATTCATTCATTCATTTATTCATTCACTCATTCATTTGTTTGTTTGTTTGTTTTTTTAGGTTTTTCAAGTCAATGGGGTTAAGTGGCTTGTCCAAAACCACACAGCAAGGTAATTATTAAGTGTCTGAGGCCGGATTTGAACTCAGGTACCCCTTACTCTAGGGCCATTGCTCTATCCACTGTGCCACCTTGCCTTCCCATTGCTGGTCATTTCTTTATCCTCTTCATCCTCTGTACAACTTTTACAATGATGACCACTCTCTCCTCTTATATTCTCTTTGTCCTTTAGGTTCCTGTGAAACTATTCCCTTCTGTTTCTTTTCCTGTCTGACTACCCCTCAGTCTTCTTTGCTAAATTTTTATCTATATCATGATCATGAACCTTAGTTATTCCCCCAAGATTCTGCTCCAAGATTTCCAGTCTTTCCTTGGTGATTTTATCAGCTCATTTGGTCTTGGCCTAGTTATTCTCTTGAACTACAGTGCCATGTCACCAACTACCTTTTGGACATCTCATTTTGTATGTTTTATAGGCAGGTCAAACTCAACATGTCCAAAATCAAACTCATCAATCATGTCTCCTACTCCAGCCAAACCCTTCCATTTCCTGAACTTTCCTGTTATTGTTTAGGTTTCACCACCATCCAGGCCTCTGTCCTTGGTGTCAATTTCTTATTCATTCTCACTCCACATATACAACCTATTGCTAGATTTTGTTTTTATCTTCACAACAACCCTCTGGTATGTAGTTTTCTCTCTATCACATAGCCATTGCCCTCATACAACTCCTTACTACTTCCTGCATGTATAAAACAATTATGAGGTATCACCACACCCCTATCAGAATGGTCAAGATGAGAAAAAGGGAAGATGATCAATGTTGGAGAGGTTGTGTGTGGGAGAATTGGGACATTGATGCACTGCTGGTGGAGTTGTGAATGGATTCAACCTTTCTGGAGAGCAATATGGAACTATGCTCAAAGAGCAATAAAACTGTTCATACCCTTTGACCCAGCACTTCTAATTCTAAGCACATATCCAGAAGAAATCACAAAAAAAATAGGAAAAGTCCCACATGTTCCAAAATATTCATAGCAGCTCTTTTTGTAGTGGCAAAGAATTGGAAATGAGGGGATGCCCATCTATTGGGGAATGGATAAATAAGTTATAGTACATGAATACTATGGAATATTATTGTTCTGTAAGAAACCATAAATGGTCTGACTCTAGAGTAGCATGGAATGACTTACAGGATCTGATGCTGAGCAACTTTGATGGAAGCAGCTCTTCTCAGAAGTTCAGAGAGGTAGGATAACTGTATCAGACTGGCTATGGACAATGTTATCCCCATCCAGAGGAAGAAAAACAAAACAAAACAAAAAACCCTTCAGAATCTGATGAACACTTTGTACAAATTATCTCTTATGTATCTCTCTCCTTTGATCCTAATTCCTCATACTGAAAATGACTAATATGTAAACATGTTTATCAAAAGCATATATGTATAATATTAACCTGACTGTTTGCCACTGAGGGGAGGGAGGCAGGAAGGGAGGATGGAAGGAACTTTTGTAACTAAAAATATACATGTGCTTATGGATGAATGTTGAAAAAACTTTAATAACATGAATTTGGAAAAATAAAATATCAATTAAAAAATAGCCTAGTAATTTGTCATGCTGTCTTTAGTCTATTTCCACTCTAGTCTATCTTCTAGCTCTAATGGTTCCCATTACTTATAGGATTAAAAATAAAATTCTCTGTTTGACATTTAAAGTCCTTTACAACTTAGGCTCTATCTACCAGTCTTCTTACACTCTACTCCCCTCCTAGCCCCTACAATTCAGCCACACTAATTTACTTGCTATTCCTCTCACCTGATACTCCATTTTCCCCCTCCTTGCCTTTTCAGTGGGTGTCTTTCCCTCTTATATTTCACCTCTTTGACTTCTTTCAATATTGAGTTTAAATCTTAATTTCTTTAGGAGGCCTTTCTCAATTCCCCTACCCATCTCTGAGAAAACCTTCCATCCACCTAGTATGGTAGATGGGGGAGTGGGGGCAAGGGAGAAAAGGCAAGATTGTATTGACAAAAAAAATAAGACAAGGATAGTCATCAAAATGAGTATAATGAAGTTCAGAAGAAAGTATAGACAAGGACACATTTGGAAGTAATAGGTTGAATTTAACTTATATGTATATATTTTAAAGTAAGTGGTTTAGAATGAAGATTAAGTTTCATATATAAACTTTTTTTACTTTGCGTATGAAAATTTTTTTGGTGTTAATTTAGAAAAAAACAATTTTCAAAAAGTTCGTAAGAAATCCAACGTTCTACTTTCAAAAGCTGACCTGACTGTTTGCTTATATTTTCTCCTGTAAATAGAAAAAAATGTTTAAAGATACTTTTTTCTTTTTCTAGATAGTTTCCACGATAGCTTAGCATTAGGCAGAGTGAAATTAATCCAGTCTATAACCTGAGTCAGAGTAAATAGACTAATGGAAAAGGTAAAATTAATGCATTAGGAATTGTGATTGCTACAATAAGGAACCCTATTACTATGTCACTTAGGGCAGAGGTGTCAAACATATGGTCCCACATATGGCCCACAACACCCCTTAGTGCTGCTAGGACCAGATTAAAATGTAACTGAGAAGGGCGGCTAGGTGGCGCAGTGGATAAAGCACCGGCCCTGGAGTCAGGAGTACCTGAGTTCAAATCTGGTCTCAGACACTTAATAATTACCTAGCTGTGTGGCCTTGGGCAAGCCACTTAACCCCATTGCCTTGCAAAAACCTAAAAAAAAATGTAACTGAGAAATATTTAACAAAATAGATAAAAATTCAGCAAAGCATAGATAATAATCTTTAGGAAAGGATTAGTGATCTTGCATTTCCATTTGAGTTTGATGCCACTGATCTAGAGGCCCTTGACTGAAGGACCAAGGCTGGTATGATTTAGAGTTGACAGGAAATCTCTTAAATGTAGTCTCTACATAAAAATATCTTCCTTGAATCAAAGTTGGAAAATTTCATAGTCTAAAGCATAATGGTTACCTTATAATTAAATCACTACCTTTAAAGAAGGAAAATTTGCCATTTGTTATAAAGTTTCATGGTTAGAGCAATCTCCTCATTTCACATGTGAGAAAATTAAGTCAGAGAATAAATGGTTTGATCAAGGTCATGCATCTAGTATCAAAAGTGGGGATATGAATTAAATCTCCTGAATTTCAATAAAAAAAGGCGAAATCTATTTTTTAAAAAAGCAACCATCAAAAAGATATAACAGTATTCACAGAATACAAAAATAACTCTTTAAACTTGAACTATGTTATGTCTACTTCTCCTGGGTAGTCTGATGTCAACTATTAACCCTGAAACAAACAGGAAGAGAAGGTGGTGGCTTGTACCTGGCAAATATACTTTTATGTCAGTAGTAAGAAATATTCATGATTAAGGGAGAGACTGGCTTCAATTTCCTGTAGTTTTGTCACCACCAAAATAAACCACTGGATGTACTTCCCTGCTCTATGTTTGACTCAATGATTGAGGAACCCTTCTTTTTTCTGAGACTTCACAAGGCCATTTTTAAAATAAGTTCAGAGACTTGAATTTGAATCTTGATCAGAGGTTGGGAACCAGGAAGCTAACACCTCTGGATGTACAGTGCTTCTCTATGTTTGACTCAATGATTGAGGAACACTTCTTTTTTTCTGAGGCTTCACAAGTTCATTTTTTTATATAAGTTCAGAGACTTGAATTTGGATCTTGATCAGAGGTTGGGAACCAGGAAGCTAAAGCATTTTAAAAAATGCAAAAAAAAAAGTAAAAAAAAGTCATTGTAAATGGTAAGAGGAGTAAATAAATGGTTACTCCAGGAGGGATAAGAATTCTACAATAGAATGTGATTGCAATCAGTGCAGAGAATGATATGGAATCATTTCTAGCAGGTCAGTGTTTAGATTCTTAAGTAGCTCCCTTTGCTTCCAAGCAGCATCTGGTTGCTGTGGTTGAGCTGGCAACTCAAGCCAGTTTCCTGAACAGAGGGATGGATATTCAGCAGGATGCAAACATTATCTTGTTAGTCACAAATTTGTGTCTGGGTTCCTTCCACTATTGGATAAAGCTAATTGTAAATCATGTAAACACTCCCTATCCACCCCTACATCCCAGTTGTGGTTGGACATTCTTAGGGTTACAGTTGTTTACCCACTCTATTTAGTAAAAGAATAATTTTCATAGATTTATGGCAGATTCTGTTAAACCAGAAATACTGTGAGTGCCAGCCCAAGGACAATTAGTATGTCTGTCATTCAGGAACCAGTCTGGCTAGGTTTATTGGAGAAGTTCATTACCCAAAAGCTGGTTACACAGGATGATGGCTTTTCTCCCCCCCAGGAGAAGCTTAGGCACAGAAAGTTTATTTTATTGTGGGAACATCTATATCATAGGTCCTTGAAACATAGGTGAATTAGGTTGCTGCTGTAAGGGAGTTCAAGCCATCTCCCTTTCCCCCCCCATCACAAACACACATACATACTCACACTTACAGCTACATACATAACAATTTTACCCAACAGTTTTGAGTTCTGGTAGTCACGAACACATTAAGATTTTGAGGATTTATTAGGGAATGAATATTTTGTTCACAAATATAAATAAATATAAATACAAATATAATGAATACAAATTTATCAGATATAGGATCATTGAATTATAGCTCTAGAGTTTAAAAGCAACTCAGAGGCCATCTAGTCCACCCCCTTCATTTTAAAGATGAGTAAACTGAGGTCCAACATTGCCAAACAATGCAGTTTGCTATTAACATCTTACTTCTACCCAGTCTCACATTAATGAACTACTGTTTCCTTGTTTCCAGTTATTATGAAGTATGTCATTTACCATAAAAGCAATTCATGCTTTCTCTTCCCCTCTCTCCCCTTTTTATCTTCCCCACCATCTAGTGTTTCTTACTTTCTGATAGAAGTTTCATGGAAATTTGCATGGCCCTAGAACTAGTAGCCATAAAGAAAACTGAAAGGAATTCATTAATCCTAAACCAGCTAGAAGTTAGAGCAGGATGAATTGGAGGAAGGAGGAGGAAAAAATAAAAGGTCTTGATAATTTCCTGACTGACTTGCTTAGGATTCTGTTAACAAAAAAATAAAACACACAAAAAAAACCCCAACCCTGAAAAATGTGTTGATTAGTCACTCTACCCCACACTCAAAGTACCTCCTTGTCCTTTCTAATCCTACAAGAGTTGTAAAACTAATTATTGCAACTCAGAGGAAGATGCCCTAGAAGCAGATGATAACTTTAGGAGATGGCAGCAGGAGGCTATAGTTCAGATGACAAAAGTCATCAAGAGAAAGGAAGGGCTTTAGCACATGATGGAGATGATTGAATCTTCAGTGGTAAGCTGAGCCCCAGGATCATGTTAAGTGATCTACAAGAGGTAGAGATAAGAGACACTTGGGCTCTGTAAATTTCCAGAAGGCAGAAATGAGAAAGGGTTTTTCAGGTATAATGCAATTGCTTCAGAGGATGGGGAAATCTGTGAGATACATTCCTTATTTAAGGGGTTGAAAAAGATTCTGTCTCTTGATCTTTTATTTATTTACTATTTTAAACCAATTAAATGCTTTACTAGTCACTTCTATGAGTCCTAACTTGCCTTTTTCTATCTTTTTTTTTTTAGTTTTTTTTTTTTTTGCAAGGCAAATGGGGTTAAGTGGATTGCCCAAAGCCACACAACTAGGTAATTATTAAGCCTCTGAGGTCAGATTTGAACTCAGGGACTCCTGACTCCAGGGCCAGTGTTCTATCCACTGTGCCACCTAGCTGCCCCATAATTTGCCTATTTGAATAAAACACCCTTGTTAGGTCTAACCATATTTATATAATCATAGAGGCAGTGTCATAGTAAATAGAGGATTGAACTTGGTTCAATCTGGGTTCAAATCCTACTGTATATGCTAGCTCTATGACCCTAGATTCACTTTGGTCATTTGTAAAATAGACAGTTACCCCTCCCCCTTATTGTAAGACTCAAATGAGATAATTTATGTAAAGTGCTTTAAAATCCTTAAAACACCATGTAAATGTGAGTTATTATTAATTATGATTATTCATAATACTCCACATAGAGCCTGGGTTAGTGGAAGATCATAGGATCATGGATTTAGAAGTGGATGGTACCTTAGAGGCCATTTAACTTAACTCCCTCATTTTACAGGAGTTCCACAGTCCTGTGGGACCTGTACTATATGTTGGCATAACTACCCTTTCCACAGACACTACAGTAGTTAAAGTAGTATAGATAATGGCTTTAAAATATATTTTTTAATCTTAATAAAGATTTTTTTGTATAATTTGTAGCAGAAACTTGACATTTTAGTACATATCTATGGAAGTCAGGAGTTTATGTCAATTATTATTCATCTAAGAAATTTGGAGAAGATCGTTGCAGAGGAATTATCTTGCTATTATATAGTATGTTCTGAAATTAATCTTAATATTCAGAGGATTTGTTGAACAAAGTTATCTTTGCTGTTACATCTCTCAAGGACCTCTGAATGATACTGACATACACATGAAATACTCTATTGGAGGATGGACCTGGACCCCGGCCTGCAAGACTCTAGGTCAGCAAATATATTAAAGCCAATACACAAAATACAAATATAAAAAAATAAGTTAAAGCAGGTATTTTAAACCTTTTTTTTATAGACCCTTCTGGCAATCTGGTGAAGCCTGTGGATTCTTCCTTGGAATTATGTTTTTAAATGCATAAAATAAAATTGGTTGTTTGTTTTTCATTCTCAAAGAGAACCAAAATGATATCATTATGTTAGTTAAGTTACAATGTATCCAACTGTGACTGATCAGACCAATGATTCCAGTTCTAATGATCTTGGAACACTCTAACCAGGTCTTATTTGTACCTGAACCCTGGTGGGCATGCTGTCAAGAAATTGATGTACAATTTTGATGAGCTTCTACTGGCACTGAAATTTTTATTAATATTTTATTTATTTTTCCAATTACATGCAAAGATAATTTTCAACAATCCTTTTTTTGTAAGGTTTTGAGTTACATTTTTTTCTCCCTGCCTCCCTTCTCTTCTCCCTCTCCCTGAAAGAAAACAAACTAATAGAGAATATACATGTAAATATGTTATGTTAATTATATATCCATATAAATCATATTGTAAAAGAAGAATCAAATCAAAAGGGAGAGAAAACCATGGGAGGGGAAAAAATAATACATAAAACAAATTTTAAAAATTCCAAAAAGTAAGCTTTGTTTTTCATTCAAACTCCATAGTTCCTGCTCTGGATATGGTTGATATTTTCCAGCACAAGTCCTTTAGAATTGTCTTTGATTATTGTACTGCTGAGATGAGCAAGCCCAGAATAATTGATCATCATGCAATGTTGCTGTTAGTGTTGGCATCCAAATTTTGACATAATCTTCAGTAAGCCCTGGTGACTGACAGTATCTAAGTCCTTGGTCAGATATTCAAACTTAGTGGATAGATCTCTGTTCTGCTCCTGGAATTTCTCCTGGAGTTGTTGGCCACCAAATAACATAACAACTGTTTCTTGGCCCTTTTGGAAGACACACTGACTCTCAGGTAGTTGACCATCTCGCAGGTGAAGGGTCAGAACTCTGGCAAGAATCTTGCCAACAATGACTAATAGAGAGAGACCACCCCCCTCCCCCTTCCCTTCCCCCCTCCTTTCTTCCAACTCCCCCATTGTTTTAGGACAATCTATTCCCTTTACCTTTATATAGATAGACAATGGAGATATCCCTAAACTCCTGGGGGATACACTCTTCTTGAAATTTAATGCAGAAAATTTTAGTCAACTTTTGTAAATCTCAACTGGAATAGAATCAGCACCAGTTGCTTTATCACATGGCATTCAAATTCTCTTCTTCAGTTGGAACCTCAACTAGGAAGGAATTGATTTCAGTCTGAGGTAAAAGGTAAAAAGGTAAGGCTTCAGAATTGATTTATTCTGAATATGATTATACTGTGGAAATATTTAGCCCATCTCTCTAGAATTATGATCCTATCACTAATCAATGTGACTCCATCAGCACTGAGATGCACCATAGATCTTTGGTCCATAAATAGCTTTCAGGGTATCATGAAAACACTTTGGAGTAATACTATCAGCATAAAACTGAATTTCATCTGCCTTCAGACTGAGCCAAAGATTCTACATCTCTCTAACCATCACTTGTATGTTTACTTTAGATGGAATTAAATACTGCCTTCTTAGAAAAGGTAAATCCCTGTGGAGTTTTTGTTTTTTATTTAGCAGCTTCTGAATTTCCCCATCATTTTCATCTAACCAGTCTTGATATTTGGGAATGATCTGATCCGATGAGCAAATGCAGCCCCATTCACCAACTCTCTGAAAGCTACTCATTCCTTTTCTGTTCCACTGTTGCCAGCTGTATGCTGGTTCAATTTTTCTCTCCAACTTCAGTAAGTTGTCCTTTATTTGCCAGTCTTATTTTACCTAGGACTCTATTTGGATGTGATACCCGCTGAGTTCTCTCACAACAGGTGTCTGTCTTTCAGATCTATTGGATTTTTTTTTGTTGTCTAGGAGTATGGGCACATTCCATGCTTCAATGGTGAGTGGAATCTTTCTTGAAGAAGTTTTTGTACATTTTTTTTTTGGTGCTTTGACCTCAGGATGGGATCCCTACATGCCATGGTAATCAGGCCAGGGTTGGGTAAGCAGAAAATTTTTAGGGTACCTTTTCTAGCCCCTTCCTCACACCAGGAGATGAGCAATGCAATCCTTAAAAGACTACTCAGACATCCAGTGGACTGTTTCCATTGAGAAGACAACCCTATGACCTGGGCTGCCCATGTGACCACAGCTACCAGTGTATCAGCACTTGCCACTTTCCCTGTCACCACTGGACTTTGAGATAGATAAAAATGATCCAAATGATATGGGTGATAGCTTTTGATTTATACCTAAAATGGATTTAATTGAGTCTAAGTTGCACAAAATCTTTGGCCTCATTCTCTCTTCCAAAGACATCACAGTCCACTGGCAGGACAGAGTTTAGATGACTGGTGATGGTTCAAGATGCAGTGCATGATCTTGGCATCTTTGACATCCAACCTATCTTTAAGCATTCCACAATGCCTACTTTAGCTGTTTTTGTGACTGTTGGAACAAACTGTTCTTATTCACTCATTCTACTGAGGGATGTGTTCACATGCTTGGGGTAGATGATCCCCCTTACACCTAACTCACTGACAGGTTTGAGACCCTTGGGTTGCACTCAACTTGGTTTAGTGAGTCTGCAGAAAAAAGTTTACTGGGGTATGATCACAGATGAGTTAGGTGAATCATTTGAACTCCAAAGGTGGAAAGCAGCCCTCTCACCAGAGGTACTAGTCTTCCCAGATCATACCCTACACCCCTAAAATAAATATATCCCTCATATAAAATAAAATATATAAGACTACAAAGAAAAGAAGTTTATTGAAACATAGTTATCATATATATATACATATATATATATATATATATATATATATATATGTATATATGTTTTTAAAAGTTCACAGAACCTAAGTTTAAGAATCCCTGGTTTAAGGACCAAAGTTTTCAGGGAAACCAAATATTAACAGTACCTAAGGAGAAACAACAGTATACTAAATAGATGAACAGAATACATTGATTGATGAAAGTGATATGCGTGCAGAGAAATTTGATTCTAAGCCTGCCATAAGAAATGGATCTGTTATGGCACCAATTGGTAGGAACAGGATCTACAAAATCTCAGAATTGGAACAATTCTCAGAAGTCATCTAATGACTCTAGTCTAACCTTCTCTACAAAAAACTCAAGAAGCTAATTTCCAACTTTTATATTCAGTTCTCCAATGGGGAAAACTCACCGATTATTAAGAAATTTTGTCTTATAACCAAGATTGAATCCACCTCTGTTATTTCTATCATTACTCATGGTTTTTCCATCTGAGGCTAAACAGAACAAGACTAATTCTTATTTCATATGCTGACTTTTAAAATACATATACACATATCCTGACCTGGGATTTTCATTTTACCCCACTCCGAAATCCCCCAGTCACAGAAACAAGGAAACCAAACCATTCTAGCCACTTTAGTTTTGAACAAAATTCTGGGTCATAGGATGGTAGGACTCAGTGTCTGACCATAAATATCCCAAGCCTCAGTAAAACAGGAGCTTGGTACATACTTCTGCCTCCATACTTGGAAAGGAGGACTTCCTCTGTCCTTGATCCATCTCTGTTCTTTAAATTCTTTTTCCTTCTCCAAGGATTACGAATGATGCTTTCCCTAATCTTCCTAGCAAGAAATGATACTCCTTCTTTTAAACTCCCAGACTCAAGGCTGTCAGAGAAATGGCATGATTTTCTATGTACATTGTAATTTTCTGATTTGTTTAATGGTTAGTTGAACTTAGGAAGGTCTGAGTTTAATCTTCATTTGCCTCAGTTTCCTCATCTGCAAAATGAAGATAATAATAGTATCTATCTCCTGGGGTTGTTGTGAGGATTAAATGATATAAAAATAGTAAAAAAAACTTTGTACAGTACTTAGTACAGCATAAGAGCTGTGTGAATGTTGGCTATTATTATTATTATCAACAACATCTATATGTTATTGTCCTACTAGATTGTAATCTTCTTGAGGGTAAACACTGTCATTTTGGTCTTGAATGACCAATACCTAGCACAGTGCTTAGTAGGTAGGGACTTTCTAATAAATGATAAATTGAATTGTCATCTCCTAACATGTACCAGAGAACAACATGCCAAGCTATCCTTCATGATATATCAGTTTTTGGTTGCTGCTTACCACAAGTCCCATTTGTACCTGTTGTTTAAGCATGATCCCAAGCTTCCAACCCAGTCCCTTAGCAACCATTCTGGTCTTTGCCAAGGTCTTCCTGGGGCATTCTTCCCAACTTGCATGACAGAAAAACTTGAATGGATTTTAAGTTCTTGTTCCCACAGGTACCACTGAACTGAAACATATCCTGCCTTTTCTCCATGGATGGACTCAGTGATTAATGAAGCCTGCTTAGTCTTATTCAGAAACTCTTTTTTTTAAAAAAAAATTTGTTTATTTAAGGAAATGGGGTTAAGTGACTTGTCTAAGGTCAAACAGCCGGGCAATTATTAAGTGTCTGAGGCTTAATTCCCCCTCTAGGACCAGTGCTCTATCCACTGTGCCATCTAGCTGCCCCTTATTCAGAGATTTGACCTCAGGTTCACTAAGACTCTTCTCCTAGACCCCTCTGTAATTTCAGTTTAGAAAGTGGTGGATGAAGTGCTACATTTGGAGTCAGGAAGTCTTGGGTTCTAATCTCCACTGAGAACTTGATAGCTGTGTGACCCTGGACAAATCACTTAAACTCCTGGAAATTCATTGCTCTCTTTAGCAAAATGAAGGCATCCTCCCATTTTAAATCTATGATCCTATGGTCATCTTCTACCCATGCAAAGCTTAGATGTGTCTCCTTGCTGAAGAGACAAAGGACCTAGGTTCAAATCCTGCTTTCATCACTTACTCCCTGAGCAAATTTGGGCAATTAGGGATAGATTCAGCAATTTCTAGGGGCCTCTTTCAGGTTTAGAGCTATGATCAATTAATCAATAAATTTTTATTAATCACCTTCTATATGCTATATGTGTTAAGTTCTGGGGATACCATTCCTATTTTGAAGGAGTTCACAATTTACAATCTTACAGGGGAATAACAGAATAAAAACAGAATAAATAGGAAACAGAGGGGAGGCATTAGAATGAAAACTTCCCCACGGAAGGTGGGATTTTAGCTGGGATGTAAAGGATGCCAGTTAAGGTTCTACTCTTTCCCTACATTCTGAAGATTCTGTATTTTTGGGTGAGAATTGTTACCTGATTTAGCTATGAAAGTGGTTGCTGTATCCCCAGGAGACTCATGGGATTCTGGCCAGGATGGTCCAGCCACCTGGTCTCATGAAACAGGATTTTTAGATAGTACTCAAATATCATTTCCTCTCTACCCCTAGGAGTTCTCAGCTGTGACGGGGTGGGGGGTGGGGGGGGCGGGCAATGGACCCAAGCCACCAGGGCCTCAACTCCAGTGTTTGGTACTTTAAAACACCATTCGGTAATATAATTTCCAAATTTTGAAGAAGTAAAACTTTGTGGCCTGAGCTGTTTCCTAACTATCCTATACTGTTTCTGGCTGAATGGCAAATAATATTACAGAGCTGTAGGCTTTCTGTGTTCACTGTAAATGTGCAAAGAAAAGCCATCAGGATGATTGGCTGAGGAATGATCCTACCTTTGAAACTCTTTTGGTTTATGTTCAGACCAGGATAAGCTGATGACATTCTGATAATGTGGGTCTGTTATCCTGCAGAGAGGGCAAATGTATCAGAGTGAATTGTATGGCAGAGAATAGAGGAAATGTGAGGCTACTAAGAGATCTGATCTTTTCCATAGTTTTCCAGTTTGCTCTGTTCTCCTTTATTTTCCCAAATGATTACTTATCAGTGACAGAAAGTGAATGCAATGTGTTGTGATGAATTGGTTGACATATTGTACAAGAAGCTATGTGCTATGACACTAATGATTAAGAATTGTTTTTGCTGCCAAAAGAATAATTAATTGTATAATTCTTACAGATGTTAATATTTAATTCTTTGATTTATAGTTAAGACTAGTTAACACTTTTTGGAGTTAAATCTTTAAAATAATTTTTATTATTGTTGAATAAAGCAACATGTTGACTGTCAATGATTTATTACAATAATTATAAAGAGCTACCTATATTCTCCTCATTTTTGTGAATTTATAAAAAAATTCTCATATTTTTTATGAATTTGTTTTTTCTTAGAGATTTCTGAGAGCTACATGAATATAACTTTGGTGGGATCATTGTGGTTTTTTTTCTTTCCTACTCTTTTTTTTTAGATTTTTTGCAAGGCAATGGGGTTAAGTGGCTTGCCCAAGGCCACACAGCTAGGTAATTATTAAGCATCTGAGACTGGATTTGAACTCAGGTACTCCTGATTCCAGGGCCGGTGTTCTATTCACTGTGCCACCTAGCTGCCCCCTGGTTTTTTCTTTCTAGGACACATCTCATGGCACTAGCATTTATATAGGCACATAAGATTTAAAAAAACACAAATATGATCTCATTTAGTCTTTACAACAATCCTTGGAAAAAGGTATATTTCTACTTGTTCATAATTATTATCAAAGAAAGAAAAATGAAATTTATAATATGTATTAATTTGGTTGTTTTTTTTTTTGTGCAGGGGAAGAGGAGCAGTTCTGGACCTGTGATTTCAATGGGTCACTGAGAAAATTTTCTCTAGTAACTATTCTACAATGTATAGTCTTCTAGAACTGTCTGTCATATTGAGAGGTTTAGTGGCTTACCACCAATTATGCTATCATTGTCAAAGATAGGATTTGAACCCAGATCATGCAAACTTTAAGTTCACTACAACATACTCTCTCCCCTTACAAGTTGAATATCTAACACATTGAGATCAGAGAGTTTGGAATTTCTGAAATATAATAAAAAATGTGATGATTCAGGTGAGATTAAAAGAGAGATGTGAAGAGAGAAGCTTCCACCAATTACTCTGAATGATGTATGACTTTGGTTATGTGTTTGAATGAATATAAAAGAAATGATTCTGTCAGATCTCTTTTCCCTTTTAATTTGTCTAGTATGCTCTTATAATTCTTCATAGGTGGAAAGCCCTTCTATGTTTGGTCTTAATTCTTAGTTGTTTCTTTATTAATGTAGTACCTCTGCCAATGTCAATGAATATTGACAGTCTGAAAACTAGATAAAATTTAGATTTTTTTTTTTTCTGGAAGGGGCTTCCAAGTTTGGAGGAGTCTGATGAAATTTTCCCCATTCCCTCCTAGTAACAATGCACTTTAGAGAAGTATTAATTGGGTGCAGGCAGATCAATCATGGTCAAAGGGGCAGCAGGACAGGGAGCACAAGAAGCCTATCCAGGGTTCTTTCCCGAGTTCTGTTCCCTTTTCCTTTTGTATAATGTTACTTTGTGATCTCATAAACTCCCATGGCTCCAATTATTATCTTTATGCTAATGGTTCTCAGATCTACTTTTCTAATGTAATCTCACATTTTCAATTGTGTATTATATACTTCAAACTGGATGTCCTGTATATTTCCAATCAAAACACTGCCCCAAACTTGATATTGTTTCCCCTAAACCCTCCCCTCTTCCTAAATTCCCTATTATCTGTCAAGGACACTCTTAGTTACCCAGGTTCACAACCTATGTGTTATCTTCAACATCTTGTTCCTTCTTCCATCTCTCCTTTGTCAACCTGTTGCAAATCCAATTGATTTAACCTCATAACATCTCTAATATACATTTCCTTCTCTGACATTTCCAGAATCCTAGTGCAGGTCCTTAGTTACTTCACATCTGTACAATTTCAATAACCTGCTGATTAGTCTCCCTACCTCAAGTCTGCCCTACTGTCCAGTTCATTTTCTACTCAGCTGTCAAAGTAATATTTCTAAAGCACAACTCTGACCATGCCATTTTCCTATTCAGACAGCCCAGTACCTTTGTTTCACCTCCTGGATCAACTAGAAAACCCTCTATTTGGCAATTAGAGCCTTCCTCTACCTTTTCAAACTTTTTATATCTTACTCCCTATCAAGTAGTCAGTAATCTAGTGACACCAGACAGTTTACTCTTTCTCACACAGGATACTCCAACTTCAGACTCTTGCATATTTCATTGGCTGTCCCCCATGCCTAGAATGCTCTCCCTCTTCAATGCTACCCCCTATCTTCCCTTGCTTCCTTTATGACCCATTTAAAAATTCTACTTTCTATGAGCTTTTTCCTATTTCTCCTTTCCCCTTAATATTAGTTCCTTATCTCTATTGATTATCTCCATTTTATCTCTCCCATTATTAGATTGTGAGCTTCCAGAGCATAGGAATTATCTTTAAGCTTTGTATCACCAACACTTAATTCAGTGTCATATATATAACGCATAGTGGGTGTTTAATAAATGTTTATCAACTGACTTTCTATCAGTTCTTTGGAGGAAAGAAAAAAGGAGAGAGTAACAAAATTCATCTGGAGCAACAAAAGGACAAGAATAACAAGGGAACATTTGTAAAAGATAGTTCTACCAAATCTAAAACTATAGTGATTAAGAAATAGAGTAATGGATCAATGGATTAGGATAGCTTTGAAAGAAACCTCAGTAAATAACTACAGCAATTTAACAAACCCAAAGACATCAGCTTCTGGCATAACAACTCACTATTTGACAAAAATTTTGGGGAAAACTGGAAAATAATATGGCAAAAACTAGGCATAGATCCACATCTCACACCCTATTCCAAAATAATGTCAAAATGGATACAGGATTTAGACATAAATAGCAATATGATAGAGAAATTAATAGACCAAGAAATAATCTATCAGATCTATGGAAAGAGGATAAATTTATGACCAAACAAGAATTAGAGCACATTATAAATTGAAAATGAATGATTTTGACTATGTTGAAAAGTTTTTGCACTATTAAAATCAGTGCTGTCAAAATGAAAAGGAAAGCATAAAGCTGGGAAACAATCTTCACAACTAGGAGTTCCAATAAAGGTTTCATTTCTAAAATTGCATCAAATTTATAAGGTTACAAGTCATTCCCCAACTGATAAATGGTCAAAGGACATGAACAGACAGTTTTCAAATGAAGAAATTAAAGCTATATATAATCACACGAAAAAATGTTCCAAATCATAATTGATTAGATAAATGCAGATTAAAACAACAATGAAGTATCATCTCACACCTATCAGATTAATCAAGAGGAGAAAAAGAGAAAATGATCAATGTTGGAGAGGTTGTGGGAGGATTGGGACATTGATGCATTACTGGTGGAGTTGTGAACCTTTCTGGAGAGCAATATGGAACTATGCCCAAAGAGCAATAAAACTATGCCCAAAGAGCAATAAAATTGACCCAGAAATTCCAATTCTAGTTCTATATTAAGAAGAAATTATAAAAAAGGGAAAAGTCCCACATGTTCCAAAATATTCATAGCAGCCATTTTTGTAGTGGCAAAGAATTGGAAATTGAGGGGATGCCCATCAATTGGGGAATGACTAAACAAGTAATGGTACAGGAATGCTATGGTATATTATTGTACAATTAGAAACCATAAATGGTTGGACTCTAGAGAATCATGGAATGACTTATGAGATCTGATGCTGAGCAAAGGGAGTAGAACCAAGAGAACCATGTATACATCAAAAACAACATTGTGAGATGAATAACCTTTATGGAAATAGCTGCTCTCGCAGTTCAGAGAGCTAGGACAACTGTTTTAGACTGGCTATGCATTGTTATCCCTATCCAGAGGAAGAAAAACAAAACAAAAGACACACACACACAAAGCAATCCTTCAGAATTTGATGAACACTTTATAAAAATTATCTATTTCCCTTAATCCTAATTCCTCCTACCAAAAATAACTAATCTGCAAACATGTTTATCAAATTATGTACAATGCTAACCTGACTGTTTGATGCTGAGGGAAGGGAGGTGGGAAGGGAGGGTGGACGGACATTTTGTAACTTAAAAATATATGGATGAAAATAAATAAAAAATATTAAAAAAAAGGGAGAGAGTCATTTTTGTCCTCTCCAGGTGACTAACTAGGTCCTGACATTTTAGAAACTGTACTTACCCCCAAAGCATTTTTATTTCTCTTTTTGTGCTATTAAGCATGATTCTTTTTTAATATAAATATTTTATTTGTTTTCAATTATATACAATGGTAGGTTCTACTTACTATTTTTTTGGCAAGGTTTGAATTTTACAATTTTTCTCCCTTTCTCTCTTCCATCTGTCCATCTGTCCATCTGTCTATCCTCCCTCTCCCCAACAGAAGGAAGTCTGATATAGGCTTTATATTTACATCCATGATAAGCACAGATCAAAATTGACCATGTTGTGAGAGAAGCATCAGATTCAAAAAGGAAGAAAGAAAACATTAGAGATAGCAAAATTATATTTCATAAGACAATTTTTAAAAATTGAAGATAATAAGCTTTGGTCTTTGTTTAAACTCCACAATTCCTTCCCTGGCTGGATATGGATGGTATTCTCCATCAAAAATCCCCTAAACTTGTCCCTGATTATTGTTACAGTTCCTGAAAGTGGAGTTGAGAGAGTCAGCAAGGACTATATCCCATAAAGGGGACAGGATACTATTCCTCTTCTTCCCAAACTGAGGAAAAGAGTAGAGGTTGATAGATCCCTTTAGAGTTGTTTCTGGTTAAGGGTTGATAGGAGCCTAGAACCAAGAATATTGTTTATTAGGAAACAATGTTAAAGGAAACAATCCTCTGGTAAGGATCCTCCTGTTCAAGAAGACTAGTAGCCATGTGAGAAGCTAAATTAAGTATATGACATTTTGTTTCCTGCAGAAAGGAAAAGATAAGAGTCATTTCCTGGCAGAGAAGGTAATACCTCCCAGAAGAAAGGAGGGATTGTATTTTATTTCTCTGGTCTTCCAACCCAGCACATCCTCAGACAGGACCCTTAGGCTAAGGGAGTTATAGATCCTTACATATCTCTTTCTCAGCAGTGCCATCTGATGGTTACACTAATAAAAATAACTTCATTTATAAAATGCCCATCATTCCCCTTGTTCCACACAAGAGCCCTGGAGGTGGGTGATGCACATATTATTCCCACTTTACAGAAGAGGAAACAAAGTTAGATTAGGTGACTTGCTCTCAGCTATACAGTTAGCAAATAACGATGTTGTGATTCAAACTTAGGTCTAATGTCATAGTTTCTCTAAGCTGTGTTCCCCCTTCTTAGAATACCTTTTGTCCAAGATAACCAAAAAAGCACATTTTGATGGTTACTATGAGGTTTTCTATCATTTAAACGGTGAAATCAGATTGACAGCACAGATAATCCAGTTGATTGTGTAGATTTTGGCTGTTAAAATGACAAAAAATAAAAATTTCAGCCAACAAAATAATGGAACCCATGCTCTGATATAAACACAGTCTTCATATAATTATAGGCTAAGATGGTGGGCACAGGTGATACACCTACCTCTCTAATAACTTTATTACCAGTGTGGCATCTCAACACAATTTATTCAAGATCTTTGGCAGCAAAGACTATTAGATGTCAGGTGGCCTTAATGACTGTGTCAAAAATGTTAACATGTCAGCTGTCCTACAACTGTATTTGTATTTGTATTTTTTAACCCTAATGAAATATTAGAATGTATGCTGCTCTCTTCTATATTTTTAAATGACACAAAAACCCCACAGTATTTCAGAATTAGTGACTTAGAATAGATATGGTATGATTCCTCGATTATAACACCATCAGAGCTAAGAAAACAGTAGTAAGAGTCCAGCATCTAACATACTTATTGTAGGACAAACCTTAAGAAGAAACCATATTTGGTTTTCTCTGAGATATTTTTTACAACTCTTTCCCAATATGCATACCTGTACATATTGCATATGTAATATATGCTGCATAGAATCTTACTTTAATGTTTCATTGAGATGTGGAAGAGCCACTGAGCTTTTGAAGGAGATGACAGTGGAGCAAAAAAGGGCCAACCAAATTAAAATACAGAGAAACTCATCAAAAGATATTTGATCAACAAATATCTTTGTAGTCTCCTTTTCCTTTTAATGACAAAAGCAGAATAAAAGAGTCTCACTTCCTTCAAGTCCCAGCTACAATCTCAGTCTCTATAGTCAGGTGGTCACAATCAAGCTTTAATGTATACATAGACTTTTGTGACTAATTAAGGTCACACTTCTTTGTCTCAAGAAGGAGCCTTGGTTCTTCAAAGCTATGCCAGTGAACTATAAATTCTGGAAGTTCTAAGTTGGAAAGGCTATGGGGACCATTTATCTTCTGAGAACCAGAAATGTTCATGATAAAAATCTTGACTACCAGGTGGTGAATATTTTTAGGTCACAGAAACTCATGAGCTCAGTGGTAATGAACCTCTTCAATAATGAGCTTATGAATATTAACTGGCCAATGTTACCTGGAGAGGGAGTGTTGTATAGGTGATAGAATTCTGAATTAGAATCAGGAGAGAGCAAGGTTTGAGTCCTGCCTCTGATATATCCTAGCTGTGTGACCAAGGGTAATACACTTAAACATTCAATGCCCGCAGATAATGCACTGTCTAAGTTACAGGAGAGTTGCTGCACAGGGAGTTTTCACATTGGAAGTTCTACATGCTGATAAAATTACAGATCTAGATCCACATTCCCCTTCTTTTCTCTCAATTGTTACTTAACTCACAGAACTATTGTGAGAAAAGTACCTTATAAATCTTAAAGTGCAATAAATGAAACTTTAATAATAATAATAATAATAATAACAATAATAATAATATAAAGAATAATAATCCATGTAAAAGAAAATATCAAACATTAATCCTTTGAGTTTGTAGGATTATAACATTCCTTAAAAATTAAAGTGAATTCTGGTATTACACCAGCATATAGGTCAATATGAACTTCCCTTATAAAAATTCAAGTTTTGACCTATATTTGATGTATAGATCAACCTTCATGCCCCTGCTGCTCCTGGCAGCTACCGCCGACTGAGTGCAGAGCTAGCTAAAATAGTGCAATGCTTAAGCAGCTAAAATTGCTTGAAATTTCTTCATTTTTCTCCCTGATGAATCCTTGGTGCTAGTAAAATGCATTATTTTTTAATAATAATTTCTTAATAATAACAGCAGTCATGTACGAATGTATAACTTCATATATATTATCTCATTTGATCCTCAGAACAACTTTATAAAACTATGTATAATAGGTATCATTACCCCTGTCCTTCTCATTCTTTTAGATGAGAAAATTGAGGTTTAGAAATATTAAATAACTCACCATAATTATGGAGCTAGTACCCCAGGAATCAACTGACCTTTGTCAAGAGAATGGAAGTGAATTAAAACCTAGGTCTCTTCTTGTAAAATTCCAGCATTTTTTCTTCATAAATATCTAATAACAGACCTATTCAACTCTGGAACCTCATGCTATAGTGTTTTCAATGTGTGGTCTTTTATGTAATTGTAATTATACAAATAGGGCTTTAGTATTCCTTTTAGGGCATCCTTCACTTTAAAAATATTTAACTTTTATATTTAGCAACTTGATTCAATATCACATATTTATCCACAGAAAAAAATTATTACTAGAAATTTAAGACTCTCAAGTAGAAACCTATATTTCTATAGTGACTGTCTACTCCTCAGGAGTGTAGGGGCTCCTTGATGCTACTTACAAATATGGAGAGAAGTGGGGGAGGCAGTTGACAAGGCATGTCTCCCTTGAACTGATCCTATTTACTTCCTATCATGTGCCCATTTTCCTCTATTAGAAAGAGTCTATTGAAGAAATGATGCTCAGCAATCTGTCAAGTTAATCAAATGAATGGTATGAATTAATTCAGTTGCTCAAAGGCTCACCATTCAGTTGGATATTATCTCCAAATTAAGAAAACTGAACTGAGATTGCTGTGATTGGTATTATGGAAGTATATAGAGAACTGAACTTGGGGTCAGGGGGATTTAAGTCCAAGTTCCTCCTCATATACTTACTAGCTGTGTGACTCTAAGTAATCACTTAATTTCTCTGTGTATCAGTCTCCTTATCTGTCTAAAGGGAAAAAAAACTGGCATCAATGACCTATCACTAAAGATATCCTATGACCACTTGCTTTAGTAATGTACTAAAGACCAGCTGCTTGTCACCTATAACCAAAATGAAGAGGATCCAGTGTATAAGTGAACTCAATTTGTGAGAAAGCAAAAATCTTATTTTTTCTTCTTTCATGTTATCTAGTTCATCATTTCAATTTTGATGTTTATTAAACCTCTACTTTATGAAGCCTGCTTAGATTTGGGGAAATAAGACAAAACAAAAACAGTTCCTGCCTTAGAGGAATTGACAATATATTGGATGATGCCACATGTAGATTAATAAAACAAATGAAAGATAGTTAGATGATAGAAAGAATAGCAATAGCTCTAGGGGAAAAAGATGATTTCATGGGGAAGAAGGAACCTGAACTGGTACTTGAAGGAAGGTAAGCATCCTGAGAAACTGTACCTGAGAAAAGAGAAGGAAATGAATTTTAGGCATGAGAATTTATACAAATATATGGAGAAATGTGGAAAATTAATATTATGATGTATCATATTAATTTGAAATCCATTTTCCCCTCCAAGTGATCAGACCCCACTTTTTTTCAGTCTAGTTCACCTGGCAGTTTGTGAGGGGCATGATCTGGAAATGTGATCACTCCCAGTCAGCAAGGCGTCTGTTCCACAACCAGTTTGGACTAGGTTCCCAGCAAGTCGACCCTTTACTTTTGTTCACCCTGGAAAACGAGAACCAATTTGGACTAGGCACTTTCCAGGGGACAAATCTTGCTTTTCATCATGAAAGTTAGGGGTGACTTGGTCTCCAAGGGGGAGGTCAAACAAGGGGGTGGTGGTCCCTAATTGAGAAAATTTTTATTTTTCTAACCAAGATTGTTTGAGACAACTGGATCTCATAAAACAATTAGCAGTTCTTAAGTGTCTTCAGGAACATAATCAATCTAATTTGAAGGTCAATCCACTTTCCCCATCTCCAGATTTAATCCTATCACCTGACCTAGCCCCTCCAACTATGAAGTAATTGGGAGGAGCTGAGAACATTTAACTCACCTCCTCATTAAAATGTCTACCAATTGCGATTGTCTTGCATTTGTCTGGGGAGGTCAAAAGATGTTCTGTCAAACCCAATCTCATGACTTACTGCTGAAGTACCTGCACAGCCCATTTTACTAACTGTATAGGCATCACTATTATTAAAATGATATAATCATTTGACATGAATTAAAATTAAAATGATCTTTCTCTAGAGAGAACTGCACCTCAGCATCATTTTTACTTGCCAGAAGCGGGTGATAGAATGCAAAATATAGAAAAGAGATAGCAGTTCAGTTTATGTGGAATAAGGAGGGCAAGAATGGAATTAGACTGAAATAAAACTGGGAAGGTAAGTTATTGCCAGATTGTGTAGAGTCTTAAAAGACAAACTAAAGTGTTCATATTTTATCTTAGGAACAATAGGGAAACACTAAAGTTTTGTTAGCAGGGGAGTGATATCTTTATCTTTAGGAAGATTATTCAGTAGCTGTGTGAAGAAAGGAGACATTAGAAGCAGAAAGATCAGTCTGAATGAAGTGCACTAAATGATTACTCAAGCCCTATTTGTATAATTATGATTATAGAAAAGATCACATATTGAAACCAGTGTAACTTGGGCTCCACAATTGAAGATGGTTTTTTTAATTAGACATTTATGAAAATAAAGTCTGGAATTTGGTAAGGAGAGATGTAGGTTTGAATTCTACTTCTGACCTCTTGGAATAGATCAGTATTACTAGTTTACTAGTTTTGTAATAACTATAGATCACTTACTATTTCTAAATCTCAATTTTCTCATTTATATAATTGCTGAGTCCCACTTCTGGACTCCCCCAATTTTCCCCAGGCAAGCACTGGAGGGCGGGAGATAAGGATGACAAAGGAGAAAGGTACTCCATCAAGATCTCTAAGTACTCCATTTATTCACCAGAATACAAGTGCTTAAATATCCTTCCAAGACCCTAATCCATTTCCACTTGGTAAAACAAGGTTCTGATGCTCAAAGGCACAAGTTGATGATAATTATATATATATATATATTTTTTTCAAGGCCATGGGGTTAAGTGACTTGCCCAAGACCACACAGCTAGGTAATTATTGTGTCTGGGGCCAGATTTGAACTCAGGCACTCTTGACTCCAGGGTCAGTGCTCTATCCACTGTGCCACCTAGCTGCCCCCAGTTGATGATAATTTACAGTATTCCTATATACAACAGTCCCTAAAAATATAATAGTGATGGAGGGAGTAATGATATCTATGTAATAGCTACTTTCATGATAACCTGAAATAGGGTATTGGCTATTAAATTTGTAGTGGATATAAAGGGATGCATGAGAGAGATGTGGATGTAGCATCAATAAAGTTTGTCAACATTGTCTAGAGGGTTTACATTATGAATCCAGTTGAAGGGAATAATGGGAAAGTTTTGGAAATTGTATATTTTGAAGAAGGAAGATGATAAGTTAAGTTTTGTACATTTTAAATTGAAGATGCAAATGGGATATATAACTATATGAGTAGATTTAAGAGAGAAATTAGGTTTAGATGTATAGATTTTGAGTAACCTGTGTGGTGATAATAGTGGAATTCATGACTACAAATTCATTCACTGAGGAGAGGGAGGGAGGGAGGGAGAGAGAGAGAGAGAGAGAGAGAGAGAGAGAGATTGGGAACCTAGCTTTGAGTCTTGGAGACTCTGGTAGGAGACAGATGATACAGCAAAGGAAACTGAAAAGGAGTTGTTGCCAGATAGCAGTCTCACAGAAGTCAAGGGAGATGAGAATATCGAGGATGGGGTGATCAATAGTGTCAACCATAGAAAGATCACAGAAAATGACTGCCTATTGCTCTGTTTTAGCAGTTATCACTGGCATATAAATTTTCTTTGGCTATTCTAAGAGAAACCAGTTTCTTTTGGATGATCTGGTAGCCTCAGGACTTGGAGAGATGATGTGATATTTCTGTTGACTTTGTTCAATGCCCTGTTATCAATCAAAAGTTCAATTCCACATTCTGTGAATTTTTTTTATTTTCAAAAGAACTTTTGGTAGTAGGGTGTAATAAATTATACATTGAAGAGTTCCCATGTTTATCCTTACCTAAAGCTAAAGCTTTGTCTGAAATAGTCTAGTATATTTCTTCTCTCCTCTTCTCTATCCTGGAGAGGGTTTGTAAGAAGGGAGCACAGCTGCAAGTTTTGCCTATCATTTTATTCGTCAGGATTATCTTTTTTTTTTTTAGTAATGGGAAAGTTCATTAACCCATAACAACTGTTCTACATAGACATTTTTTTTAGGTTTTTGCAAGGCAATGGGGTTAAGTGGCTTGCCCAAGGCCACACAGTTAGGTAATTAATTAAGTGTGTGAGGTTGGATTTGAACTTAGATACTCCTGACTCCAGGGCTGGTGCTCTGTCCAACTGCACCACCTAGCTGCCCCCTACATAGACATTTTAAAGAAACTAAATGTTTTATCAGAAACCTTAAATATCAGAGTAAACAATTAAACTTGTATAACTGTTTACTTCTCATTTCAATGCATAAAGTATAACACTTTTATTTACTCCCTTCATCCAAATTCCCATCAAGATTATTTGTCCATGAATTTTTATTCATTTTTCCATTTCTATGACTCAACAAGCATTTGTTAACCATAATTCAGGTGCTAGGAATTGTTCTAGGTGCTAGTATTAAAAGACAAAAAATTAAATAGTTCCTGTTCTCAGTGTGCTTATATTCTCACCCAATTGTACTTAGAATTATTATTTTCTTTTCTTCTTCTTGAATTGGTGGATAGAGTGCCCCATGCTGATGAAATCACAGTCCTTTGGAAGTATGGAGGTGTGATCAGTCTAAACAAAGAACTGCCAAAGAAAGAGTTGACTAGTCAAACCCTAGCCAAAGCTTTGATTCTGTTTGAAAGATCCTTGGCAGGTAGCAATCTAGTATTCTCTGCTTATAGATCTCAGTGATAATGAACTTTTTAAATAACAAGTCTATGAATATTAACTAGTCAATGTTACCTGGAAAGATAGGGTTGCATAGTGAATAGAATTCTGGAATTCGAATCAAGAGAAAGCAAGGTTTAAATCCTACCTCTGACATATTCTGGCTCTGTGACCATGAACATAATTATAAGGCAAATCAAATGTCAACATATGAGATACCTTCAATATGTTCTAAAAAAAGTACAGACTACTCACTACCCAGCAGAGATACCAGGAAGGTTTTATGGGCTTTGATGGAAGGATAGAATGTAAACAGGCAAAAAGTAGAAGGCAGAGTATTTTTTTCTTTAGAAATATGCTTTTATTATGAACTTAACTTTATATAGTAAATTCCAAAATTGAGCAAATATTTAAAACTAAAATTAATGTTGGAAAAACTGGAAAGCAGAATAGCAGAAACTAGGTATAGATCAATATCTATCTCATACCTTTTACCAAGATGAGGACAAAATGGATTCATGATCTAGTTATATAAATATATAGAGAATTTTTTCAAATTTAGGGTTTTTTTAGGTTGTTTTTTTTGTTTTACAAGGCGATAGAGTTAAGTGGCTTGCCCAAGGCCACACAGCTAAGTAATTATTAAGTGTCTGAGGCCGGATTTGAACTCAGGTACTCCTGACTCCGGGGCCAGTGCTATATCCACTGCGCCACCTAGCCACCCCACTTTTTCAAATTTAAAAGATTTAAGTTATCCTCCAATTGCTAGATTATTAAAAGATATGAACAGGCAGTTTTTAGAAGAAGAAACCAAAATTATATATTATCCTCTAAAAAATGATCTAAATCATTATTGGGGCCGGGGTGGGGAGTAACTTCTGGGGCCTCTGCATCCATTACCCAAATGATAGGCATCCCTCAATCTCAAGTTTTTTGCTAACACAAGGAGAGCTGATATAAATATTTTTGAACATAAAGGCTTTCCCCCCCTTTTTCCCTGATCAGCTTGAGAAATAAACTTAATAGTGGTATTGCTAGGTCAAAGATTATAGGCTTAATTCTAGATTTCTCTCCAAAATGGTTGGATAAGTTCACAGTTCCACCACAATTTTTTCACTTCTCCAACTTATGTCATTTTCCCCTTCTACCATTTTAATCAAACTGATAGGTATGAGATGGTATCTCAAAGTTGTTTTAATTGGCATTTCTCTAATCAATAATGACAAATCATTTTTCATAGGACAAAATATAACTTCAGTTTCTCCTAAAAATTGCTTGTTTATATCCTTTGATCATTTATCAATTGGGAAATAACTCATATTCTTATAAATTTGAAAAAAGCTCACTATATATTTATATAGCTAAGCCATAAATCCATTTTGACCTTATCTTGGTAAATGGTATAAGATATTGGTCTATACTTAGTTTCTGTCATACTGCTTTCTAGTTTTTCCCAACATTAATTTTAGTTCTAAATACTTGTTCAATTTTGGATTTTACTATATAAAGTTAACTTCATGATTAAAGCATTATTGATTAGAGAAATGCCAATTAAAGCAACTTTGTTATACCATCTCATACCTATCAGATTGGTTAAAATGGTAGAAGGGGAAAATGACAAATGTTGGAAGAGAAGTGAAAATATTGTGAAACTAATGCCCTGTTAATGGAACTGTGAACTGACCCAACTATTTTAGAGAGCGGTCTAGAATGATCTCCAGAGTTATAATATTGGTAAGAGATGGATTCTTTTGTCCAGATTGCTAGAGGTGACTGAGTCTCATGATTGGGCCACATTTTCAGCAGGAGGAACTGAAGACTTTTTGCTTACCTCATTAGTATGTCCATCCTCTCATTGATTGCTAACCAATTGAAGCTGATTTCCACTCTCTGATACACCCCCCTTTTGCAAAGGTTTTTTTTTTTTAAAGATTCGGTATTCTCTGGAGTGGATCTTTGGTCCATGAAAGAGTCACTAATCTCTCAATCTATTAATAAATTGGTTATTAAATAGCTAGAAATTATGTCTCTTAGACTTTTAATTATTTTATTAATTGTTTAAATTGTTATTCATTAGGGCAGCTAGTTGGTGCAGTGGATAGATTACCGGCCCTGGAGTCAGGAGGACCTGAGTTCAAATATGACCTCAGACATGTAATTGCCTAAGCTGTGTGACCTCAGGCATGTCACTTAACCGCACTGCCTTAAATGAAAAAATGTAAAATTATTATTCATTGTTTATTAATTTTATTAATTAGTTCAATCATTGTTTTAAACTTTCAATTTTATTAATCTCTTCTTTAATTTTGAGATTTTCATATTGGTATTTAATTAGAAAGTCTTAATTTGTTCTTTTAAAAAATTTTTTTAGCTGAATGCCCTATTCATATATCCACTCTTTCTCCCTTTTATTGATGCATGCATTTAGAGGTTTAAATTTTCCCCTAAGTACTACTTTGTATCCCACAAATTTTGGAACGTTGCCTCATTTTTATCATTCTCTTTAGAGAAATTATCAATAATATGATTTGTTCTTTGACCTACCCATTCTTTAGAATTAGATTATTTGATTTCTAATAAATTTTAACCTGGGGGTAGAGCCAAGATGGCCACAGGAGAAGAGCCTCTCCTAGTTGTTCTCTCCATAATATTTCAAAAATCTTAAAATTAAGACTAACTAAATTCATGAGAGGTAGAACCCACAGAAAGATCCAGTGAGGCAATTCTCCAGACCAAGGTAACCTGGAAAATAGTAGAAAGGCTCCACTCTATGGTGTTAGAGGGGCAGCCAGAGTGAAGAAACTTCAGCCTCTTGGAGGCAGCCCCAGGGCGCCTGGGAGCTGCAGCTCATGGCAGTGGGGGCAGTTTCCTGACCTACACCCCAGGGAGCACTGGGCACAAATTGGAGGATCAGCTGAGGGGACCTCTGCTAGAGCTAGCACAGGAAGCCCAGACCCTCAGGGCAGATGTGGCAGTCAGTGCATGGTCACCTCAGCAGTGGCAGCCTCAAGATCCAGGAAATGGAAGCAGGTGTGGAACCATTAAGCAGGAGTGGAGGCAGTAAGCAAGAGCCCCCCGGGCAACTAAGCCTTAAGTGCTCAACCCCAAAAAGTAGTGGAGTGGAAAGAGACTTCAGAGGTCTGTCCTTTGTACCTGGAACAGGACTCTGGGGCTCTGATCACATTCAGATCCTGATTGCAGCCTAGGCCCCCGCCCACCTCAGCCCAGTGGCATAGGGGTGCGCTTGTGGCCATTAACAGAAGAGGAAGGAAGTCAGAGCTTCATACACACACTGAGATCCTTGTGGGGGTTGTTCCAGTAATACTCAAAAGTTCAGAAAGCATCCCCAAACCAGGCACAGGCTGGAGAAATGAGTAAACAGAAAAAAAAGAGGAAGACCATTGAGAAATACTTTGCCTATGATCCCAAGAAGGATCAAAATACTCAATATGAAGATGAGGAATTACAAGCTCCTATATCTAAAGACTCCAAGAAAAACGGAAATTGGACTCAGGCTATAATAGAGCTCCAAAAAAATTTTGAAAGTCAATTAAGGGAGGTAGAAGAAAAACTGGGAAAAGAAATGAGAGAGATGCAGGAAAAACATGAAAATGAAGCCAGCAACTTAGTCAAGGAGATCCAAAAAAAAAAATGCTGAAGAAAATACCATGTTAAAAACCAGCATAGGTCAAATGGATAAAACAGTTCAAAAAGTTACTGAGGAGAAGAATGGTTTAAAAAGCAGAATTGGCCAGATGGAAAAAAGAGATAAGAAAGCTCTCTGAGGAAAACAAATCCTTCAGATGTAGAATGGAGTTAAAGGAAGCTGATGACTTTATGAGAAGTCAAGACACAATACATAAACACCAAAAGAATGTAAAATTAGAAGAAAATGTGAAACATCTCATTGAAAAAGCCACTGATCTGGAAAACAAATTCAAGAATTAGGATACCTGAAAGTCATGATCAGGAAAAAAGCCTTGACCTCATTTTTAAGGAATTCCTACAGGAAAATTGCCCTGATGTCCTAGAAGCAGAGGGCAAAATAGAAATTGAGAGAATCCACCAATCTCCCCCAGATAGAGATCCCAAAAAACCCCCCAACTTCCAGGAATATTATAGCCAAGTTCCAGAACTCCCAAGTCAAAGAGAAAATATTACAAGCATTCAATACAACACAACTCAAATATCTTGGAGCTGCAGTCAGGATCACACAGTACTTAGCAGCAGCGACATTAAGGACTCAAAGGGCTTGGAATATAATATTCTGGAAGGCAAAAGATCTTGGAATGCAAACAAGGATCAACTACCCAGAAAAACTGAACATCCTGTTCCAGGGGAAAAGATGGACTTTCAATGAACCAGGGGAATTTCAATTGTTCCTGTTGAAACAACCAGAGCTGAACAGAAAGTTTCACCTTCAAATACAGGACTCAGGTGAAGCACAGAGAGTGGAGAAGGGTAAAATATGAGGGACTTAATGATGAACTGCATGTATTCCTGAATAGAAAAATGATACTAATAATACTCATATAAAACTCCTCATCTAATAGAGCAGGTAGAAAGAGCTTTTATAGAGAGAGAGCTGAATTTGAAGATATAATTTATTGTAAAAATGGAGTCAATGGCTAAAAGGAAATGTAATGGTAGTAAGAGAAAGGAGAGGTGTAATAAGCTAATTATATTTCATACAATAAGATTTTTTTACTGCAATGATATGGAAGAGGAGGAAGGTGAAGGGGAATGAGGGAAACTTTGCTGTCATCAGAGGTGGCTCAGAGAGGAAACAGCATATACACCCAATGGGGTATAAATATCTAGAGTAAAAAGGAGAGAAGGGGGTAAGGGGGAAGGGGGGGATGTGGGTGATGGAGGAGAGGGTAGATCATAGGAGAGCATAGTCAGATATAGCACTTTTTTTTACTTCTTGCAAGGGGCTGGGATTGGGTGGCCTGTCTGGGACCTTGGGGCTGGGTGGTTGCTGGGCCTTAGGGTGATATGTGGGCCCACGGCTTCTTGGCCCCAGGGCCGGTGATAAGTTTGCTGAGCCACTCAGCTACCCCAATAAATTTTAACCTATGCTTCCATGGCCCTTTTTGGATATAATTTTTATTTCATTATGGTCTGAAAGATACTGCTGAAAATATGGTAATATTGCTGTTTTTATGCATTTGATTATTAGGTTTTTATGCCATAATGCATGGTCAATTTTTGTGAAAATGCCATATGCAGTTGAGAAAATGTACAGTCCTATCTATACCCTCTCAGTTTTCTCTAGAAGTTTATTATATTTAACTTTTCTAAGATTCTATTCATCTCTTTATTTTCCTATTTATTTTATGGTTATATTATCTAACTCCCACTAGTATAGTTTTACTGTATATTTTCTCTTGTAATTCATTTAACTTTTTCTTTAAGAATTTGGATGTTGTGCCATTTGGTGCATATATATTCAGTATTAATATTAATTATCCATGGTTTCTTTTAACAAAATGTAGTTTCCCTGCTTATCTCTTTTAGTTAGGTCTATTTTTGCTTTTGATTTGTCTGAGATATTAATTCCCTTTTTTTTACATCATCTAAATCATAATAAATTCTGCTCCAGCTCCTTATTTTAATTCTGTATGTGTCTCTTTGTTTCAAATAGGTTTTTTTGTAAAGAACTTATTGTTGGGGGAAGTTAGGTGGCACAGTGGATAGAGCACTGGCCCTGGAGTCAGGAGGACCTGAGTTCAAATCCAATCTCAGACACTTAATAATTATCTAGGTATGTGACCTTGGGCAAATCACTTAACCCCACTGCCTTGCCAAAATCCACCCCCCCAAAAAAAACAACCCAAGAACTTATTGTTGAATTCTGTTTTCTAATCTATTCTTCTATCTGTTTCTGTTTCATGGGCAAATTTATCCCATTCACAAATACAGTTATGATTACTAACTGCATATCTCTCTAATTTTCTTTGTCTATCCTTCTCTTTTTCTTTTAATCCTGTTCCTCTTCTAAAGTCTGTCTGATTCTGCCCACTGCCTTCTTTTATATGCCCTCCCTTTTATTACCCCTTTTTTTCTTTATCTCCTTTCCAATTGGGTAAATTAGCTTTCCATTATCATTATTTATATAAAGGTACATACATACATGCCTATATACAGACATACATACATACATACATATATATATATATATATATATATATATATTTCCACCTCTTTGAACCAATTTTAATGTAAGGTTTAATTATTATTTTTCTCATTTTCCTTTCCAGTGCAAAAGATCTTCTTTGTACACCTCTTTTATGTGATATAAATTTACCTTCTCCCTCTTTGTCATTTATATCATCCCAAAATAATTGACTCCCTCCCACGTCCTTCTTCTACTGCCATGATAATTGTAAAGTTTTTCAAAGTTACATCTGTCATCTTTACATATAGAAAAGTAAACAGAATAACTTTATTGAGGCCATTATAAATTCTCTTTCATATTTCTATGTTTCTTTTGAGTCTTGTGTTTGAAAATCTTATTTTCTCTTTAGTTCTGATCTTTTCATCAGGAATTATTTATTATCTGTTTCATTTATTTATTTATTATCTATTTGATTAAATATTCATTTTTTTCTTAAAGAATTCTCAGTTTTTCTGAGTAAATTATTCTTTTCATAATCTCAGCTCTTTTGCCTTCTGGAATATCATTCTAAGACCTCTTCTGGGTTAATGTGGCAGCCAACAAATTTTTGTGTGATCCTGATTATAGTTCTATGTTTTTGGAATAATTTTTTAAAAATTTTTTTGGCTGCTAGAAGTATTTTCTCTTTCACTTGGTAGCTTTGGAATTTGGCTATAACATTCTTGGGAGTTTTCATTTTGAGGATCTCTTTCAGGGAGTGATAAGTGGATTTTTTTCAGTTTCAGATCCTTCTCTTTTTGTTCTAGGATTTTGGCACAGTTTTCCTTGATAATTTCTTGAAATATGGTGGCTGGGTTCCTTCTTTGCTTATGACTTTCAAATAGTTCAACAATTCTTTTTTAAAAAAATATTATTTATTTAAAAAGTCAAGAATTTCCAGGGATTTAATGAAAAAAAAAGAGCAAAAGAAGGGGGCTTAGCCCTACCTGATCTAAAATTATATTATAAATCATTAGTCATCAAAACTGTCTGGTATCATCTAAGAAATAAAGTGTTGGACCAGTGGAACAGACTAGGTGCAATAGTAGGAAACAATTATAGTAATCTGCTGTTTGATAAACCCAAAGAGTCCACCTCTTGGGATAAAAATTCTCTTTCTCTGATAAAAATCTGCTAGGAAAATTGGAAGTTAATATGGAAGAAACTTAGATTAGACCAACACCTCACACCCTATACCAAGATAAGATCAAAATGGATATAGGATGTAGACATAAAAAAGCAATATTATAAGCAAATTAGAAGATCAAGGACTGGTTTACCCGTCAGATCTATGGAAAGGGAAGCAGTTTATGACTAAGGAAGAGATGGAGAACATCACTAAAACAAACTAGATGATTTCAATTACATTAAATTAAAAAGCTTTTGCACAGACAAAACCACTGTAACCAAGATCAAAAGAAATGTAGTAAATTAGGAAACAATCTTTACAAGTAATGTTTCTGACAAAGGACTCATTCAGACTGGACGATATGACCAGAAAGGATAATGATCATTGTTGGAAGGGTTGTGAGAAATCTGGGACACTATTATATTTTTGGTGGAGTTGTGAACTCATCCAACTTCTGGAGTGAAATTTGGAACTATGCCCAAAGGGCAACAAAAAATGCATAACCTTTGATTCAACAATACCACACAGCTGGGTCTATACCCTGAAGAGATGATGAAAAAGGGTAAAAAAGATTACTTGTACAAAAATATTCATAGCAGCCCTGTTTGTGGTGGCAAAAAATTGGAAATTAAGTAAATGTCCTTCAATTGGGGAATGGCTTAGCAAACTGTGGTAAATGTATGTCATGGAACTCTATTGTTCTATTAGAAACCAGGAGGGATGGGAATTCAGGGAAGCCTGGAAGGATTTATATGAACTGATGCTAAGTGAGATGAGCAGAACCAGAAAAACACTGCACACCCTAACAGCAACATGGGGGCAATGATCAAACTTGATGGACTTGCTCATTCCATCAGTGCAACAATCAGGGATAATTTGGGGTTGTTTGCAATGGAAAATACCATCTGTATCCAGAGAAAGAACTGTGGAATTTGAACATGGACTAAGGACTATTACCTTTAATTTAGAACAAAAAACTGATATCTTATTGTCTGATCCTGCTATCTCTTATAATTTATGTTTTTTCCTTAAGGATATGATTTCTCTCTCATCACATTCAATTTGGATCAATGTATACCATGGAAACAATGTAAAGACTGACGAATTGCCTTCTGTGGGGGATGGGGGGAGGGAAGTAAGATTAGGGGAAAATTGTAAAACTCAAAATAAATAAAATCTTTAAAAATTATTTATTAAGGAAATGTGGTTAAGTTACTTGTTCAAGGTCACACAGCCAGGCAATTAAGTGTCTAAGACCTGATTTGAACTCAGGTCCTCTTGACTCTGGGGCCAGTGCTTTATCTACTGTGCTACCTAGCTGCCCCCAGTTCAACAATTCTTAAATTCTCTCCTTGACATATCTTTTTAGAACTGTTATTTTCCCAATGAGATAATTCTCATTTTCTTCTGTTTTTCATTCTTTTGATCATGTTGTTTCTCATAGAGTCATTAGCATCCACTTTCCCAATTCTTCTCTTTAAGGAGTTCTTTTCTTCAGTGAATTTTTGTGCCTTCATTTTCATTTAACCTATCTATTTTTTAATATTCTAAATTTTAATATCCTTTTTTAATATTCTATTTTTTAATCTTTTAACATTTCTTATCTCTCTTACCAAGCTATTAATTTACTATTCCTATTCTTTTCTTTGTTTTAATTTATTTACCTAATTTTTCTCTATCACTCATTTGATTTTGAAAATCATTGTATAACTCTTTCAGGAATTCTTGGAATTATGTCTCATTTATATCTTTTCTTTGAGATTTTGCTTGTAGCTGTTTTGACTACATTGTCTTCTGAGTTTGTTTCTTGATATTCCCTTGTTTGCCCAAAAGTTGTGTCAGTGTTTGTGTGTGTGTGTGTGTGTGTGTGTGTGTGTGAGAGAGAGAGAGAGAGAGAGAGAGAGAGAGAGAGAGAGAGAGACAGAGACAGAGACAGAGACAGAGTCATTAGCTTACAGTTCAAGTTTTTTGGCATTGCTATTTTTCTGAACTAATTCTGTGAATTTGAAAGTTTCTATGTTTCCAAGGTGGTGTGATTTGGGGAGAAATCACTGTTCTTCTGATTGGCACTCTGGTCCTTAACCTAGAAAGGCTCCTGATCCCTTGAAATTGCAATTGATATTGATTCTTAGTGCCTCTAGTTTCTTGAGACTGGAAACAATCCTATATACCTCAGGGTCTCTGATCCCTTGAGACTGGAAGGGATTCTGTTTCTCAGGGTTCCTCATTTTTTTGTGATCAAAAGCAGTGCTGCAGCTCAGAGCTCCCTCTTCTCTCTCTGTCCTTGAATTATGATCCAGAAGTGGATATAGGTAGTGGATTTTCCAAATACATCTAGTCCTGTTTCCAATGCTAATGTAAGAGTTCCCTGTAATCTCTTTCTTGCCAGTTGTCATGTTCCCATACCATCAGGTCTTGAGCGCTACGGAAGCTCCTAATTCTTCTGTGGCCACTACTGGTCTCACTACTGGTATTTAATACATGTAGCCTCTGGACCAACCATTTCCCTGGTGTTAATCTGACCTCTTATGTTGTTTTGGACTGGAAAAATGTCTCTCCCTGATTTTTGTCTCTGCTACTCCAGATTTTAATTTGCATTCTTTTAAAGTTGTTTGAAGGGGAATTTTTGGAGAGTTTGACTAAGTATTTATTCTGCCATCTTGGCTTTGCCATCTGAAGTTTCTATTGCCTTTTAAAATATAATAACGGAAAAGTTTTATTTATCTTAACAAATTAAAAGCATGAAGGATATGTACCTAAGCACCTAGTTAGTGAATTCTTCCCTTTCCTTTTGTCTCTTGGGCACCTATAGTTTGATTCTGACATAAATGACTATTTGAAAAATGTAACTGTAAGATACCAATGACAAACTCCTGATTAGTTACCTCTCTTACTTGAAGTTTTAGTAGATCCAAGGAACCATTTTCATTTTCACCAAGTCTCTCAGGACTCCATACTTCATTTCTCAAACTAATTTAAAATGCTTTGGGTCTTGGCATATGTTGGTCATATCCATAAATGTTGATCTGGGAATATGGAACATTCCTAGGACAGTGTTAATGAATAGCAAAATCGAGTCTTTTTTAAATGATAGAAACCTCTCTTCATATAAACCAATCTTTTAAAAATAGATATTTATAGTGATATCATTTGCCTTTTATGTTTCCTAAATAGTTGCTTATATTTTAGTCTCCTTCCCTGTATTATCCTTTGTAATAAAGGATTTTATTTTTAAAGAGAAAGAAGGAAAAAATCAAAACTAAACGACACTGAAAAAATCTGATAGCTTAAGTAGAATGTTCTATAGTCATGGAATCCAAACTTTGTAAAATATAATAAGTATTTTTATTTATACTTAATTTCACATTTCATATTTTACTGGAGAAAATAACATTAGCATCAAAATATTAACAGACTCCTTATTCATATTCCATAGAAGCTGGGTTGCAATGTGGGAAAAATTGCCTTACTCTCATCACAAGAATTTTTGAACTCTTCCAGTAATATTTGAATTTTATATTATTTATCTCTAAGCATGGAAAGACTCTTTCATTAAATGAATTTCAGGTATCAACAAGTATATAGAGGAAATATTCAGGGAAAGAGCTGGTGATTCCCATTGACTTATAAATCAAACTATGTTTAAGTTCTACTCTAATGGGTTTAATATTTTTATGCTGCTTCTAGGCTTGGTTTGGGGGTTTAAAATGTAAAATCATTTGCATGCAGCATTTTATAAATGTAATTATGAATTGGCTCATCATGTCCCTATCTAAACCTTTAGGAAAATCTCTAAATATAGTTATCTCATTCTCCATTAAGATTATTGTTTTCTTTCCCAACTTTTCATGAGCAAAGAAAGTAGTCACATTATAATTTTAATTATAGAAGATATTTCCTGCATGAGATAGAAAAATATTAATATATAACATCACACTCCTAATTAGGTAGTTCACTTTTGTTTTTAGTGAGGTCTGAATTCAGTAATGAATTCACTTTATTTTTGTTATGGGAACTGCCTATCTCAGGAGCATGGGAAGATGAAGAGAAACAGGGATTTAATGGAAGAGGTAGGGGGCAACATTTCTGCTCATCACAGTCTGAAATCCTTTCTTTACTCATTTCCAGCCTTCAGGGTCCATAACCAGATGAGTTTGAATTATTTTTGTTAGGAAAGTACTCTTTATGCTCCATAGTTAAAAACTCAAGGAGAAACACTCTAGTATCCTTAAGCTTCCAGTTCCCAGTGTCCTATCTAGAAAGCCTTGACAAGAGTTCTTAATTTGCTATCATTGATGAGAAGATCCCAGGAAAGTGGGAGAGAGGAAAATAGTGGAAGAAAAGAGTTAGGAAGATTACTCTCCACCCAGCTATCTGCATTGTGCATGTGGGATCTCTACAGTGTACCTCTAACTTGACTGCCTGGCATTTTGGATGTGCTTCTCTCTGGCATTCTGTTACTAAGCAGAATAGTTAATTTAACAGTTCCTGTTCAGGTTGTGACAATTTTGTGACAAGTCCATTGCTTTCTTATGTTTTTTTCTTCTTAAAGTTAAATTTTATTTTTAAAGAACTACTCACCACCCTGCCTTTCATTGAATGTATTAATTGGATTCTTAATATGCTATAAATTTTATTTTATTTATTTATTTTTTGCAAGGCAATGGGGATTGTGACTTGCCCAAGGTCACACAGCTAAGCAATTATCAAGTGTTTTAAGTTGGATTTGAACTCAGGTCCTCCTGATTCCAGGGCCAGTGTTCTATCCACTGCGTCACCCAGCTGACCTTCCCCCCCCACCCCAGTGCTAGTCTCATTGTAAATATTCACTTGATTATGAGGGTTATCAATATATTAGATTATGTATAAGTTTTAGTTGCAAATGCAGAATGAAATGCCTATAATTTAAAGCAAATTAGAGGTAACACTTGATTTCTGTCCAACCTTGGCCATCATAATATCATTACACCACCACTCATCATCATCACTAACATTTATATAGCATCTATTATGTGCCATGCACTATATTAAATTATTTTGTTTACATATATTATCTCTTTTAATTTTCATAATAAAAGGAAGTAAATACTATTATTACCTCCATTTTAAAGGTAAGGAAATTGAAGCAAACAAAAATCAAGTGACTTGCCCAGGGTCACCCACCTAGTAAGTATCAGAGACTGTATTTGAATTCAGATCTTCCTAACTGTAGACCTAAACACTACAGATCAGGTTTTGATTTGTTGTTTTGTTGACTATCTAGAGACTTAAAAAATATTAATGCAGATTAAATTTAAACTATGAACTTTTTGGATAGCTCATTGCAAAACATTACCAGCTCATCCCTACTTCTAACTCATGAATCAATGAGACCAAGCAACCATGCTTTCAATTTACAATCCTTTTGTATTTTATCCAATGGTAGCTCAGTGGCACAGTTAATAGAGTATTGGGTCTAGAGTAAGGAATATCTGAATTCAAATCCAATCTCTGATATTTTCTAGCTGTATCATACTGGGAAAGTCACTTGACCTTTTTTGTCACAGTTTCTTCATCTTCAGAATTGTGATTAATGTTGTGGGTGTCTCTTACATCTCAAATGTGACTTAAGAATTCCTTTCAGAAGTGTATATCATAATCCATCCATACCTGATCCAAATGTGGTAGTTCCATTATCCTAACTGGCATAAGTGAAGATGAATTCAAGCCAAAATAAAAGATAGACTAAGGAAATAAGTCAATGCTCTTTACCCAACTAGTCCAAATTTCTTTGCCTTTTGTTATATTATAAATATCTGTCAGCAGCAAAGGCTGAGTCCTCTGATGTTGTATTTTGGCCCATGAAAACTTTAATTTCCTCTATAGTTTATGAAATGGTTTGTTGGTAGAGGAGGAGAGAGAAATATGTTTGGAAGTAAATAATAGAGTGATGTCAAAAATTAAAAATACCTTGGGCACAGCTGTTCCAACTTCTTCCACTTGTAGTTAATATTGACATGGTTAGTCAAAAAATACAATGACATATATGTTTCATTAACTTTGATTTTAATGTTTCTGTTACTTGATTAATAAAAATCTACAGGATAGAGGTAACTTCAAACATCTAATAGGCTGTCATCTTTTTGCTTGGGGAAATCTGTGTTGAGTGAAAATAGTATATTTTTAAAATCTGTTTTTTTTGTTTTTGTGCTGGTTGCTGTTCTGTAAAGGATCCTGGGTATCTGGAGTATATTTAGTTCATTCAGCTGGGACCCTTTCTTAATGGTATAGAGAGAACCAATTGTATCGTTTATATTGGAATTGAGAATTCTTCCTCCCTCAAGAATATTATAATCTCAATTTATTGTTTAAAGCATCATTGCTTTTGGAAAAATACAAAATGTGTTTTCTCTTCTCCTATTCAAGTGGGCAGTTTTTCAAATGGACCATAACACCAGCTTTCTCCATGAGTATTAGACTATGTCTCAGCATTGCATTCCAAAAAACCTCATAAAAATGAGAGCAACAAACAAACAATGGAATGAATTCAAGAAAAGAAAAGCAGGAGCTTTTAGAGGAACTTTTTTTTTTTTACAAAATTCTACAAAGCTTTTACTTGAAGAAGTCTAAACATTTTCCTAAAAAAAAAAACATATTTTGCATTTATATGGTGTGTTTGGTTTTCACAACAACCCAATGTGGCACATAATGTAAGTCTCATTTATGTCTGATAGTTGGGGAAGCTGATGTTTATGGATGTTAAATGACTTGTTTAGAGTTACATAGATAGTAAGTGCAGAATCAGGCTTAGAATCCAAGTCTTCTAACTTCATATTCATTCCTTCAGCCAGTATTCCACATTAGGAATCCAGCTCTGTCCTTTCCTATCTCTTAATTCTCTCCCTAAGTATGGCAATTATGAAAAATTCAACAAGGTTTTTAATGCCATGGTCACGAATTTATAGATCATAGCACAGAGTGTCATCAACACTGGGTTTACTTAAAAAACTCGAGGTGTATGTAACCAGCCATTTTGGTTCCAAGGGCAACTAATACCTAGGAAAAAAGTATCAACTGCAGGAATTAGGCAATATTTGTAAAGAGCTCTTAATTCAGTACCTGGCAAACAGTAGGTGCTATAGAAATACTGTTTGTGACTACTTTCTCCTTAAGAAGTAATAAATGGGCCCCCAAATAAACACTGTGATTCATTTTAAAAAATTCAATAATTATGACATATCTAGTTGAGTGGAGATGAGAATTAATTATTTCAAAGTGACTTCGATTGAGATGTTAGAATTATAACTGAGGAATCAGAGTTATCTATTCAGTCTATACTCTTTCTGCCTCATCAAAGCAGGGAAAAGAGCAGAGATAGCATCAGAGCTCTTATTTGCCCTCATTGACATAAAGTATTTCTGGTTGGGGTGCAAAAGTGGGAGAATTTCTGGTTTGCCTAAAAGAAAATGAATGAGGAATCTGGGAATTGCTCTCCTGGAAGATGGAAAGAAAAAGAGGAATCTGTGTTTCCTCTTCCTTACTCTAAGTTGCTACTCTCTTTATCTCTTTCTACTCTACTGAACTAACACATTGTTTAAATTTTTATACCTTTACATTTACTACCCAGGGTCAAAGTCCTGCTGGATGGGAACTCGTTCAGAGTTAAAAAAAAATACTGTACTCAGAATGAGAAGGGTTCAAATCCCATCTCTACTAATTTGCAGCTTTGATACAAGTTACTTAGCATCTTTTGGCTTAATTTATTCATCTATAAAGTGAGGCGTTTGAACATTATCTCCAAGGACTTTCAGTTCTAAAAGCTATGATCTGCAAAATTTTTCCCTTTTTTTTTCTTGAGAAACAATGGTTTAAATTTGGTCTAAATTCATCAAAGAAATAGGTATTGGAACATTTCTCATTAAAGGGTTGAATTTAGCATTTTCTCTTATTCTAGAATTTAAAACAAACAAATAAAACAATGCTTGGCAAGAAGGGATTTTTACCAACTATTGTTCGCTATAAGACTTCTTTTAATCTTGTCTTGAGTGGAAATTGACAGTTTAATGTTTAAACTTTGCCCGAAGATCATAAGCTCATTCTGTTGTGCTTTTTTGTACTTTGTCTTCTTGGCTCCATTTAATTTGGAAATTAGAGAAATAAAAATTCAAAAGCAAAGCATTAGACCCCTTTCTAGAAAGTAAGAGCTCATTGGGATGATGTGACAAATTTCTCTTTTCCTTCTTTTCTTCCTTCCCTCCCTCCTTCCTGCTTTCAATTTTTTCCTCTTTTCTTCTTTTGTCTTTCCTTCCTTCTTTCCCTCCCTCCTTCACTCCTTCCTTCTTTCTTTCCTTCCTTCCTTTCTTCTTTCCTTTCTTCCTCTCTCTCTCTCTCTCTCTTTTTACACTTTTTAATTTCTTTCTCTTTCTTCACCTTTCCACCCCTCTCCATTGGGGACAGTTTGTAGAGAAAATGTGATATTTATAATATTCTGCAACCAAGCACAACCTAAGAGCAGCAAGCTCTTGCTATTCTTTTCTTCCATTCATTGAACCAATCTTTCCTTGGATCCTGTGCCTTCAAGCCAAGATATTCAAGTTTTGCGGAAGTATAGGAGTTTATTGGGTGATGACAAGCAAGTGTATGTCTAGTATTATTTAGAGAAAGGAAATGCATTTTCATCCCACTCCATTCCTTCATGTATATAATATATAAATATATATATATATATGCATATATATATTTATATATGAGATAATGGCTTTTAATAATGATAAAGGAGAAATAATAGTCTGGCATTTTCTAAAGTATTAAGGAATATATTTCCTTAACATCTAAATTGTCTGGCATTTTCTGTGGGCCTCTGACATTCCCCCCATTGCTCAGACTCTTCTGAAATATAAATTTACAGAAAGCAACCACAACCCCTCTCCCCTACTCCTTCATCTATCTGGCATGTAGGTGGCCAAGATGTATGCCTGACTACAGTTACATTCATGTGGGTCACTTCTTGACCCCTCCCCCTGATTCCTCCCTGAACAGGAACTAGGTTAGGTTTCCTTTAAAAATTCTGTCCCTTTCCTGCCAAGATACTGGATCTCTGCTGATATTAGCCCAACTATTATCTTGTGACTGTTCCTATATTTTCTTCTTCTATTGTCCCCCTTCCTCCTTCCTAATTGTCTCTGGTATTCTCATTATCCTAACTTGTTTTTTCCTTGCTTAGCTTCAATATCTTTACCAAAAATTCAATTTATTTACCTTACTACTACTTTCTTAAAGAATTCTGTGAAATAACTTGTAATTTTTGCAGTAACCTATGAATTAAAATTTGTAGCTTTTTCTTACACTCCTGAGATAGAGAGCCTTATGATTTCATCACTGATAAATGAATCCACTGATTCTTGCAAGCCCCCTTCCCCAGGGATACCCCTCTATGTAACCAATTACATATTTGGCGACCATGAAGGGACTATCGGCTTCCCTAGGTACCCTGTAACAGTAACTGTTGACAGAAACCCTCAACTAAATACCTAAATCTCTGCTCAATAATAGAAGATTGAGCATTTCCAAAGTAAGGTTTCTGGGGGCAGCTCTAAATCATGGAATCATAGAATGAAAACCCCAGAAGCCATAAATTTCAACAAACAATTATTCATTAGCTCTGAGCCAATCAAGGCCCATCAAATGGGGCTTGATCAGGACCTATTGTTGGTCAATCAATGAGAGCCAGAGTGATTGGGTTTAAAGCATGATCTTTAAGAAATAAAAATAGCCCATAAACCCAATATATCTTGTGAAGTTTCAATGATCATAATTTACATTACTTTGAGCAAAGCACCCACAGGTAAGGGTGTAATACCTTATTTGGCTAGAGGGAAGGGAGAAGAAAGAAAGAAAGAAAGAGAGAGAGAGAGAGAGAGAGAGAGAGAGAGAGAGAGAGAGAGAGAGAGGAAGGAAGAATGAAAAGGAAAGAAGAAGCAAAAAAAAGAAAAGAAGGAAGGAACTGTGCTGCCCAAGTGACCAGCAGTGGGGCCTACTATTCGAAAATGTTGTTGTTGTCCTTTGTTCTCCAAGAGGACTATGAAATCATTATTTGGGCCCTGATTGGCTCAGAGTGTATGTAAGTTTTCCTCAGAAAAAGGAAAATTGAGGGACTAATTTTTTTTGATTAGGTAAAAGAGGCCATTCTTTGTCTCATTTCTTTACTACCCTTAATCACTGAATGACATTGCCTTAGTCAAACTGACTAAGCTTAAAAAGGTCAAGTTTTCCCACTGCATCCAAGACCATCTCCAGTCATTCTGATCCATATCTGGCCACTGGACTCAGAAGATCTGGAGGAGAAAGTGAGATTGGTGACTTTGCATGGCCCTCCCTCACTTAAGTCCAATTCATGTGTATGTCATGGCATTACCTTCCTGATGTCCTGGTCTTTCATAAGAACAAATAACAAACACCACTAAATCAACCTCTTGCTTGAAAACCTCAAATAAAGCATGACCCATTCCATTTTTCATAGCCTCTGATTGTTCACAACTTTCTTAATATGTAATTGGTTCACTGAACTTGCCATCCACTAAAAACTCATTTTTTATTTCAGCTACACTTTTAGCCATGTTTTATATATTTGAAGTTAATGGTTTAATTATAATTGTAGCTAAAAATAACTAACATTTATATAGTGCATACTATGTGTCAAACAATGTGCTAAGAACTTTACAATTATTGTGTCATTGGATCTACCCAACAATCCTAAGAGGTAGGTGCTATTGTTATCCCCATCTTACAGATGAGGAAACTGAGTCAAACAGAAGTGACTTGTCAGGGTCACATGGCTAGTGTCTGAGGTCTTATTTGAAGTCAGATTTTCTTGACTCTAGAACTAGTGCTCATTGACTGCATTATCTAGGAGAATTAAATTTCATATTGATAGATTTAGCTCAATGCCCTAGCCCCGTGTTTTGACACTGTGGGTACTTCCTGACAAAAACTCAAACACCTTTTCCTGAAATTAATCCCTGAATACAATTAAATGAAAGATTCTTAGTAGAATGGTTATGATTGATAGTATTGTCACATTCTACTTCTGTCTTTTACTAGCTGCTACAGAAAAGAAAAATAATGTGCTTTAATTTTGGTAGTATGGTGCCAATATTATCTCTAGTATTTGACTAAACTTTGTGGGCTCTTAGTGTATTTTGTTTTGTTTTGTTTTTGTTTCTGTTATTAGTTATTATATATATTGTTCTTTTGGCGCTGTTTTCTTTAATCTGTATTTTTTCATATGAGTTTTTCTGTTTCACCAAATTCTTATTCGTCACACCTTATGTCACAATATTTTTCCAGTCTTCATAGGTCCTAGTTTGTTTATTTAATTTCAATTATTGGGTACAGTTTTTTCTTTTTAAAAAAATATATTTCATCTTTTCCAAAAAAAACCTGCCTTCTTATCCTCCCCTTTCTTAATCCCCAAATGAAAACAAAAGAAAATCCCATTTCAAACATGTATATTTAAACAAAACAAATTTCTGCACTGACTATATGAAAAATAGTCACAATTTCCCTCTAAGACCTTCCCTATCTTTATCAGAAGTTGAGGAACATGTCTCATCATTAGTCCTTGAAAGCACATTTGGTCATTATGGTGATTAGAATTACTGATTTTTCCAAAGTTGTTATCTTTTCCATATTGTTGTCTTGTATTTGTTGCTTTTATTGTGTGTGTATTCTTCCCTCCTTTAATCAATTCAGATGGGAGTGAGGCTACTCCCTTCACCTAATCTCATTTATAAAGATGTTTACCGCACCCTGATTATATGAGATAATTTCCCCTAACTTTCTTTTTCTTTATACCCTTCCACACTACATTCCTTTTCTTTTCCTTTTCCATCCTTCTTTTAAGATCATGAAGCTATAACAGGACCACCCCCAGGCATTATCTAATTAGACTAGATTTATGGCACTGATGGACATATGTATCATTTCCCCAATTTCTATCTAGGTGGTTTATCACTGATTAATAATCCCTTACCATTGTTCAATTGTGTTTAACTTTTTGTTTCTCTTAACTCTTGTGTTTACATTTCAAAATTTCTACTCAGTTCTTATCTTTTCTTCAAGAATCCCTAGAAGACCTCTATTTCATTAAAGATCTGCTTCCCCCCCCCCCCCCCATAGCATTATATTCTGTTTTGCTCTAAGTCATTTTGTCTGTAAATCTATATATCCTTTGCCTTCTGGAATATTTTATTCCAGGTTTTTGTTCCTTTATAGTGTTAGCTGCTAAATCATTTTGATTCTGTGATTCCTCAGTTCTTGATTTTTTTCTTCTTGGCTGCTTGTAGTATTTTTTCTTTGTAAGCTCTAGATTCATTCATTCATTCATTCGTTTGTTTATTTATTTATCTGTTTATTTATCTGCTTATTTAATTATTTAATCTATTTATTTATTCATTCATTCATTCACTTATTTATTTATTAATTTATCTATCTATCTACCCATTCATTCATTCATTTATTTGTTCATTCATTCATTCATTCATTTATTTATTTTGCAAGGCAAATGGGATTAAGTGGCTTGCCCAAGGCCACACAGCTAGGTAATGATTAAGTGTCTGTAGTTGGATTTGAATTCAGGTACTCCTGACTCCAGGGCCTGTGCTTTATCCACTGTGCCTCCTAGCCGCCCCTAAGCTCTAGATTTTTAATATGATATTTTTGAGAATTTTTATTTTGAGGTTTCTTTCAGGAATAATTGATAGATTCTTTCTATTCCTGCTTTGTTTTCTGGTTCTAAGAGATCTGAGCAGCCAGGCTCTCTTAGGTCATGACATTCAGATATAATTCTTAAATGTTTTCCTTGAACTGTTTTTTTCAGGTCAGTTGTTTTTATTATGAGTTATTTTATATTTTCTTCTTTTCTCCCCAGTCTTTTGAATTCATTTAATCTTTTTTTGTCTCATATCTATTTGAGCCATTCTAATTTTCAGAGAGTTTGTTGCTTGGTCAAGATATTTATAACTCTTGGGCTAATCTATTCATTTCCTTTCCAATTCTTTCTTCTATAACTTTTATCTTTTTTTCCAGGTTCCCACCCCTCTCAAGAATTCTCATTTCATTTATAAAAACATTAAAAAATTTTAAAGTCTTCATCTTTTCCAGTAATTCTAGCTGAGTTTGTACCCAAGATGTGTTTTTCTCTGAGGCTTTGCTTGTAAATGTTTTGGAGTTATTTTCTTGTTCTATATTTGTATCTTGATTGTCTCTATCACCAAAATGGCTCAGTATGATTATTTTGTTGTGGTTGCTGTCTATTCTTCTAGCCTACTTACTAATTTTAGATTTGGATCCTGCACACTTCTTGAGGGAAAATCTGGACTGGTCTTGTTGCTGCTTTCTTAAAATATTGAGTGTTGTGTTATTCCAGGATCTCATAGATATGTTGGGGACCTGCAAACTTTTCAATGCTTCCCAAATTATCTGATCCTGAGCAAAATCTGATTTCTGCCTCCATATTGTATGTTTTGCAAATTCCTGACCTCTCTTTGGATCTGAACAACAGTGGAATGCTGCAGTACTCAGCTAGCTGGGAATCTGCTGGTTCAAAGGAAGGCAAATGAGAACTTACATCTGTTTATTAAAAATTTTACTTATTTTGTGTTTTACAATTTTCCCCCTAATCTTACTTCCCCACCCCCCAAAGGCAATTTATCAGTCTTTACATTGTTTCCATGGTATACATTGATCCAAATTGAGTGTGATGAGAGAGATATCATATCCTTAAGGAAGAAACATAAAGAATAAGAGATAGCAGGATCAGACAACAAGATATCAGTTATTTTTCCTAAATTTAAGGTAATAGTTCTTGGTCTTTGTTCAAACTCCACAGTTGTTTCTCTGGATACAGATGATATTCTCCATTGCAGAGAGCCCCAAATTGTCCCTGATTGTTGCACTGATGGAATGAGCAAGTCCATCAAGTTTGATCATTGCCCCCATGTTGCTGTTAGAGTGTGCAGTGTTTTTCTGGTTCTGCTCATCTCACTCAGCATCACTTCATGCAGATCCTTCCAGGCTTCCCTGAATTCCCATCCCTCCTGGTGAGAACTTACATTTGGTCTGGGATTCCTACTCTGCTTATTACTCTAATGGCTTCAGCTTGGAATAGAGGTTGGAACTGAAACTCTTCCCTGTGACATATAAAAAAGTTTGAGAGATATAGTATCTGGGTAATTAATCATTTTATTAATCATGCTAGCAATAATTAATAAAAGGGTCAGTGGGGCTCCCAAATATCAAAGACTCCTAATGGAACTAACTCAGTGCTTACATGCTCTTAGAAGAATGGGTGCTCCTGAGGCTGGCAATCAATAATGATTGATTAAGAATCAATGAGAAAAAAATGAATATTATAATGGATGGTGGACCTATTCTAGTGAGGGGTTAGGATTTTGTTACTCATGGACAAAGAGAGACAATCTTGAGCTAGACCAACCTCAGTCTTCAGCAGTCTGCTTGGCTGAGTGGAACATAATGGATCAGACTTCACCTCAGATTAAATTCTTTGTAAGGTCTTCTAGATGAGTGGGAAATAAATCCAGGATTTCATCTCATCATCTACTCTACCCTTCAGAGAACTAAGATTTGAACTATTTCCAAATGAGGAAGGGAAAAAAAATCCTGGATATTCCCAAAATTTAGTCATTTAATAATTTCTCTTCCCCTCTTTCCCATTCCCACTCCCTGGTCTGAGTCTTCTGAACTTGTTCCTATTTCAATGCATCCCCTAAAACCTCTCTCCCCTACAACACCATTTCTAGGCACAGGTCTCCTTAATCTGTCTTGTATCTATGACCCTGAATTGAATAATGGGAAACCATTACTTCCAGTTGACACCTGTTCTATATACTGCATATAGTGTTCTATTCTGGGTCTGGTGCAGTACTATGCCCTATGTCTTCAGTACTGTCTCCCATATCTGCAAATCTCTACTTCTTTCCCAATGCCAGCCTGGGATGGATAAATGACTCACTGTGACCTTTTCTTGGAATTTCCTTTCAGAATTAGGCATGGCACATCTTCAAGATCTTTGTATAGGGTTTTTTTTTTTTTTAGGAGAGTGAAGGGAGTGCTTATTGATTGTCTTCTTCATCTTGGCTGTTTCATTCTTTTTATTTCCAAATATAATCTGAAATAATGCCACTGAAGGGATTACAGTTGTCCAATATACATTAAAAGAGATTGATGCAAAACTCTGAAGCAATGAAACTTCATTAAAGAGTACATTATCCCCACTTATAAAATGGACTTCAAATCTTCCTCTGAAATGCCCCCTTCTTCCAGGGCCCTATATCTGATACCCAAATAAGCAAAAAAAGGCATAGCAAAATATAGACTCTCTCTGGTTGATAGAACTTGCTCAGCAAATGTCACAGGTTGGGGAAAGCATGGGGCATCTCCACTGACTAAGTGGTTATAAGAGGGTCATAAGATGGTCACTTGCTGGTGTTGGAGAAGAAAAATGATCTAGAGGTACAAAAATAAGTTGGGAAGCATCAAGGCATTCCACAAATGCTGGATTTGGACATGGAATCTGAATAAAACAGGATGAAAATATCCTTGCCAACATTCTTGTGATTTCTCTAATGAGTCTCATAACTTGGTAATCAAGTAGTAAACATTATATTAAAGTTTGAGACCCACTATTTAAAAACCTATCTATCCCTATATGATTTATGTAGCATATCAAACTGATCAATAATAATAATAATAATAATGATGATGATGATGATGATGATGATGATGTTTGTCCTTCTTTCTTGAAAACCATGACATCAAGTAGGTGATGCTATGACAAGCATGTGAATTGGATTTTGAGTGAGGGGGTGGTTTTGTGAGGCAATCAGGGTTAAGTGACTTGCCCAGGGTCACACAGCTATTTAGTGTCAGTTGTCTGAGGCCAGATTTGAACTTTGGTCCTCCTGACTCCAAGGCCAGTGCACTATCCACTGTATTGCCCTGCATCCAGGGTCATCTCCAGTCATCCTGATTCACATCTAATCACTGGACCCAGATGGCTTTGGAGGAGAATGTGAGACTTGTGACTTAACACAGCACCCCCCCCCCACTCATATCCAATTCATGTGCTTGTCATGACACCACCTCCCAAACTGATTATTACTGATGAATAGAGTAGGGTCCAAATGAATTATTTCTCTATTTTTTTACACATATAGGTATTTTCTTGTTAATAAGTTCCTTGTAATATACTCTCCACTATGGAATCTCTGGGTCATTTTTGAATTTTTAGATAGTTGTTCCCTAGAGGATATTGGTTAAAGTTACAGATACATATGCAAATGTTTTTTTTAATGTGCATGTGTTATTATGCATGCAAACAAAAATATGTTCTGAGAGATAGCTTGGATGCAAATATTTTTACAGCTGTTCATTTTGAATATTGAATGGAAGAATGAATGGTATATCTTAAAGAATTTCATAACTGTCAGATACACGGTTGGAAATAATAATGACCCAGAGATTCCATTTTAGTAACTTTACTTTCATAATTCCAAATCTTTTTCCAGAATAGATGAGTGATTTCATATCTCCACCAGTGAGTGGTTAATTAGCATAATTGTCTTCTCTAGAAATGAGATTTTACATCTTTCCACATCTTTTCTGACTTAAAGGTTAGGTCTAGGTTTTTGGAAACTGACTCTGTGATCTAATATATTAGTTCAACTCTAATATGTAACTCCTAGCATTGAATCATCTGAAAATTTTAGAAGCAGGTCATTTATCCAAGATCTTTATCCAAGAGAAATTTGGAACTATGCCCAAAGGGCAACAAAAATGTGCATACCCTTTGATCCAGCAATACCACTACTAGGTCTATACCCTGAAGAGATGATGAAAAAGGGTAAAAACATCACTTGTACAAAAATATTCATAGCAGCCCTGTTTGTGGTGGCAAAGAATTGGAAATCAAGTAAATGTCCTTCAATTGGGGAATGGCTTAGCACACTGTGGTATATGTATATCATGGAACACTATTGTTCTATTAGAAACCAGGGGGGGAGAGGAATTCAGGGAAGCCTGGAGGGATTTGAATGAACTGATGCTGAGTGAGATAAGCAGAACCAGAAAAACATTGTACACCCTAACAACAACATGGGAGTGATGTTCAACCTTTATGGACTTGCTCGTTCCATCAGTGCAACAACCAGGGACAATTTGGGGCCATCTGCAATGGAGAATACCATCTGTATCCAGATAAAGAGCTGTGGGGTTTGAACAAATTTCAAGGACTATTCCCTTTAATTTAGAAAACACCCAGATATCTTATTGTCTGATCTTATACTTTTTGTTTCTTCCTTAAGGATGTGATCTCTCTCTCATCACACTTAATTTGGATCAATATACAGCCTGGAAACAAAATAAAGATCGACAGATTGCTTTCTGTGGAGGGGGGTGGGGGGAGGGAAGTAAGATTGGGAGAAAAATTGTAAAACTCAAAACAAAAAAAAATCTTAAAAAAAGATCTTTATCCAAGCATTGCTACATGTCAAATCCAGTAATTTAAAAAATGCTACTTCTGCTCCTCAATCTTGGAAGCTTCTATGCCTGGGTCATGAACACAAAAGTGGTCTCTCTTTTTTCCCCATTTTGTTGCACCCTTCCCTCAATGTCCCTTAATAAAAATAACTTTTAAAGTGGCTCGCTCTCTCTCTCTCTCTCTCTCTCTCTCTCTCTTTCTCTGTATATATATATGTATATATATAATATATAATATGTCTAGATATACATACATATATATATATATATATATATATATATATATATATATGTATACATAAATATGCCTAATAGGAACTGGAGTTGTCCTTCCCATGAATACTTGACTCTGGATCCAGATATCATTGAAGATGTAGAACTTTCCTCTTTTGCTCTATTGTTTAAAGAAAATAATGTTAAGAAGCACCAGATCAAGAACGTGTGAATCCCTTTGACATTTTACTAAGCCTCTTTCCATATTGACATAATTCTGTGCTCTACTTCATAAGCTCTGATCTTCAGTACAATGTCTGCCATATAAAAAGTGGTTAATAAATGCTTATTAAATGACTGACCTTACCATGTCATCTAACACTCACTCTTACCAGAATATGGAGTAGTGAGTTTTGATGTATATGAATGAATGCCTTGCTGTTTAGTCATTTCAGTCCTGCCTGACTATTCATGACCTCATTTGGGGTTTTCTTGGCAGGTGTATTGGAGTGGTTTACCATTCCTTCTCCAGATCATTTTACATATGAAGAAAATGGGGCAAACAAGGTGATATGCCGAGAGTCGTACAGCTAATAAGTGTCTGAGGCCAGGTTTGAACTCAGGAAGATGACTTCCTGGCTCCAGGGTTGGCACTCTATCCACTGTGCCACCTAGCTGCCCTGCATAAATGTGTAGGAATCTGGAAATATGACTTTTCTCTTCTATGCCATCATCCTCTCTCTCTCTCTCTCTCTCTCTATTCAGCCTGTAACCATGTAGTGGAAGCAACTCTCAGGACTCTCAGAAATGGAAAGGCACCTGAGGACACATTTTTCTTGGTCCTTCTTGATTTCCCTTCTTTTCATCGGGTTGCATTTGAACACAATGAACCTAATCCTGCCTATTAATTAGGGTGCTGTCTGAACCCTCTTTGCCATTTCTAATCCTGTTTCTCAGCATTGAGGTTTCCCTGATGTATTACAGGCCTTACTGCCTGCTAGGAAGAGAGAATATGCTCAGATTTTACAAGTATGTGAATAGCACAAATTCTCCTTTCTAAGTCCTCAGGATTTTTTCAGTAATGACAGCTGTCATAAAAGCAGAGGCTCTTGCAAAAGGTCAAAAAGTATTATTATTCTTCCTACAGAACTGCAGGAACTGAATTAATGAATTTGCCAAGGGTTATTCCTTGTCAATGAGTCTTTGCCAAGGTTTAATCTTTAGCTGTGACAGTTATACATACATGTTGTTTTAGTGCACACGGCTTTGTATACATATGCACACATAAAAATTTAGTGTGATAGGATGATAGTCTTGATACAGTTTTTCCTGCATCTGTTCATTTTGAGTATTGAAGAGAAGAATGACACATCTTAAAGCATTCCATAGCTGTGAGGGACATGGTTGGAAATAATAATATTCCTTTTATGTAGCATACAGTAGATTTTAAGGGGAATCTTTTTTTTTTCTCCTCACCAGGGGAAATGTTCTTATAAAATGTATTTCAGATGAACTTGACATTTTGCTCTCTCTGCAACAGGATTCTCAAGGCTATAAAAATGAGGTTAGATGGCTAACTGCTGCAGAATATAACTTACATTTAACTTTCTTCAAATTTCATTCCTAAGATCCCCTTCCTCTGTTATCTGATCATTCTATATACTGAAGCATGAAAATAAATGAAGGTCATTATGGGTTGACAATCTTTTCCCCCTGAATTTAAGACAAAATTTAGCAAGAAGGAAAAAATAGGAGTCAAAGTGAATTTTCTCATTAGGGAAATTTTTGCATTTTAGGCAAAACTGTGTAATGACTATAAATATTGGTGTTTGTGCCCAATTGACTGAAAGTGATTAGAATAGCACATCCAGTTCAGTAATGTATCTAAACCTGCACCAACTACAGTATGTGTGATTGTAATAGGTGCTCCTGATGTCCTTTGTTTGAGGGCCACTTACAGTTATATGGTTAGAAGGCAAAAAATTTGAAACAAATCATGCTTTGCGTTTTCATATTTCCATGGTCATCTTATAGTTTTATTTATTGAAATCAAAATATATATATATATATATATATATATATATATATATGAATGTATGTATAAATATATGCATATGTATGTAAGAGCTTACTGGCATTTTGTAGGTAACCTAGATGCTTTCCTTCACTTGTAATATTAGTGATGAAACTATTCTCTCCAATAAATGCAGATGCATAGCTTCTATACAGTTCTTTACAACTGTCCAAAAATCCTTCACAGGGGTCCCCTGGTATGATTCCTTTAAGCTCTTTGGATTCCTTTTCTTGTTACTTTGTCCTTCTAGAGAAACCTCTACTTTGAAAGCCTACTCTCTTGATTGTGACTTCTTCCTGAAACTACCATTTTAGGAACGACTTCAGGGATGTTTCATTTCACATAATCCTGGGCTCAGCCTCTAGCTTATCATCTTACTTCTATTTAAGTACCTTCCTTACCCCTTCCAATTCCCCCCCTATTATCTCATTAGAATGTAATTTCCTTGAAAGTAGATATTACATTATTTTTAAAATTCGCATCCACAGAATTTAGTTCATTGTCTGGCACATTGTAAATGCTTAATAAATACTGTTATTTATTTATCTAGATATTATTTAAGAGCTAACTCATGCACTACATTTTCAGTTTAATTAAGGCAATTTTATTTCTTGCTCAATGGATACAAATAATCAAAAAATAATGACTATCAATGAGATACTCTTCATCCAAGATGAATATAAGTTATAAGTGAACAATTTAGAATATATAAAATTTTATAAACTCAAATGAATGGTACTGTTAGAAGATTCATGATGACATATAATGCTAGGATAGTCAATGAGTCTTGACAGTCAAGCAGGGAGTTTTGAAATATTCTGGAAAATGTAAAAAGATTCATGGACAATTAATTATTGCAAATTGAGTAAGTTAATTTAAATTTTTTTTATTTTATAAATTTCAAGGTGAGGTAACAAGGTCATGGTTTACCAAGTGAAAGAAAAATTATCTAAGTCCTTTATGGATAAGAGTGTCTAGTCCCTTAGTCTAATGTTATGCTCTCCAAAATAACAAAATAAAATAGGCCATGAATCCTGATTCCATAATACCAAGAGTATGTACACTTCTACTTTTCTTACCTTACTTTCTTTCCATTCAGTAGCACATCTTCTTGACCATATCTTTCATGACACATTTTATGTAGCATGATTTACTGTTACAAACTATTCACTCTTTCCATGCATAGCTCCCTTGTTCTTTTGAGTGACCTCCAGTTCTAATTCTTTGAAGAGTGTGGTATTTCACAATCTGCAGACTTAGTATCACAAGAAGATTAGTTTTTAAAAAGAAAAATTTTTTTTACTAATGAGGACCTTGGAGACATTAAAAACATTATATAATTTTCCAAATATAATCCTGTTTGACCTCTTTGGGGTTAACTTTATTGTTTATTTGTATTGTTTGTTCAAGATACATGTTATGATGGACCAATTCTCTGGGCAATCCTTGTAATTGCAATATAGTCTGGATGTGAATAGTTAGGGAAAACTCTTGAATGCCTGTGGCTCTCATTTATGAATCTCTGCACTGTATATTGTCAGACATAGTTGATATATATTTTTATTTTAGCTTTTTTTGGTTTTGTTTTTGTTTTGATAATTGCTATTGTTATAAAGGAAAGCTCACCATGAAGACATTTCATATATATACTGAGACATGACAGTGATGTGAGAACAAAAGGTGTTAAGACCTCTTTCTGATGTTCCATGGCTTGATTCAAATGTCATTTGCAAATGGGAGCATCCAGAGAATCTGTCTATCTATTATGAATCCCTCTTCCATTTGGATTCTGTGCTGGACTTTCCCTCGACAGTGACAGACACCTCTGGCAACAATTTTATGTTTTATGTCTCACTTGCTATTAAGAATCAAAGGATTAATGAAAGCTATAATCTGTGTTACATCTTTTAGGGAATTTTGAGTGATTTTACATATGCATGGGAGACAATATGTTGCAAGCAAGATTTTAATCTGACAAATCAAGTTATTTTATATGCAACATAATAAACACAGTGGGAACTTCTATTCTTGGCACATTTTAGGTAATTATGTGACAGTCAATCAATAAGCATTTATTAAGTAACTACTATGTATCAGACACTGTGCTGGGAATTGGGTATACAAAGAAAGGGAAAAAAACTGGGAATTGGGTATACAAAGAAAGGGGAAAATTGCCTGTCTATAAGGACTCATTTTCTTATGGGGGAGATAAACATAAAAATGTCTGAATATGAATAGTGAGGGAAAACTCTTGAATGCCTGTGGCTCTCATTTATGAATCTCTGTAGTATATATTGTCAGACATTGTCGATATATATTTTTATTTTAAGTTTTTTGTTTGGTTTTGTTTTGTCATTACTATTGTTATAAGAGAAAACACAAAAAAAACATGATAGAAGGTAGTCTCAGACTATCTGTAGGGAGCGGGGAATTAGGATGGGAGTAAGGTAATCTCAGACTATGGGTGGTGAGGGTATTATTTCAGAAAAGACCTCTTAGAGAAGGTAGTTGTTTGAGCTTAGTCTTGAAGGAAGCTAGATAAAATAAGGGGTGAAGATATAAAAGGAGAGCATTTCTTGGATGAGGTCATGAGGGAGAACCAATGCAAAGGCAGGAAAATAGAAATTAGAATTCCCTGTGTTAGGAAGGGTAAGTAGGCCTTTGTGACTGGATGTTAGAATGTGTGGAAGAAAGTAAAATAAAAGAATACTATAATGGTAGGAAGAGTTCTAAATGCCAAAAGGATGACTTTATATATTTGATCCTGAAGATAATAGGAAGCCTGAAGTTTATTGAACAAGCAGTTAACATGGACAGAGGAAAATCTATTTGGCAACTGGTAAAGGATAGATTGAATAAGGAAGAGAGATCAGGGAGGGAGAACCATCAGAAGGCTATTACAATATTCCAGTAAAGAGAAAATGAGACATGAACCAAGGTGGTGGATATGTGAGTAGAGGAAGTAGAACATAAAAGTGATGAAGGCAGAAATGACAAAAATTTGGCCATAGATTATATATGGTGATCAAGTATGAGAAGTTGAGGATGACACCAACACTGCAAGCCTAGGAAGATGGAAATTGCCTTGACAATATAACATGGAAGTTGGGAAGAGGGGAGGATTTCAGAAGATAATGAATTATCTTTTAGACATAATGAATTTAAGATAAGTTTGTCTCCATTTTCATATGTCCAAAAAAGAAGATAACAAAGTAATATAATAATTCAGGAAAAACATTTAGGATAGCTATATAAAGTTGAGAGATGATTATTGAACCCATTAGATCTGATTAGATTATCAATATAGATGTCATTGAGTGAAAAGAGAAAGTTTAGGATAGAGAACTCCCAGAGTTAGTGCATATGACATGAATTAAGAATCAGCAAAGGAGATTAAAAGGGAGGGTCAGACAGGTAGAAGAAGAATCAAGAGAGAAAAGTGGCACAGAACCTCAGAAAGGGAAGAATAAGTAGGAACAGAAGATGGTCAGCAGTGTCAAATGTTAGAGATATGTCAAAAAATTTGAGGTTTGGGTAAAAGACATCCATATGATTTGGCAATTAAAGGATCATTGGTAACCTGGGAGAGAGTAATTTTGGTTGAATGGTAAAAGCAGAAAAGAAAAGGAAGGTGAAATATCTAGTGAAGTTATCTAGACAGGGTGGTAAAAAGATAGTGAAAATAATACACTAGAGAAGATGGGATGGGATGGGATGAAGGGTGTGTTAACCCAAGTCCCAGAGCTCATTGGTATAGGACTCTCTCCTCATTGGTGGAGATCAATACCCTACATCTGCATGAAGAGTGGATGGAATTGATAAGAACAAGAGAGAGAGAAGAGATCCAATAACAAATTTCTTGTGTCTCATGTGTCTCTTTAAACTTACCAATCTCTTTTGGTGCTTCTGGCTTCTAACTGTGATAGAGAAGATGAACACTTACTAAACCCATTTCTTCTTATTGAAGGGAGAATGAGACCTTGGGGAGAAGTCATAGCTGGCATGAAAGGAGCTGGCAGTCTCCATCATGATTCTGCCCCCACCCCCAGTTTGCTACACTAGAAACTTCAGGGAATTTCCCCTCTTAATGAGATCTGGGATTGTTAACTTACTCCCAGTGGGAGAGTGCCTCTAATCTGTATTGTTTGGTATATATTCTCCTGTGTATATTTTCTCTGTTTTCTGTTTTGCTATCAACTTGGATATATGGGCTTCTTTGATAATGGTTATGTGAGTTCATTGTGGAATTGGTATTTGGTGAGAAGGAAGCCAAACTTTGGATATAAAATCTTGGTCCTCCTTTCCCCATTATTTAATAGCAATCAAAAGTTTAACTTGAACTTGACATTCATATCCTCTAACAATATTTAAAGGAGAAGATAGCTATAGTTCTAAATATCCCTTTTCTCTGAACAGAACAGAATAGCTAAGTTTTTGATCCCAACCTCCTGTTTCTCCTCCTGGCAGAAATGAAAGTCTTCCTTAGGGAAAAGTAAGAAGAGAAGTGACACTGATACCCTCATGCTATATGTGAGGGACAACCTTATTATATTTATATGTAGAGGGGATGGTTTTGGTAAGGAGAAGGCTTTGCTCTTCATTGGAGCTAGGTGTAAAGGAAGAGACAGGTGAAAATTTTCAGATTGATGTGCACTAAGGAAGAAAGAAGGGAGACCTCTTGTTTAATGATTTTTTTTCCCCAGTGGATTTTTCCCAGCTGTGAGTTAGGTGGTAGACACCAAAGGCGGATGCACAACCCTGAAAAGATCTTGGTAAACTCTCCCATTAGAGATGCTAGTCCTCCTTAAACACCCCATATACCTAATGCATTCATACATACATACATACATACATACATACACACATACTCACATACATATATACATATATTTGGGAATATTATGACAACTGCCAAATATTTAAAGGATCATCTCCTTGAAGAGGACATAGCCTTGTTCTTGGCAGAACTTGGAACAATGGGTAGAAATCAGAAAAAAAGCAACTTTAGTCTTGATTTAAGGAAAAATTTCCTAAGAGAACTTCCCCAATGAGTAATAATGATTTTACCTTGGGAAGTAGTGAGTTTAATTCAATTCAACTCACATTTATTAGGTATTTACTATGTTTAGTAATAATTGAGTATCTTTAAACAAAGGATGAATCCCCACTTCCCAATGATGCTATCAAAGATGAGGTTGGATTAGATGGCTTTTCAGGTCCCTTGCAATGCATCTATTGCTCTAGATGGCCACTTAGAATCTCTTGATAGTAAACCTGGTGCCTACTTGCTGAGAATTCCTGAGATCAAAAGTCACATATCAAACTATAGGGACTACTGCCCAGATCTTCATTACCTTGGACCTTTGAGGATGACAAAGCCACTGGGTAACCTGGATGAAAACATCTAAAATCTTCTACCAAAAGGGATTGTCAAACTGCTGACAAAAATGGCATGGAAGTTACATGGAATATAACCCTTTCTTGCTTCCTTAATTATGTTATTATACATATAAATATATGTATGTATGTATATATATATGTGTCTATATATATATATGTGTATGTAGATAGACAGATAGATACATAGTTTTCCCTTGTGAAAATGTATTAGCTTTATGTATGATAATTCAGTAATATAATACAGTGTGAAAAGTACTGATTGTGAAGACAGAGGACATAGATTCAAATACTCTTACTGCCAGTTACTACCTGTTTGGTCTTGGACAAGCAATTGATCTGGCTGGTTTTCAGTTTATCCATAAACTGTGCTGATTGAATGAAATGGTCTCTGACTTCTCTTCCAGTTCTAGATTTATGACTGTATTTCCACAGAACTGTCATTTAGTTCTTTTCTGGACAGTAGAACCAGATCTGCCCTAAATCATCTTAACCTTAATCTTTTACCCAGTCCATAATAATTCATTAACAGAATATAACATGATTTCTCCCTTTTTAATTCTGTTCATAAATTCATATTTGGAAGAGGGGATTATTTAAGCCTTCCATCTTTTTTTAAAAATAGATATCAAAATTAAGAACAAGGAAAATTGAATTATGCTAGGGCTACTCAGTTGGAAGAATGGCAAAATAGAGATTCAAACCCAGGTCTTTGAATACAAGTACCTATTCTCTCTCCCTTTTTTTCATTCCTCATCCTCTGATACTCCATCAAAGCTATCCGCATGTTTACAACCTTAGTGTTATCTTTGATTACTATTCCTCACTTATCACATCAAAGAATCAATAGCAAAGTATTTATTAAGAATTCAGTTTGTACCAAACATTTACCTAAGGACTAAGGAAGAAAAGACAAAACAAACATAGCCCCTGTCCTCAAGGAACTCACATTCTAATGGGGAGATCACACACATTAGGGAGGGGCACTTCATGATGATCAATAGGATCTTTGGATAGTAGATTGTCACTCGGAATCCAGAAAGAGTGGAAGAGTTGCTTTGACTCTTGTTCTAGATCCGGAGAAGGGGAATGGAGGTGGGAAATGAGGAAGTGATTTTCTTGAAACAATGGGGAGATGGGCAGGGGAGGCAAGACTTCAGGACAGAAATTCATTTGGGACTTGATTTCTGATGTTGGTAAGAATGAAGTGAACAGTAGGGTTGGGGCTGGCTAAAGGAAATGCACTGAAGCAACTTTGTTCCTGATTCTTCACTCCTTTAATATAATTTCTAAGGAAAAATAATACTGAGAGGCAACAGAAGAAATGATTTCCTTTAAACCTGTTAAATAATTTTATTAAGCATAGATTCCTGACATTATTTTGATCAACTTTGTTTTCATTTAGGTCCTGAATATTCAATCCAATGTTTATCTTGATGATTTTTCTAGAGCAAATTTGAGGAGCAGGTGGTCAGACCTCATTGTTGAATAAGTTTGGAGTGAAATAAGTAATGCTTAATTCTGTTGAATTAGAATTTTAAAAAAATTCATTGGGCAGGTAATGGGAGGAAGAGGAGATAAAGTATAAATCTGTTCTTCACTTTTTATTGGCATATATTTGAAAAAAAGGATAATTTATAGCAAAAGAAAAATCTGGAAAGTGCAAAATGGATAGATTTTGTAAAGCTTATAAAACCAGGATTAGAACCATGCATTTGATTTTTAGAAACATGAACACCAGAATGCAGAAAACATTGGAAGGGGTCCAGGGAAAAACAAACTAAAAGAATGAGTTGACTTAATGATGAGGAGATCCAAAGTTAAGCATGTAGAGTTTAATTATGCTGGAATTAGAATTGTTTTCTTATTTTTTGAAAAGAGGCAAAAATATTTTCTTAAGCATTTCCTATCAAATTACTAAAGAGAAATATGTGTAAGATACTGGAAATATCAAATTAGGTAGTGGAAACTAATGACTCGTCCCCTGCATCCACATGAAAATGATTACAAGGACATGTTTGTCAGAAATAAAAAGATCAGAAAAAAAGGAATGTTTATTTTTTCAGGTAAATCATAGTCATGTATCAAGAAATCAACCAATATCTCTTGTGTCTGTTGTGTGCAAGATGCTGTCTTAAGTGCTGGGAGATGGGGAGATAGTCAAAGTTTTGTGCTATATATTGCATAATATTAAGTAGAATGAAGTCAGAAAAAAAGACTGTTGGTTTAGGTGATTAGGTCTTTAGCAAACTCCCAACAATTAAAATGATTTGAAAATGAAATGAGCTACCTTCTCTCTCTCTGTTGTTGGATACATTCAAGCAGATCCTGGAGGATCACTTGTTCGAGATGTTTTAGAGATGAATTCTCTAATCTCATTTTCATCTCTCAGAATTCATAGCTTCTTTTAAGGCTCACAACTCATGTGACATCTTCTATTACACTTCTTTTCTGGTTCTTTTAATTGTTAGTGTTTCATAATTCCCCGATTATCATGAATATATTAATCAATTTATTTGTTGTAACTCTTGCCCCAATCCCCCCCAGCAGAATGTGAACTCCTTAAGGGCAAGAACTAATTTTTCATTTGTTTTGTCTTTGTACCACCCCCAATCCAGCACAGACTTGAATATAGAATGTGCTTAATAAAATGATTATGGGATTCTAAGATTCTTAAAGTTCTGTGTTCATAGACTGTAAGGAATGGAAAATAAAGTCACCTGAGTGCCTATATATATGTTGTCTAATCTGATATTTTTGAATTTGGAATGAATATTTCTGATATATATATATCTGATAAAAATATCTAGTTTTTTAGAGGTGGCTAGGTGGTGTAGTGGATAAAGCAGCGGCCTTGGAGTCAGGAGTACCTGGGTTCAAATCTGGTCTCAGACACTTAATAATAATTACCTAGCTGTGTGGCCTTGGGCAAGCCACTTAACCCCATTTGCCTTGCAAAAACCTAAAAAAAAAATCTAATTTTTTTTATCCTTTAACAAATAGTTATAAATTTCAGTGTGTAAAAATGAGAACCTGCTATGTAAAGCCTGTCTGCATCCCAAATGTTGACTATGCCTGTGTCAGTACTACCTTGAAAACTCAATGATATTACCAATAAATTCCTTTACCTGATCAATGTAGGGAACAATCCTATTGTTATTTGTAAACATTTACTCTCTGGCTTAAGTGGGATTCTTGTCAATGGGAATTTTAAGCAAATATTGTAAGATATGAGAGGGTTATATTATAAAGCCATGGCATCTAAATTAAATCTCATTGGTCACTTAACTCAGTTTTCAATATTCTTTGTCCTTTCTGCCCCAGAATTTTATATTGGGTTGGCATTAGGAAGGATGCCATCCTACCCATGCGTTTTTGTAAGATCTAGAGGATAAAACTTCATTTATAAAACTAACTTTGTTGTTTCATTTTTAGCCTAAGTAAATTATGATTTAACAATGTGAAAACTGAATACCTAATATATTTGAAAGACTTATGCAAGAATGATAATTATTTTATTTAATATACTTAAAATATAGAGCATAAATCCAGGAGTGGAAAATTTTTAACTAGATATTCAGATATTTTTTCTGAAAGGGAAAAGTCCAAAATTTTGGAAGCTTTGATCACTTTAGGCAGCAACAGAATTTGATGCGCTGCCCTGGCATGGTGGATGGCCTGAATAGCTTGTTATATCTTTTTAGTCTGTAATTTATTTGCTCCTGAGATACTTGCTCAAGTAGAGTATGAATAAATGTATCCAGCAGGAAGCATGTTTCATAGTGATTAGACATACAGCTTAAAAATAATTTGCCATGCAAAGAGCATAAGGGATTCATTAATGACTTTTATTTTAAGTGTACATCTGCCCAAACCTAGTTGAAAGATGATCAAAGACAAAACACAGTTTTTTAGAAAAACCTGCCACACTCCAGATGCTCTGTGGCAGAGTCTTTGGGATGTCATTATAGTGCAGGGAACTACCACAGGAGTAAAACATAAAAAAAAACCCAGAGGAGAAACTCCACTCATTACCGTAGAGAAAAAAATTCCGACTAAAGACCAGGGAACAGTAAATGTGAGAGATATGAATCATGACAGGGAAACTGGTGGGTTTTCTTTCTCAGTCTGTCTTTCAGTAACACCAGACACAAATCTCTTCCTTTTTTCTTCCTCCATCTGTCACATTAGGGTGGCCCAATGCCACAGATTTGAGTGGGATCCAGTACTATCCTTAGTCATCTTCAAGGACTGTATACTGCAAGTGGGTTGGAAAAATGTGGAGGCAGGAAGAACCCCATGCAGTTAACTGTGGTTTTAAAATTCATGAGGGAGAAACAGAATTAGGACATCTTTCATGTCCCCTGAGCTTTGGTTATTGAATATAGAGATAAAGAAGTAAAATTATGATTTGAAAGAAGATGACACAGGAACCCAATGGGATCCCTCTACATCTAGTATTTGATTGCTTACATTTCTCTCTCTCCATTCCCTCCCAAATAATAAATGGATGGCCTCAGTACCTTACAGCTTCCATGGTCAGTGAAGCTATGGTGTGGAGAATTGAGTCAGAGGAAATATTTTAATATAATCATTCAACAAACATTTTAAAGTACTTATGTGCAACACAACTGTGCTAAGAATGGGGATCCAAAGAAAGGTAAAAAATATGCTCCCCATTGTTTAGGAGCTCACATTATAATGGGAGGAGTAGAACATGGAAATAAATATTATATATAAATTACATATAGGGTATCTGGAAGGCATTATTGGAAAGAAGGTACTGAGGGAGGGAGAACCTAGAAAAGCATTCTATAGAATTTGAGATTCAAGCTGAGTCTTGAAGGAAGATAGGTAAGCTAGGAATCAGAGATGTAAAGCGGAAGTATTACAGGCACTGGGTTAGTGCAAATGCTTGTAGTTGGGAGATGAGGAAAAACAGACGAGATAGTATAGATGGATTATAGAGTGCATAGAAGGATGCAAAGAAAAAGAAGAATTGGAAGATAGGGAGGGGCTGAATTGTGAATGGCTTTAAATGACAACAGAAGGGGCGGCTAGGTGGCAAAGTGGATAGAGCACTGGCCCTGGAGTCAGGAGTACCTGGGTTCAAATCCGGTCTCAGACACTTAATAATTACCTAGCTGTGTGGCCTTGGGCAAGCCACTTAACCCCACTGCCTTGAAAAAAAAAATAAATGACAACAGATTTTATAATTGATGTTAGAGATCATAGACAGTCATTGAAATTTATTGTACTTATTGGAGGTAAGGTGAGAGAATTTGATATAGTCAGACCTGTACTTTAGGAAAATCATTTTTGTAGCTGAGTGAAAGATGGACTGGCATGGAGAGAGATATGAGACAGGGGAACCGAAATGAAGGCTACTGTATTAGTTGATGTGGGAAGTGATGTGGGTCTGTACAAGGGTGGTGGTTGTGTGAGTAAGGAGAAGGGGGAAATATGTCTGAGATGTGAAGATAAAAAACAAAATTTGACAACAGTCTATGACATTTATTAAGTGCTGATGATATGCCAAGCAGAACAAATTCAAGTAGGATGTTATGTGTTGTTCTATTTCTTGTGCCAGCAATAATTCCTCATCTCCAAAGAGGTGAAGTGAGGTAACTTCTTTTATCTCTTTTTTTAGGGGGGGGTGCCAAAATTGGGCATTATAATTTCACAACTCTCTATTTTGATTGTTCTATTTTTATTGCTATTTTTCATTTACACTGTATTTTTTTGGGGGGGTAGGAGCTTTAAAGCTCAGAGTATGTCCCTCTTATGTCCTTAGATATTGTATATTCCATACTGTTTTGAATCATGGCTACTTGTGCAAATTTCATATCCTTCAGTTAGCAATAAGTTCTATTGAGGGTAGAACCTATGTCTTACCTAAGTTTTATATTTATCTCAGTAATTAGCTCTAGTATATATATAAATGATGTCAAATGTACCTTATGGTGCTTTATATATTATGGGTGCTATAAAATATTGATGATAGGGTAAAGGAGTATATTCATTCAATGATCATGAATGAAATAACTATTAGGTACAGATCCCTGCAGGATGCTGATATTCTATGTGCCAGTTTATGGCTCCATTTTAGTTCTTTTATGTTTCTTAATATACAATAATTGACAAGGTATATAAATCACTTCAGAACCTATAAGATGCTTTGTATATATATATATATATATATATATATATATATATATATATGTATATATAATCTCCTTTTATCCTATGAGGAAAGTACTGGAAGTTTTATTATTCTCATTTCACAGAGGAAACTGAGGTTTAAGTGAGGTTAAATAACTTACCTATGGACATTTGAGATAAATATTGGATAAAGAATTGAACCTAGATTCTTCTGAATCTAAACCTAGCATTCTCTTCAACATCTCTTTTATAATCTTTATGTATTAGATTTATTTTTATTCATTCAATCATTAAGTATCTGTTGAGTATCTGTCATCTGAATAGTTTTGGGCACTATGGCATATTAAAAGATGCCCTAGAATGTGAGAGGTGACCAAGAAGGCTTATCTGACCTGAGCCATAAGGTCTGTCCCATCATGACTTTTAAGGATGAATTGATCAGAATGAAGAATTCCATTGCTACCCTTTGAGTCTACTTTCCACTTAATGTGTTTGAAGTGAATTCTCTATACATAGTCATATAAGACAATAGGAATCAATTACAGAGTCAAATAGAATAAAGCCCTGTTCTAGTGTTTATCAGAGTTTACATCCTACTGAAAAGAGAAAATAGGGTTTGTATTTGCATGCCAATGACTATCCTTACTAATCTTTGTTCTTTTTTTGTTTGATTAAATGAATTTCCAGGAAAATGGAAATTAGAAAATAGGTGATTTACTTTGTATGAAATAGTCATATCATCGACCTGGCAGCTGACAAAATGTGAAATTACCTTTTATGCTTTTTTTTCTTTCCAGTAGTTTTTAAATTTTTTGTTTTTATTCATATGCAAGTTAAAAGATGATTTTTCCAAATTCTGAGCCCTGAAAACCCAACCTGTGATCAGAAAACCCAGCTGTGCTCTGTCTATTTCTCGCCTCATTGACAGGAATAAAGATTCAGCAATCCCAACTCAACTAACAATGTTGCTGGTGACACCTGAGGCAAAAGAAAACCCGGCTCAGCATTTCCAGAGCAGTTGAGACTCTGCAGCATAACATTAGTCAAAGCAAGGCAATTACTAGGTCAGATTCTACCTATAGCCACAATGTTGAGTCCCTGTGGAAGTCAACAGGAGTATGAGAAATGAATTTGCTCCTATCTATCAAGGCTATAAGCAGATGTGACACCACTAAACAGCAAGTACTTGGAGTGATACAGAGGGGACATTGGCTTGCTCCGTTTGTTCCCATTTTTAGCAATTCCCTGGGCCCACTCAACAGGTGCAGGAGACTCAGGAGAGACTGGATGATGATGGGTTCCTTTCTTCTTTGGGGGACTTCTGAGTGAAGATGGCATAAGAAAAGACTAATGTAAAGAATGAGGAAACTATTATCCTAAGAGTCCTTATTTTTGCCCTTTCTAGTTTTTTGTATTTTAAAGTTTAAATCAAGAAATCTTAGAAAACCAATCCAGATCAAATCTAGCTTTGGAGGTACAGAGACAGAAGACCATGGGACTTTATCAGATATCCCAGGGAAATCTTCTCTGACCCTGAGAGAACTCAAGGAAGTGAATGTGGCCTGGTATAGCCTTAGGCAAGAATAGGTTACCAAAGTCTTGAACTTGCTTTTCCTGTAGATGGATTTATTGGGATGGCAAATAGTGGAAGATTAAGTCTTCATCAGGGCAATAAAGGGGTTAGACAAGTGTAGGTCACCTCTAACATCCCTCAGTTTAATGTCTTACATTTCTAAGTGTCTTTATGCCATCAAGGCTTTAGATGTTAGGTTTTCTCATAGTTTGGGAAGGTGTTTTTAGAAACTATGCTATCTTAATGAAAAATATTATTTTTAAAATTAATGTAAGATTTTAAAGTGGGAAATAAGCTTATTCTATTTTATTTACAAATTAATTTTGCAATAACATTTATATGTTTGCCAAAATGCCTTTTGTGAGGTCCAAGCAAAAAAAGGATTTCCTGTTTTTTGTTTGGTTCTCCAAATGCCTCTGGAAGTTTTAACTGTTTATTCTTGTGAACTGGATGCTAAATTCAGTTTTTTCTTATAATGGTAAAAGATTGAAAATACTACCAGGACCCCATAAACAGTGGGGTCCTAGGGCAAAGCCCTGATCACTGTTTTCTAGTTGTAGCTATTTGAAATGTCAATCCTGAAAAATAAATGACCAAACTGTCACATATGTGGGACCTTCCTGATGACACAAGAAGAGCAGATGATAAAATACTTATACAGGCAGACTGGGTTGAAATTATGAGTCAAAGTCATTTCTCAAGCAATACAGAATCAAATAGGAAAAGGCAAAAGTTTGAATTGCTATGCCAAGAGGTTGTGACAAAACTACTCTGTTACTGCTTCTGGAGGGATGGATGGAGGATGCTAAACTAGAAGCAGTCAGAGGGAAATCATCACTCTAGAGGCACAGCTAAGATGTCAAGACCTCAAATAATTTACACTCAGTCATTGCAAGTCTTTAAATATATTGGATCTAAACACAAATGCCACCCTGCTATGTTCTGACACATGACTTAGATTGACCATTTCCCTCTTTCCATTCTCTTCAACTCAAATCAACAAGAATTTAGGATGTGTACTCTTCTGTGTCATGACCAAAGGCTGATTGTCTCTTAATTTTAGTCATATTTTTCTTGTCCAATCCAGTAAACATTTATTAGACTCTTACTATGTTTAAGGCATATTAGCTGAGATTAAAAAAATTGAAACAAATAACCCCTGGCTTCTAGGAGCTTACATCTAACTAAGGGGACGCCTGTGATTCTTGAACATTAAATTAGCAAGAACAGGCTTTTCCAGGTCCTCCTAAGCAGGAAGGACTTTCAGTACAGAATCAGGGATGGACTATGTATCTGGAGTCTAAGGACCAGGTTCATCACCATTTTGACAATGGTGTGATGGATGTTTTTGAACTTCTCAGTTCTCAGAGAATATCTTCTTAGTAGCTGAGATCACAATCTATATAAGTGTGGAAAGTCTCCAAATCAAAAAAAATTGCATCTGTTTGAAGTATTGAAGAATTTTCATGTGATTAGTTAAGAGGTAAACTAGTTGAGACAGTATTGAAATGGGTGTATCAGTAAGCCAGCAAGTTGGAATGGATAAAGAGATGGTCTTGGGGTCAAGGAGATCTGAATTCAAGTCATATTTCTAACAGATACTGGCTGTGTGACCCTGGCCAGGTCGATTGACTTCTTGTTGGCTTGAGAACTTCATCACTGGATGTCTGTAATGCAAATCATAGATCCAGTTTATTTTTGATTTATTTTTGATTTTTATTTTTGCAAGGCAATGGGGTTAAATGGTTTGCCCAAGGTCACACAGCTAGGTAATTATTAAGTATCTGAGGTCACATTTGAACTGAGGTTCTCCTGACTCCAGGGCCAGTCCTTTATCCATTGTGCCACCTCACTGCCCCCCACTGTACCACCTGGTGCCCCCCCAGATTCAGTTTTAAAAAATTCATTATTACTGGAAAAATAACTCAAAAACATATGTCAGATGAGTAGCAGTTTCATCTATCACTATCTTAGTTTTCAAGATCTCATTGTATTCTTGTATCTCTTGACAATAACAAGCCCTGCAATTTCTCCTTCCCTACAGGTACCCATCCTTACCTCTTTGAAAGTGATTAGTTAGATATGGAAAAAAAGAGTATCTCTGTTCCTTGTCCTCTTCCCCAAGAGCCAAACCTTCTAAAATGCCCTTTATTGCAATAGTTAGAAAGCAGGCTAGTATTTATTCCTTTTTATTTTTCTTTCTGTACTTCTTTGTTCTATGTAATATTACCAAAGGAATTAGCCCTCCAAGTGGCCATAATTTCTTTATAGCTAATGAACTTCTCCAAAGTGCAGGTTGGAGAATCATCAATATAAAAAGAATGGTAAGCTTTTTTTCTCCCACCATGAGTTCTAATTACTATGTAATGACTTATTGATAAGGAAAAAGCTATTGAAAAGTGGTCTACTTTTTGGGGCAAGGAATAAGGGACAAATTTACAAATATATGCTGCTCCTGGAGTAGCCTATGCTATTGGCACCTCTTTTACCCCACCCTCCTGCTTCCTTTCTCTATCTGCTGCATTGAATAAGTGAGGATTTTCTAATCTACCTATCCAAATATTGCCACAGATATACTGTGTTGGACAATTTCTATGGAATGTCCATATAAATTCATGTTAAAATCTGAGCAGCAGGTTTTCTTACTCTTGATCTTTCATGTGTAGATGGCCAACTGAAACTCCTTTACATGATTACAGTTCTCTTCTAAGAGGTATATTAACACTTTATGCAACATCATTTGTAACAATAAAATCTAGAAACCTCACTATACACAGGGATTTCTTCCTCTATTAAAGTGGTGAATAGTTTTTATGATCATCTCTCCTTGGTTTATGTTTCACCTGATGTTTATTATCAGAAGTTATTAAACAGAGTTATTTTTGTTGTTATATCATTCAAGAAATCTTGGATGATCTTGGAGTCTGTAAAGTGTTTCATTCAAGGAAATAAAAAATTTAAAATAATATACAGCAAATATAATGAGATAGTGTTTCATTCAAGGAAATAAAAAATTTTAAAATAATATACAGGAAATATAATGAGATTCTTTTATAGTTTTTATTTTTCATTTAATCTTTTTAATTCTAAATTTTAAAATCCCCAATAATATTTCTATGAAGAAATAAAAAGCATCATAAGTGAAACCATAAATCTTTTCCATCTTACTTTTAAAAAGTACATAATAAATTCAAAATGTTCCTTTTAAAAACTATTCTGTTTGTCTCTATTTCCATTTGTATTCCCCTCTGTTCTCCTTTGTTTATTTTTAGAAATATTTCAACAATTCTCCTCTTTTAAAATTTTCTCCATTTTTGGCATCATCATTAATGTCCTCCTATCCCTTTGAATTAATAAAACATAACAATAACCCTGGTAAAAAATAAACATAATCAAACAAAATAAATCTATACCAAGGTCATGTCTAAAAGCATCATAAAGGTTTTATATGGATGGGAAAGCAGGAATACAAGTCACAAGTTATTTATGTTCTCTGAATCACTTTTTTTAGTATTAATAAGATTGGGGTTTTCCCCCTACACTTTCTGTAGAGGGTCAGTCCCTGGGAGTAATATTCACATATCTTTGATGGAAAAAGTCACCAAGGAAGGTGAATATCACTCCCAGGGGCTGGCCCTCTACAGATTCCCCCTTGCTGGCCCTCTACAACTTTTATTAACACTTCTCCTTCACATTCTTCTATGACTTCTCCTCAGTGTTTCTTCTACTTTTTTTCCTCTCTTCAGTATCATTTCTTCCTCCCCTACAAGTACTTCAGAGCCATGATGTTAGGACCAAAATTTGTGTTTCTACAATCTTTGATGGAGAAAACAGTTTGTTGTAATTGTTTTTGTACATCTCGATTTTTCTTCTGCTTATAGTCCTCTTTCCATTTTTAGCCTTTAATATAATCCTAAATAGCATTTAATAAATAAGATCACAATATTGTATATGTCGTGATAATTTTTGTCAAATTCCCCTACAAGGAGAAGGATTGAATCTTATGTAAATAATTTATCCCTACACCAACTTTGCATTTTCTGTATATTACTCTGTACCCAGCAGGCAATTAATGAATTTCTTGTTGAATTTAATTGAAACTTTTTTGGTAACAAAAAAATTTTAAAGACAAACCTTTCAATACTTTGTAATTAGTTCCACCTTTGCACTTTTCACTAGTCTATTTGATAAGAATAGTTAGGTCAATGATTTCTTCCTTTCAGGTACTAACAGATTTCATGAAATTAAGCAACAGTAGAATAACATTTTCTACTCTAAACAAACTCTTGTTTATGTAGTTAATGGAAGAGTCTCTAGGATTTCATTTTCTATAATGCTATGATCCCAGATAGCCTACATAGAAATTTCTTAGATTCCATTTCTCATAAGGCTATATACTTGACTACAAAGCCAAACATTATGTTGCAAGGCATATGATTGATGGACTCCCAACCAGAAATCTTGACAAAATCCTGACAATATTGGAGCAAATGAGGTAAAATGACTGTACACAAGAGATATCAGTAGATCTGCAGGAAACTTCTGAGACCAAGCTGTGAGGATATGGGAAAATGGCTTATGCTATTTTTTCTCATCCTATCTATCTTGTGAGTTTTTCTCATTGCCACGTCAAGCTTCCAGGAAGATTGTACACATCTAACAATGTAAAAATTAACAGACTGCCTTCTGGGGGTGGGGTGGGGGGGAGGGAAACAAGATTAGGGAGAAAAATTGTAAAATTCAAAATAAATAAAATCTTCCTAAAAAAAAAGATTGTACACATCTGTGTATGGGGAGTTAAGAACAATCCCATTGCTTGATGTTCTCTTGTAATCCACCTATTTATGTTTCATTTAAATATGTTGGCTATTTGATTTTTAGGTTTCTATTTTCTTTGGAATAAAGGGTACACTGGGTTGGAGACGTGATCATCATAAATATGATCACCCAGAACCCTCCCCTAGGTTCCACCATTGAGGGGTACTTGTGTTACTTATGTTAATGAGTGAAAAATCATTATCTGGATTCAGATATGTTTGAAATGTATAGCCTTTAGTAAGTAGTTTTGCTTTTTTTTCCTGAAAAAAAAAATACTACACCTTCTATGTGGCCAGGCAAACAAATTTAAACATAGAAGGACAAAAGAATGCACTATTTTTTTTTAGTTCCAATGGTAATACACTTTAACCGTCTGGAAATTGTTGCAATTAACAGTTCTTTATTTCAAATTAAGCACCAGGTGGAAGTTGTGGTATGACTGTATAACATAGTAACTGAAACTATTAACATGGTACACGGTCTTCCATAGTAGAAACATATTTTATGCAAGAAAATGTCATTTCAATTTGATGAGCTTTGATTAACCACCTGCTATATGCTACATAGGGTGCCCTGTGCTAGGAATGAAAAAAAAAAGTAAAAACTGTTCCTGCCTCTAGGACCTGGGGAAACAAAGTCAGAAAAGTTGAAATGTATATAAACCTTTTAGGCATTGATTTATAGAATTTAAATCTGGAAGGTTCCCTGAAGGTCATGTAGGACAATCCCTTCCTGTTAAAGATGAGGAACCTGAGGCCCAGACAGATTATGTGAATTCCTCAAGGTCACCCAAATAGCCAGAGGTTCTCTGATATTACATCCAGTATTCTCCACTACAAAGGCCTACAAAACACTCTTCATTATAACTTTCAAGTTTCAAAGTCTAGTATTTTCACTTACTGCTTTGTTAAGCCTTGGTCAAATCCCTTAATTTTCCATTAGCCTTTTCCCCCCATCATTGAAATGGGGTAATGATACTTGCATTACCTACCTCATAAAGTTGTTGAAAGATTTATTAAATGTGTATGAGGAAATAAGGTTTGTAAACAATGATTTCATTAGTTTGACAATCTGTTATTGATGTGAACCTATCCTTTACTGATATAGATGACAACGAGGTGCTAGTGATACAAATTATTTTGATTTTTCTGGTCACAATTTTCTCTATAAAGGTTATTTCTGTGCTATGCATTAATTATATACACCAAATAATGATACCACAGTGAGGTAAATGTATCCAATCAAATGTCTGAATTTCATGATTTTCCCAAATCTGAATGATGCTAGTATAATATAGTCTAGGGTATCCTGTATCATTCCTTGCCTATCTGATTGCAGGTCATTTGGGGCTCATTGTTGAAGTTCTGAATTTACTTTGGATTCTTGTATTTTGACCTGTAGATTTGGGCCCAATTTAGAGGGGACTCAAATATTCAAATGATCTTGAAACTAATGCAGCCCCTTAGACCCATTCTTCACTGTACCCTTCAGAACTCAGTCTGAAGTAGACTATCTTTCCATGTGCTTTTTGTCTTAGGAAGGAAGCTGGGGCAGCATAGTACTTCTGGTGAAAAATTTGCTTAAAGTTCTAAATCCTTGAAGATGGAGATTTCCAGAGGCTCTCTAGGCTACCCTTCTGCTTCCAGGTAGATTTAGCAATCTAGAACTAGGATTAGGGAATAATAACAATAGGAAATAATAAGAATGATTTACATCTATTTGGCACCTTACTAGGGTCTTTCTTAACAATGACCTGGTGAGATAGTTAATATGGATATCACTTCCAGTTTACATCTGATAGAATTGAGGCTTGGAGACATTATGTGACCTTCTCAAGTCCCCATAGCTAGTGTCAGAGTCAGAATTTGAATACAGCTCCAAGTTAAGTGCTCTTTCCACTAGACTCCCTTTCTTCACATTTATCTAGAATAAGACTTTCCCTGGGCCAGGTGGGAATTGAATTCACAACATAGGTACTCAGATGGGTATTCAACCATATGACAATGTCTCCTTTCAGTAAAACTTTTGCTTCAATACCTTGGAAAAAGACATGTGGCTGGTAATAAATAGAAGCCATGGATGGAAGAAGCCAAAGTGGAGATGCAGAGACATCACTAGTATAACAATGCTTTCTTGATTCTTTAAGGAAGCCATTACTTGGCTCACTGCAGGCTAATTGCATTTGTTCAGCCACTGTGAAAATGGATGCAGATGGGATGAGAAAGTCAGGAAATACCCCACTGTTAAATGGTGAAATAAAGCAAATAGCATGAGATACACTATTACCTATGATGAGATATTTCTAGAGAAGCAGGAGATCTCTGCAAAGTATTGTTTCCTGCTTAAGTAACCCTCTTAATTAATTTTAACTGACCTGTTACCTCCAATAAAACAAATGGTGTATAAGTGCAGAGAAGGGTTTGGCTCATCATTAATACTTTTCAGCAAACAAAAGTGAAGGTCACAGTGAAAATAAGACCATCTCTTAATCTAACTCAGAGTTCTGTCCTGTTAGGGTCTTTAAATCTACAAGGATTCCAAATGTAAATAATTTTGCCTTTTATTATTTCTGAGTTTGTGAGATAAGGGAATGAGCAGCACAACTGAAATTCCATGGATGGGATTAATAATCAAAAAACTGAGAGTACATGACTAAGGGAGAAAGCCTGGTCAAGACTGATAGATCAATGAAATCCCTTCTAGCCATAGGAGAAGGAAGGTATAAAGGCACTAAGATTTTTTTTTCTTTAAAACAAGACCTTTTTTCAACTTTGATTCAACTGTATAGTCATTGCTGTGAAGATAAACAAAGGTATGTTTTCATTTAATAATTTGCTTCTAGGCTTAAGAAAAAAAATGGTTTCATAGCTCTGCTAAGAATAGTGATACTATCTACAGATAAAACTACCATACCTATTCCAGAATAATAACCTTTTATTTTTTGTTGCTAAAGAAAGAGGACCATTTGCCCCATCAACCTTAAGGAAAATTATCCTTAGCTTGAAAAGGAAAATGATTAGATTGTAGATGCCAATTAAATTAATGAGATACTTCCAAGAGTCAGAGACTGCATTATGCCCAAGTAATTAGAATGGGGCAAGGTAAGAATTTAAAAAAAAAACTGGGTGTTGGAGATCATGCAGTCTAAGACCCTGTTGAAAAGATGAGGAAAGAAAGGCTTAGGGAGAGGAAGTGACTTGTTCCTGCCATAGAGCTGGGCTATTTACTACATAACTAGACTTTCCAATCCAGGGCTCTGCCCACAGGGAATGTTAGAGCTGAAAGAAGGAATTTTCAGTCTTCTGGTTTATTCATCTGACAGAAGTACTTCTCTGTAAACTTTAGACCTTTAGTAACTTTAGTAAGAACTCTAAGGATTTAATGTTTAATTAATTAATTATTATGGTATCTGGGACAAAGTCTAAAAAACTATAATTCTCTTCAACTCTAATTTACAAGATGATATCATTCAGGGGAATAAGCTTTTTGGGTAGATGGAATAATTGTGAACAAGTTCTCAGGGACTCATAGATTCCAGGACCACTATTATGGCTGAAAAAAATGTCCCAGAATCTCAAGGTCTAGTTTATTTAGATTTAATGCAATCTTGAGAGTACTACGCAAAAATCCTTCTCTAACTCATTTTTCCCCACTTAGATTTTTTCTGGTAATTTATTAATTTAGCTCTTTTCTATATCTCCATAAAAATTGGCATAAGTTCTTGGTTCCCATTCAGTTACCAAACATTCAATTAGTCAGTCAATCAGGATACATTTATTAAAGGCTTACTATATGTGAGGACATTGTGTCAAATACTGGAGATAGAAAATAAGACAAAAGTACAGTACTTTGTCAACCAGTTTGGAACTTCTAACCTGTGAATAGCTAGAGCCGAACAGAGCAGGCTAGAGATAGAAGAATCGGGAATCAAACAGAAGTTTAATTAATTTCAGAGTGAGGAAAATGATGTTTCTGAGTGGAAGGCCTCCTAAGGGGTAGGGATTATTTTGCTGGGGAAAAGGAAGAGTTTATATCCATACAAATCACAAATGGGCTGGACAATGACATAATCACTTTCAGATCTTGAGTTCCCACAGCATGGGCATTGTAGGAGTTCCTGGGTCCTGTGGGAATAGTCTCAAAGTTGATTGTCTCACAGCAGTGTATAGAATCAGTGGGAACAGGAGTGTGGTATCCAGTTTGGTTCACTTAGCAGTTACAAGGAATGGGGATTGTGAGCACATCAAGAGATGTGATGGATATTGGCTCTCAGCTCCCTGGGAAATGGGGGGGGGGGCTGAAATCATACAATCCCTCAGCCACACCTGGTCTGGTCAAAGCTATACACTTTGCCTTAAAGTGACATCACCCAGAGAGCAAAGAATTGTTGTTATGCCATTTTAATGAGTGACCCAAATGGCAAAAAAAAGAAAAGAAAAGAAAAAATGCCCTCTTAATGGAATATAATTTCAGAAGAAAGGAGCTAACAATGGAGAAGGAAAGAGGAGAGAAGGAGAGGTCTACTAACAAGATGAGACTTGAACTAAATTGGGAAAAAAAACCCATAAGGTAGAGAAGTCAGGAGGGAGAAATGAGAAGAGAGAGAGCATTTCAGGCTTGGGAGACAACCTGTGAAAAGTTGGGAGATGGTGAGTCAACAGCAACAAGGTCAGTCTTATTGTAGTGTAGTGTTTGCATAGCAGAATTAGTTGTAGGAAGTCTGGAAAGGTAGAAAAGGCCCAGATTGTAAAAGGTTTTAAATGGCAAAGGGAGAATTTTATATTTGATCCAGAAGGTAATAGGAAGCCACTGGAGTCAATTGGGGGTGGGGGCAGCAAAATCAAATTCTGAGTTTTAAGATCACTCTGGCAGCTCTGTGAAGTAAGAGTTGGAGTATAGCAAGACTTGAGGCAGGAAGACCAAACAGAAGGATATCAAAATAATTCAGGGAAGAGTGCCTATGTCAGGGTGCTGGTTATATGAATAGAGAGAAGGAATAAAGGAGAGATAAAATGAAGATAGAAATGGCCAGATTGGATTGTGGGGATTTGTAAATTATGCCAAGGTCATAAGCAAGGGTGACTAAGAAGCTAATGGTACCCTTGAGAGGAAGAGGGGAGCTGGAAGAGAAGAGGGTTTAATAGAAAAGATAAACTACAATGCATATAAGATATAGGACAGCCCCATTTCACCCTAAAGAAAGAATACAAAAATGAACAAACAAATAAAAACAAAAAACAAAAGCCCAAACTTCCAAGGAATCGTAGTAGCCCGTAAACAAATTAAGAAAAGTTAAATATCTTATTTTTCCCAGTTACATGTAAAAATAATTTTTAATGTTCATTTAAAAAAATTTAAGTTCCCTATTCTTCCCCTTTTCCTCCCCTTCTCATTAAGTCAGGCAATAGATTATACATGTAGTCTTGTATTTTCATATTAGTCATGTTATAAAAGAAAACATTAAAAGAATACATATAGAAAAAGAATTAAAAATTGTATACTTTGATAGTTTTTTCCCCTTTGGAAGTTAATACCATTGTTCATCACAATTCTTTTGGAATTGTCTTAGATCTTTGTATTTCTGAGAATAGCTAAGTCATTCACAGTTGATCATCATACAATATTGCTGCTCGTGTATAGTCTTCTCCTGGTTCTACTCACTTTACAGCAGTTTATATAAGTCAAAGCATCCTGCTCGTAATTTCTTTTTAATTTTAATTTTAATTTTTTTATTTTTGCAAGGCAATGGGGCTAAGTGGCTTGCCCAAGGCCACACAACTAGGTAATTATTAAGTGTCTGAGGCTAGATTTGAACTCAGGTACTCCTGTCTCCAGGGCTGGTGCTCCATCTACTGTGCCACCTAGCTGCCCCTGCTCATCATTTCTTGAAGCACAGTAGTGTTTCCTCGCAGTCATATACCAAAACTTATTTGGTCATTCCCTTATTGATAGTTATCCCTTTAATGTCTAATTCTTTGCTATTACAAAATGAGCTGCTATAAATATTTTTTTGTACATTTAGTTTTTTCCTTTAAAAAATCTTTTTTGGGGAGGCCTTGCAGTGGTGAGGTGAGAAAGACTCTAACAATGCCCCAATTATCATGAAAAAAATCAAAGGCTCTGGCTGGTGGAACTGGCATGGAATTTTTCAGTGACTGGGAAAATGAAAGGAATAACCCAAAGTGCATTGTCTAATAGATGCATCCTTCCTAGTCACATATCAGGGTGGCTCCCTGAGCAAGTTACTAATCAGTTCTTATGGGGAGAATTCGCCTCCAAGCTTTTGCCTGTCCACTGCTATCATAAGGCCAGTGACAATACTAAAATGTCGTGAGTCCTGGACAGCCTGACATGAGCAGTCATGGGCAGATAGTCAGAATGTGGGAAATTCTGAAACCCTGGGAAGACAGAATCATCCTAAAGCAAGGAAATTCTAAGGAACTTTCTTGACCCTGGCCTAGATACTATATATCTTCTTCAGTGACTCACAGAAAAACTCACAAGCAGCAAGAAAAAAATAATTCAAGTATCAAGGAACCATCATCAGGATCATATATGATTTAGCAACCACAAACTACAAAGGAACTTAGAAATTGGAATATAATATCCCAGAAGGTGAAGGCTTAGAGTCTAATAAAATAAAATATTCAAAACTGATCATAAGAATATTTTGGGGAGGGGAAAAGGAAAGGATCCCTAATGAAATAGGGAACTTCCAAGCATTCCTGATACAAAGACCAAAGCTATGCTAAACCTTTGAAGTTCAAACACAGGAGTTAGGAGAAACAAAAACATAAATACAAATAAATAATCACAGGGAACTAAGTACTAGACAAGGATAAACTAGCATTCTTATATGGAGAGATGATACATATGTCCAATTTAAACCTCCTCATCAAGAATTAGAGTCTAATTAGAGAAGGCCTTAGAAGTGTTCCTCTTAGGAACACTGTACACTCTTAACAGCATCATGGGGGCAATGATCAACCTTGATGGACTCATCAGTGCAGCAATCAGAGACAATTTGGGGCTGTCTGCAACAGAGAATACCATCTGTATCCAGAGAAAGAATTGTAGAGTTTGAACAAAGACAAAGGACTATTACCTTAAATTTAGAAAAAAAAACCCTGATATCTTATTGTCTGATCCTGTTATCTCATACTTTCTGTTTCTTCCTTAAGGATATGATTTCTCTCTCATCACACTCAATCATATTAAACAATACAAAGACTGACAAACTGCCTTCTGTGGGGGGTGGGGGGAGGGGAAGTAAGATTAGGGGAAAAATTGTAAAACTCAAAATAAATAAAATCTTTAAAAAAATCTTTTTTGGAATGTTGATCTAGTACTACTATTCCTAGGTCAAAGAGTAGGCATAGTTTTATAGTTATTTGGGCATAGGTCTAAATTGCTCTCTAGAATGGTGAAATGTTTACAACTTCAATAATAGTGCATGTATCCCAATTTTCCCACATCCCCTCCGACATTTATTATTTCTCCTTTTTTTGTCATATTTGCCAATCTGATAAGTATAAGGTGGTACCTCATAGTTGTTTTAATTTGCATTTCTCTAAATAATAGTGATTTAGAGCATTTTATTTCATATGATTATGGATCTTTGATTTCTTCTTCTGAAAACTGTCTGTTCACATATAAATTAAGGAATGATTCATATTCTTAGGAATTTCACTCAGTTCTCTACAGATTTGAGAAATGGGCCTTTTATCAGGGGAAATTTGCTGTAAAAATTCTGCCCTCCCCTCAGTTTTCATGATTTCCTTCTAATTTTGACTGTTTTGATTTTATTTTTGCACAAAACCTTTATAATTTTTTAATTTAATATAATTAATATTATCCATTTTACTTCCTATAATGATCTTAACTTCTTGTTTGGTCCTAAATTCTTCTGTTATCCATAGATCTGACAGGTTAACTGTTCTATATTCTCTTAATTTACTTATATTAACCTTTATGTCTAAGTCATGTACTCATTTTGATTTATTGGTATATGGTGTGAGCTGTTGGTTTATACCTAGTTCCTGCCAAGATATTTTTTAGTTTTCCAAGAAATTATTGTAAAATAATGAGTTCTTACCTCTAAAGTTTAGATCCTTGCATTTATCAAACATTAGATTCCTAATGGCATTACTGTGTATTGGGTATCTAATCTATTCTACTTATTTATCTCTCTATGTCTTAGTACAGATTGTTTTGATGATTACCATATTGTAATACAGTTTGAGATCAGGTATAGCTTAGCTAGGCTACCTTTCTTCATTGTGTTTTCATTACTTCCCTTGATACTTGTTTCTTTGTTTGTCCAGATTAATTTCATTATTTTTTCTAGTTCTTTAAAATAATTTTTGATAGTTTGTTTGGTTTGGCACATATAAGCAAATTGATTTAGGTAAAATTGCCATTTTTATTATATTGACTCCTACCAATGATCAATTGACATTTTTCTAGTTATCAGATCTGACTTTTTTCATGTGAAAGTTTTTTGTAATTGGGTTCATATAGTATCTTGGTTTGTCTTGGCCAGTATACACCCAAATATTTCATGTACAATTTTTTAAATGGAATTTTCTTTTATCTCATGATGCTGAATTTATTGGTAATGCATACAAATATGTGTGTATACATATGGATGTGTATGTGTATATATATATACATATACATATATATACATATACATATATATACATATACATATATATATATATGTATATTTGCTGATGATTTATGTGGGTTTACTTTATATCCTGTGACTTTGCTAGAGTTAATTATTCAACTAGTTTTTAGTTGATTCTTTAGGATTTTCCAAGTAAGTTATCATATCATCTGCAAAGAGTGATATTTTTGTTTCCTCATTGCTTCTTTTAATTTCTTCAACTTCTTTTTCTTCTCTTATTGCTATAGTTAGCACTTCTAGTATAAGACTGGATAATGAGTATCCTTGCTTCACCCTTGATTTTAATGGAAAAGTTTCTAGCTTATTACCCCTGTTACAGATAATTCATGTTGATGTTTTAGATAAATACTACTTATAATTTTAAGGAAATTTCCATTTATTTCTACATTTTCTTGTGTTTTTAATAGGAATGAGTATTTTTTTTGTCAAAAACTTTTTCAGCATCTGTTGAGATAATCATGTGATCATTGTTGGTTTTTGATATAGTCAATTATACTGATAGTTTTACTAAGATTAAACCAGCCCAGCATTCTGATGTAAATCTCACCTGGTCACTGTGTGTATTTTAAAAAAATAATAGTTTATTTTTCCCAATTGCATATAAAAGCAATTTTTAATATTTGTTTTTGAAAAAATTTTGAATTCCCAATTCTCCCTTTGGGATTTCCCTCCTTTCTCCCTGAGGTGGCAAGTAGTCTTATAGAGGTTATACATGTGCAATTATGTTAAACATATTTCCATATTAGTCATGTTGTTAAAGAAAACACAGACCAAAAAAATGAAAAAAAGTAAGAAAGTGATTAAATAGTATGCTTCAGTTTACATTGTTTCCACCATTTCACATTAATCAATTTACTTGGAAAAATAGTGTTTTAGACAAAATTCTCCCACTCAAGTCTTCTTCTACCTTGAGTTCACAAAGATAATTTCAACAGAGTGAAAGAAGGAAAAGTACTGGAATTTATAAAATAATTCTAAGTTTGCTAGGTACAACTCATTTGAGTTATACAAAAAAATACCATTATAGAGGTACTACAATATTATCTCTATGTAACCCACACTTCTCTTAAAATAAAACCGAGGTGTCTTATTTTAGGTTTTTGCAAGGCAAATGGGGTTAAGTGGCTTGCCGAAGGCCACACAGCTAGGTAATTATTAAGTGTTTGAGACTGGATTTGAACCCAGGTGCTCCTGACTCCAGGTTTATCCACTGTGCCACCTAGCTGCCCCAAGGTTTCTTTAAAAACTTTTTTTTTTCAGAATTTTTATTTAAGGGGCATTGGGGTTAAGTGACTTGCCCAAGGTCACACAGCTAGGTAATTAGTAAATGTCTGAGGTCAGTTTTGAACTCAGGTCTTCCTGACTTCAGGGCCAGTGCTCTATCCACTGCACCTCCTAGCTGCCCCATAAACCCAGGCTTGTTTGTAAAATACATTTATCTTACAAATGAAGAAACAGATTCAAAGAGATTGAGAGGTTGAGCTTGACTATGATCTTGATGATTGATTCTTGTCCTTTATATCAAAGAAGACCAAAAATGGCATTATCATTATGTTAGAAACAAGTTACAATGTGCCCTGTGACTGACCAGACCAATATGAACTTGGGATGCTCTACCAAAAGTTAGGCACAAATAGTCCCTATGACTACCTAGGGTGGTTACTCTAAACTTATGCATTTCACATCTCCTTTTGGCTGCTACAATTCTGCCTTCCTCATAGAGTGCAGCATCCTCACTGATGAGGGCATGCCAGGTTGAGTGGACCTGTGCTAGTGTCTTCCATGCTGCACAATCAATTCTAAAATTCCTAAGAGAAACCTCCAGTGTCCTTGTAATTGCTTCTTCTTACCCCCTTGTAAGCATTTGCCCTATGTGAGTTCTATATAAAAATAGTCTTTTTGGCAAACATACATTTGACATTCAAACAACATGGCCAGCCCAGAATTGTGCTCTCTATAGCAATGTTTGAATGCTTGGCAGCTTAACTCAAGAAAGGCTGTCAATGTCTGGTATCTTATCCTGCCAGATGATCTTCAGAATCTTCCTAAGAAAATTTAAATGGGAACTATTCAAGAAACTGAATGGTGCTGGTACATTGAACAGGTTTCACAGACCTACAACAATGACTTCAGCACAATGGCTCTGTAGACTTTCAGTTTCATAATCAGTCTAATAACTCTTTTCTTCCACACTTTCTTTTGGAACCTCCCATCTAACTCTGGCAATGTGTGTATCATTATCAATGTGTACCTTTCTGGAAAGGATACTACCAAGGTAAATGAACTTGCCCACAGAATTCAAAACTTTTCCATTTGCTATAGTTGATGGTTTCACATATGGATGGTGTACCGGCTGATCTAGCACTTGTGTTTTCTTGATGTTAATAATTAGACCAAAATTAGCACAAGCAGTAGAAAATATATCCATAATTTGTTGCATCTCAGCTTCAGAGGCTGCATTGAGTACACCATCATCGGCAAACAGAAGATCATGCACCAGTATTCCATTCACTTTATTCTTGGTTTGTAGCCTTTTCAAGTTGAAAAATTTACTATCAGTGCAGTATCTTTTCTTGATGCTAGGAAGGCATTTGATAACATGACTGAAAAAAATCATGCTAAAAAGCATGGGAGTAAGGACACAGCCTTGTTTCACTCCATTGGTAACTGGGAAATAGTGAGAGCATCAGCCACTATCCAGAACCTAGGCAAATATGTCATCATGAAATTGATATACACAATGCTGATAACCATCTCTGGGCAACCAAATTTTGATGTAATTTTTCATAAAGCCTTATGACTGATAATATGAAAGGCTTTAGTCAGATCCACAAATGTATACAGACCTCTGTTTTGATGGGCAGCAAATATCATTGACCCTTTCTGAAGCCACACTGGCTCTTAGGGAGGTAACCGTCTTCCAGGTGAAGGAACAGTCTATTGAGAAGAACTCTGGCAAGAATCTTATTAGCAATGACTAAAACAGAAACACACCTGTGATCATCACAATGCAATCTATTCCCTTTACCTTTATAGAGATGAACAATGAAGGTGTCTTTGAATTCCTGAAGGATAATCTCTTAATGTCATATAACCTAGAAAATTTCAGTCAGCTTTTGGATGAGCAATGGACCCCTGACCTTGTAGATCTCAGCTGAAATAGAATCAGCACCAGGTGCTTTGCCACATGAAAGGAGTCTAATGGTATTCAAAACCTCTTCTTCAGTTGGAACTTCAACTAGGGATGGATTGGTTTTAACTTGAGGTAAATAGTTAGTGGCTTCTGCACTGATTGACGACAGTCTGTAAAGAACACTATGGAAGTATTCAATCCATCTCTCTTGGATCATGTCTTTATCACTAATCAATGTTGTTGAGATGTGCTATTTATCTTTGACCTATAAATAGCCTTCATTTTTTTTTTGCAAGGCAATGGGATTAACTGATTTGCCCAAGATCACACAGCTAGGTAATTATTAAATGTATGAAGCTAGATTTGAACTCAGGTACTCCTGATTCCAGAGCTATTGCTCTATCCACTGCGCCACCTAACTGCCCCGGTGGACTTTCCTTTTGATGGAATTAAATACCTGTTTCTTAGAAATGGATGAAGTATTCTGTTGTTAAAAACCTGTGGAATTTTCTTTTTTCATTTAGCAGCTTTTGTATTTCCCCATCATTTTCATCAAATCAATCTTGATGTTTGTGAGTGTTCTGACCCAGATGAGCAAATGTAGTACTGTATACCAAATCTCTGAAAGAAGTCCATTCTTTTTCTGCTTCAATGGTGCCATCTGTGTGTTGGTTCAAATTTCCCTCCAGTTTAGCAATAAAATGATCCTGCTCAGAGAGGCACTTTAATCTCTCAACACTAATTCTTTTGGTAGCTATTTTGCCTTAGGGTCATTACTTCAGTTAAATGCAAATATTTAGATGGGAGAGGATGAATCTGTGATCCATTCAGCACTCTGCACCCCATATTGCATTTATCACTCTCACATCCTGTCTGTCTCTTCCCCTTATAGTCACATAGTCTGTCAGATGCCAGTGTTTCCTGTGAGGGACATCTAGGAAGTTTTATTCTGTTTATGTAACTGGAAGACAGTGTTTGAAATGAGAATGTCATGAGATGCTCAAGTCTTCAGTAATAAGTGACCATCACTGTTTACAAGCCCATTCCTGCCACATTTGGTAACCTGAACCTACTCTAGCATTAAAGTCACCCAGAATTATATGGTTGTCTTATTTTGGTATATTGATGATAAGGGGCTCCAGGGCTTCATAAAATTTTTCTTTGACTTCTTCAGGGTTCATCATAGTGGGAACATAAGAACTGATGCTGGTGGCATGGTATTCACATTGTCATGAGCCTGCGGTTCATTCCTTGTTGGTATACAAGTTTATTTACTAGATTAGTTTTGAATACAAAACCTACCCCAGTTTCACTGCCTTCCCCTTCACTGCAGTCACTCCAGAAAAATGTATATCCAGTTCTGACTTCAGTGAGTCCTTCATTTGCTAGCCTTGTTTCACTAAGGATTGCTATTTGGATATGGTACTTGCTGAATTCATTTTTTCAGGTCTATTAGAGATAGAGATGTTCACTTTTTCAAGTTTATTGGATCTTGTATTGTCTATGAGTGTGCTCACTTTCCATGAACCCATGGTAAGTGGAATCTTCTTTGAAGAAGTTTTGGTACATTTTTTTTTTTTGTGTTTCAATTCCACAGGGTGGAATCCCTGCCTGCCATGGTAATCAGGTCAGATTTGGGTAAGCAGACAATTTTTAGGACACATTTTCTAACCCTTTCCCTACATCAGGAGGTGAGCAGTGAGATCCTTAAACGGCTGCTCAGACCTTCAGGGGGCTGTCAAATTCTACTGCTGCTTCTATTGAGGAGATGACCCTATGGCTTAAGCACCTGCTATCAGTTGCTTTCATCACTGTTAAAACTAATTGTTCTCATCCACCCATTCCTCCAGTGGAAGACTTCACGTGCTTGGGGTAGACACCATACCCAAACTTATTGATAAGTTCAAGACCCCCTTGGTTAAACTCAACCTGGTTTAGCCATTCTGCTGAAATGGTTTACTGGGGTATGGCCACTGCATGCTATAGCTTTTTGGAGTCACAGGTAAGAGGTGGCTCAGGTGAACATCAAAGGTGGAAAGTAGAGCTGAAAAAGACTTAGCAGCTTTCATACCAAAGGTACTAGTCTTCTTTGAACACACCCTTCACCCCATGATCATATAGTTAGTGTTAGAGGTAGAATCTGGTCTATTATTTCAGAAGACCATTGGCTTTGACAAGTTTGACCAAATTGGCAGGGCTTAAAGCATGGGTTCAGTGATCAGTTGTGTCCCTAGACAAGTGTAGAGCAGCTTACTAGCAGAATCCTGGCCACTAGGTGGTCCTTGTTTTTGTATACAGTAATTTGTAAAACTCTCATCCAAAATATGGAGGGGTCACAATCTGCATTAGTGGAGGAAGTAAATTGCAACAAGGAAATCACAGTTTTTTTTAGAAGTAAGTATCCAAGAATATGAAATAAATACATTCTAAATTTATTCATAGTTATATGCCTGTGGCTCTTTCAGACACAATTGAAAATTATGCTGCTTTTGCCATACTTAATACAAGACATGCCCTGTGAATTGGGAATTTGATCACAATTTGTAAATTCTAGTGTTTTAATTATTCATTTTGCAATAAAAGACTGTCCAAGTCATAGAGCTTTTGGGGTCTCTCACTCTTCACAGGCAGCAGAGCCTATCTGTTTGTAAATGTAGCTGAGCTCCTGATATTTTCTTAAGCCTTCATTTTACTTATATTGCTATTGTGTGAAGTTACATTATTTTTTTGCTTCTGCTGCTTTCCTAAATATAGTAACCATAACTGATTTTACTTCAGAAACTTGTATCTTGGGATCCCCCTCCCCCAGCCAATTAATGTGAAAAATCAGTATTTTAACTTCTCTCATAGTCTCCCACAATGGGTACCTGAATTTTTGGAATTTACATTGCTCTTAAGTCCCTGTCACAGTAGTGGATGTACTGAACGTTTTATTTCTTAGTAGTAGAAAGAGATCCCCATTTAGGTAAAATATTATTAGCAGATTTGTAATGAACTTCTGCTTATCATAACTTTCAGTGTCTTTAGAGATGCTCATCATTTCAGGTCTCAAAACTGTTTAGAAGAAGGAATATCTAAACATGATAAATTCTCTTCTTAATAAGAGGTCTGAAAAATATAGCTCCATTTCCACAGGTGGTCATTTTTTTTCTCACTTCAGTTTCTTCAAGAATCAAATTTTTCATAAATTGGAGTTTGAAATTTTGTCATACTTGTGAGTAGACATCTTTCTTTTTTTAACTTTTTTTTAGATTTTTTTCAAGTCAATGGAGTTAAGTGGCTTGCCCAAGGCCACACAGCTAGGTAATTATTAAGTGTCTGAGGTCGGATTTGAACCCAGGTACTACTGACTCCAAGGCTGGTATTCACTGTGCCACCTAGCTGCCCCCTTTTTTAAAATTAAAAAAAAATTTAGTTTTTTTTTGCAAGGCAATGGGGTTAAATGGCTTGCCCAAGGCCACATAGCTAGGTAATTAAGTGTCTGAGGCCAGATTTGAACTCAAGTACTCCTGGCTCCAGGGTTGGTGCTCTATCTACTGTGCCACCTAGCTGCCCTGGTAGGCATCTTTCTATCATTATTATAGGAAGTTTTGTATACAAAGAAAGGAAAATTGGCAGTTTATCTGGTGGCTCTGGAAACCCATTTACAGTTTTCAAAGAATTATGAAATTTTAGAGTTGGACTTCCAGATTACATCATTCTTTTTTCCTTCAGTACTTTGATTCTATAGTTTCATGTGTGTAAGTGATCCTTCCACTGATCCAGGTGACAATCCTTTTCTAATTTGATAAGATGGATTTAGAGAATAGTTGTTGTCAAAGAATTTATTCACCTGTGGATTTGTCTAGAGATGAACCTCTCTGAATTCATCTTAGATGATTCTGAAACAACAGAATCTTTGGGTGGCCCACATTCCTGAAACCTCCCCAGCTAGGTAGGTCCTACCAGAGCTTGAATTCTGCTGGCATATTCTTTGAGAAACTATTGTCTCTATGTTAAACAAAGCATCAGAAGAGAATTGTAGTGGAGGATTGTATTTCTTTACCTTGTAACTTTTCTAACCTATTCACTTTCATTATAGTCTGGAGAAGTATATGCAGAGAATAAATAAGATTTTACATCTATTTATATAAGATTTTAAATAAGGACAGGGGAATTGGTCTTATGGAGAGAAATGTCAATAACTATATGTAGCAAAGATAGTTTGTACTTGATAAACTACAGCACAAAAGCTCTTGGCAGATACTCTTAATAAAGGCAGGAATATAAATGAAGACCCAACTGCCTGCTCCCCTAGTTTTTGTTCTTGTCCATAACTTCAATTATGGGCCAAAGAGGATCTGCAGAGTAAGGGAAACCTTGTTGCTATAACTCTTAAAATAGTTGTGGAGATTTTAATGGTAGAATCCCTGAAATGCGTTTGGGAGACAAAGATAAATAATCAGAAACTTAATGGGAGCTAAAAAGAATTTTCTAACTTCAAATAGGATAAAGTTGTTCTTTTAGGACAAAGAACCCTGTGTCAACATCAGAGAAAGATAGTTAAAAGAACGGATATAGTAACAGCCTGTGGCATTCTACTGGTTTTTGTTGGCTATCTGGTTGAGTTTGCTGTCTTCTCCAGTGAGAAACTTTTTAGCCACTACATTGAAGTAGATGGTAATAGAATAGGAATTGCTCTGAAGAAGCAGTATAGATAAAACCTAGCAGCTGATAAGACTTTTCAGTTTGCTGAAAAGACTAGTGGGGCTACCCAACAGAGATGCTATGATGGAGAATCTCTGTATAATACCCAGAAAACATGACATGCCTAGTGGAAAGTAGATTTGTGATGCCTTAAAGAGAGCAGTGCAATGATGACAATGCTTATCTAGTTCAAAATATTCATTTACAGAGAAGAAAATTAAGGCCACAAAAGAATGAGGTAATTTGCCTAAACTCAAGATAGCAGAACAAGAACTAAATAGAACCTACTCCTAGGCCAGCTTACTTTATTTTGACCTACTAATCTTCACTCTCTGGGGCAGCCAGGTAGCACAGTGGAAAGAGCTTTGGGTCTGGAGTCACAAAGACCTGAATTCAAATTTAACCTGTCTAAGGTTAAATGTTAATGTCTAATTAACAGTGTTATCCTTGGGCTAGTCACTTAACCTTGCTTGAGAAATGGCAAACCATTTTAATATCTTTGCCAAGAAAACCCCAAATAGAGTCACAATTGAAAAGATTTGACTGACAAGATTTGACAATAACAAATCTTCAATATATCACACCAGGCTGTCACAAAAACAAATAGTGTGCCATTCCAAACTTCAGTTTCCCTAGAAGATTGCCATATATTATCAACAACCACCCATAGCAAAGGATCATTATTTTACAACCAACTTTTAGATTAGCTAAATGAGGGCAAATATTTGTTGGTTTCTTTGCTGTTTTCTTGAGCCAGGTATTGGGACTCTCCCAGAGTAACTAAGAGTCTTCCAGAATCTCAGAGCAACTCCTGGCTCCTGTATTCAATTAACTTCTCTCCAGAGATCTGGAGAGTGACAGTGTGCAATCATTTAATTATTTTATGACTATGTCTGGGATTCTGTCATTTTTATCATTATATCTCTGTTACCTGACATAGTGCCTTGTACAAGGTAGATAATGAAATATATTGAATTGAATTTAGTTTATGTTGATGCAAATATGGGGACTTGTCACACTAATATTATGATGAGTCAAAATTCTAGATATGAATTGTATTTCAGCTGATTTTCAAAACTCTGTACTGTATACTCAATACTCTACTTTCTATTTCTCAGCAATTTCTAGGGACCTGGTTCTACTTTGATCATTTGTTTCTGAGTTCCTCTCTGAGTCTAATATTTTCCTATACAATATCATATGCTACCAATCTTGTCCTAATTCTCTTCATCCTAGCCTATTCTGCTGCATCTACAACCCTCTGTAAACCACATTCTGCTGTTTTAGAATGAGTCAAATGGACTTATCATAATCAAAATACACTGGTTATCCAGAAAGTAAAAAAGAAATCTTAATAGACCACAAAATAATTGATCATTGGTCATTTTTAAATGTGATCCAGTAAGTTGCCCTTTTAAAGTTCTTTGAGATCTTCAGAATATAGCTATTATATTCACATAAAATATAGCTAAGATATAAACAATTTAATATTCATAAAGCAAATAGATTATGTCTGTTCTTAGCTATACTAGCACAGTAAGAGCCCTTAGAAGGGGAGAGTTGGTCTTTCTTACCACACAAAAGTCTTTTTAGCTTACTCTGTAGCTGAAATAACACTTATGGTAGTCATCTCACAGCATGAAGCATGAAAGGAATATGTTCACATTGGGAACATATCTTCCCACTTTATCCCTTCCTTTGTCCCCCACCCCAATCCTCTTACCCCACAGTTAACAGCAGAAGCTTAATATGGGACAAGGCTTGAGAAATATTTCTGACTCTCTGGATCTCTGGGAGTAGAGTATCCCTAGCACACAATGAGTATCACATATTCATAAATCATATGTCTATATTAGAATTTGCTCTATTTTGATAATTGGATCTTTATTACATATTAAAAATCAAACTTTGGTTCATAATACAAATGATCTCCTAAGATTAATGCCCTTTGGTTAATATGGTGTTATAATTGCTTCTTCCCCAGAGAGTTATCATTTAGAACAGTTATAAAAGTAGAATATCAGAATAAATACTTCAAGACCATAGATAAAAAATGTAAACAATTAGTAACAGCTAGAAGCAAAGCTAATTCTCAGTTGGTCCATAATGCCAGCTATTTAGTGCAAATTAACAAATGGCATTTTTATGCAAAGAGCCTAAAAGCTAGCATTCTCATTTTTCAAGTGAGATCAATAATTTAACAAATACTAATGTCTTCAACAAAGGATTCCAGAAATAGAGAAATAACTTTATTCAAAAGTAAGTGAAATGTACTGAAAATTTTATTTCATTTTATTTTTTTTTAGGTTTTTGCAAGGCAAATGGAGTTGAGTGGCTTGCCCAAGGCCACACAGCTAGGTAATTATTAAGTGTCTGAGGCTTGATTTTAACCCAGGTACTCCTGACTCCAGGGCCGGTGCTCTATCCACTGTGCCACATAGCCGCTCCTGAACAAAATAAGATGAAATTGGGGAAGATGAGTTAATGATGTAGTTAATGAAGGCAAGAGCCATAAAAACAAAAACTATTACCAACAATTGATATATAAGACAATAAATTAGGTTTAAGACATTAGACAGTGAGGTAATCCTTTATTTTTTTCAAAAGAATGAGTCTAAACTAAACATGAAGATTCTTTACTTTGTTATTGTTTAGCCTGATGATACCTATTTATAGCTTAAGCTTAGTAGGAAGACAATATGTTGGATAAATGATTGAACACCGATTTTTAGCATTAGGTTACCATGAGAGATTAATTTTGAACAGATCAACAGAAGCATATTTAAATATATTAAATGATTATTAGAGCTGAAAGAAAACTTACAAGCTCAGTTCAACAAACATTAAACATTAACAATATCTGAGTTTTCAGTGATAAATGAGGATACAAACCTGGAAACTAGAAATAGTTCTTACCCTCAAAGAGCTTACATTCCAATTAGGGGATACAAAGAAATATATAGGATGAATAAGTCCAAGATAATTTGGAGGTTGTGATTGCTAACAAATCAGGAAAGGTAAGAAAGTTTTTCTTTAGAAAGTGGGACACTGGGGTAGCTGGGTGTTGCAGTGGATAGAGCACCGGCCCTGGAGTCAGGAGTACCTGAGTTCAAATGTGACCTCAGATACTTAATAATTACCTAGCTGTGTGGTCTTGGGCAAGCCACTTAACCCCATTTGCCTTGCAAAAACCTAAAAAATAAAAGAGGGTGGGACACTTAAGTGAAGTGAGCAGAACCAAGAAAGCATTGTGATCACATTAATGGTAATATTATACAATGACCAACTGCAAATGAGTTAGCTATTCTCAGCAAAACAAAGATCCAAGACAATTCTGAAGGACATATAAAAAATGTTATCCACCTTCAGAGAAAGAACTGAAGCTGTCTGAACGCAAATCAAAGTATTTATTTTTTACTTTCTATATTTTTTCATGTTTTTTTTTCCTGTATTTTCTTTCACATGACTAATATGGAAATGTTTTGCTTGACTGCACATGTATTACCTTTATCAAATTGCTTGTTTTCTCAATGAGAAGGGAAGAAAGGAAGGGAGGAATTTAGAATTTAAAATTATAAAATACAAGGATTAAAAAGTATTTTTTCATGTACTTGAGAAATATTTTTGGGAAATTAAATGAAATGCTAAAATAAAAAAAAGTTGGGACACGAGCATTACTTTGAAGGCAGCAAAGTGCTCTTAGAGGCAGAGGAGAGAATAGAATTCATCCCAGGTCTAGGGAAAAGCTGGTGCAAAAGCATGGAGATGGGAAATGGAAAGCTCAATTCAGAGAATAAAAAATATAGATTGAGAATAATGTAAATAAGTCTGGAATGATAACCAGAAGTTTGATTATAACAGACTTTAAAAGTCCAGCTGAGAAGTTTGTATTTTATCCTAGAGACAAGAGGGAGCCATTGGGATAATAGAATCACATTTGTATTTTAGCAAGATTATTATGGTGACTGAATACAGGCTGGATTAGGGAGGCAGAGAGTCTGAAAGCGATGCATCCATTTAGAAGGTTGTTGAGGTGATAGGTGATAAAAGCTTGGACATGGGGAATGTCTATGATAGTCCTCGTTTTACAGATTAGGAAACTGAGGTCCAGAGATTTGCTCCAAGATAAAAAGTCTACAAATGATGGTAACAGGACTAGGATTCTTTCTTCATCTACTTCTCCTTGCTTCACAAATCATGTTTTATTTATTTGTGCCCCACTTCTACTGACTCTACTTATGAAGTGGAGAGAAGAGCAATCTTTTGACAGAGTGCCAGCAATCCACTTGGGAAGCACCAAGAATTGTAGAGGTAAAAAGAAGGTAAGGCAAGCAGACTTATTTAGTATATATACATACATATATATATATATATATATATATATATATATATATATATATATATATGTATATATACTCATTCTCCAGGATGAGTTTTCTTCAAGTAGAAAGTATATGGGCATTTATTTATGGGCTATAGGAGAGTGAGGGAAATCTCATCATTTTTCTAACTCTTCATGAAAGGGGTTAGGCATGACCATGGTCTGATGACAAACAGCTGTCCTGCCACAGGAGCAGAATGAGTACTATTGGTTGAAAATGATGATGGTGTGGTGCTTCTGTTATGCTAAATAGACAACCCTAAGATGATCACTACTTGGTAGTGATGGGACTGGGCCATCATGACCATTACACGAGGCACCCCAGAGTAAGTAGACCAAAGGTTCATTACCCATTTTAGCACAATGCATCATTTTGCTTAAATGTAGGTGTTGAGTGAACACAAATTAAGGATAAATTTATTCATTTCCTAAATTAGAGTTTGGACTAGCAAACATATAATTTCCTTTCAGCTATGTTATTCTCTGTTTCTAGGTCTTGTTTCTTGGATCTATCTTTGCAAATATAAATAACTGTGGAGCTCTGAATCTCAGAAGTAGTTGGCAAAGTCAAATGACTGGTCTCTGAATTATAATTTAGTTGTTTATGAAGAGTTCTGGGTACTCTAACCAACACTGGCATTCATTTATCAGGCCTGGTTTGTTGTTGTTGTTTTTGATTTGATGAGTCTTTTCCAGACAGTAGCCTGAGGCAGCTTTCATCAGCCTTGGCCTTTATGTGTTTTCTTTTGTGGTCAGTAATCTATGCCTACTTTGCTTTTGAAATTATTTTATATTACTAATTTTGGTGGCAGAAGCAGCTTGGTGATGAAATGGATAGAACACTGGGCCTGTAGTCAGGGACCTGAGATCAAATCCAGCCTCAGAGACTAATTAGTTATATGATCTTGGAAAAGTCACTCATTCTGTTTGCCTCTGTAAATATCTGTAAAATGAAATCTGTAAAATGAGCTGGAGAAGGAAATGACAAATCATTTTAATTTCATTACCAAGAGAACCCTGAAAAGGAGTCATGGAAAGTCAGAGAGAGAGCAACAACAAAATCTCTTATTGATATAAATGAAAATTACACAGAATTCAAATTTTCACATTTTGGTCTTTTCTGTTGTCATATTTCTTAAATATGTTGGTTTTATTTTTGGAGAACAAGGGTCTCTGATAGACCATGTCATTAATTTGGGTTCTAATTCCAAATCTGTGATCATTTAAATAAAGATCAAATGCTACTTAATAAACTTTTTCTTCATAGGGCATGAAAAGGTTTGAATAAAAAGCTTAAAATGATTTAAAGAAAAAAATTTACCTGGATTTTCAACCTTGAACTGCACAAACTCAATTATTCCCTCTCCTTCATCTCTCACATACAAACAGTTGTCAAATCTTATCAGTTCTGCTTCCATAGCATCCCCTGTCCCCCATTTTCTCATGTATGTGTTCACCACCCTTAGTACACACTTTTAAGCACCACTTACTTGAATTGCTTCATCAGCTTCTTAATTGTTTGATAGCTTTTAATCTCTCCTTTCTTCAGTCCATTCTCCACACAACTATGAAAATAATTTTTCTAAAACACGTGCTTGACTATGTCATCCTAAGTCTCAAGGAGAATCTTCAGTCTCTCCCTATTGCCTCTCGTATAAAAATATAACCTCTTCAGTTTGGCACTTAAAGTTCCTTACAATATAGCTCTAGCCTAGTTTTCCAATCTAAAAACATTGGTTCATTTCATGAACTCTGCAATTGAACTAACTGCTCTTCCCTGAACTCAGAACTCCTTGTTCCATCTCCATGCTTTTATAAAGGCTGATCCCCAAGCCTTTTCACCTGAGTATTTTAGAATCCTTAAGATTCCTCCAAGGCTCATCTCTTGTGCTACCTCATATAAAGAGAGCTTTTCCTGATCCCCTTTGTAGCTACCATTTGTTTTCTTTTCTTCCTCTTATTCCATTCCCTCTTCCTCCTCCAATTTTCAGCTATGTTATTGTATCCCTTCAGTAGAATATATTTCCAGGAGACAGGGACAATATTTTATTTTTATCTTTGTACCCCAGGGTCTAGCATATAGTAGTACTTAATGCATGTATTATTAAATTGGATTTATGCTATTTACATTCATCTCTTTATTTACATATAATCTTAGAAGATAGTTGCAAATCAAAGTCATCTATCAATTAAAATAAGTTCCCTGAAGACTTCTCCTAATGAATAAAAGTATGAACTTTATTAGCATTGTCTGGGGTACTCTACATATTTCAATTTAATAAAAACACTCTTAACTGTTATTTAGTCTTTACATCAATTCAATTTGCATATAATTCACATTATATAACTTTTTACTCATCTTGACCAATAAGCAGAAAGTTATTTACAAAGCTATACACACAGACACAAATTTGTCTTCTATATTATATATCTATATCTATCCACATCTATATATACAGATTTTGTGGAGATTTTAATAAGAGACCAATAGCAAAAACCCCAGTGCCAGTTATCTAGATCTGATATCTATATCTATCTATCCATCTATCTATCATCTATCCATCTATCCCTCTATCCATCTATCTACCTAGCTGTTTAGCTATCTAGTTTTCTAGCTATCAAGATATCTTTACTAACTAGTATTCAGGTGACCTAAAAAAAAAGAAAAATGAGTTCCCCTCACAAATGTAGCTTCCTCTCTGTGCACACTCACATTTGCTTATGTAGCACAAGACCATTCAAATAATAACATCAATTTTTTTTTCTTAGAGGCTGAGTCTTCTTATCTGGCCCAGGCTGGAAGTGCAGCAGACACTCACACACAGTCCAATTCCTCTACTAATTTGACTTCCATTTTGGGCTGATTTTCTTCTCCGTAGGCAATCTGGTGGTTCCCTGGTCCTAGGCACTTAGTATATTGCTACTGGATTTAGAACAGAGAACCGATTGACTTTTAGCCTTACCCCAATCAGAACTCTACCAACTCCAGCCTCAACTTTCCCAGTATCAGGAATTATAGGCATCTACCATAATACCCAGCTTCCATTTTTTGTTTTACTGGAATTTTGTTGAAGTAGAACAAGTTAGTGAACTAATGGCTATAACTTGAAAAATCTTTGCTTTAGGAAAATATTTTTGTTGTATTACTATTTAACCTATGAGATTTATACGTTAGGAGGATTCAGTCCATTATTTCACTAGATTTATATAAATGTTATTCCAATCATATTCACTCAAGAAAACTGTTGATCCAATATCAAGTGATGGTATCTGGTGCTATTTTAAATCATTGTTTCTAAGTTCTTTGTATAAATTTTATTTTAGGTTGAAATATTTAGAATTTTCTTAATGTGAGTTTATTCTTGCTAATTAAATAATTTAATCTATAAATATAGGAAGGGCCATGAAATTCCTAGCTGGGAAGGACATTACAGTTTTCCTCATTAGACATTTATATTTTATAAATGAGGAAATAATAATGGGATTTGAACTTAAATCTTCTGATTTTGAATCCAAAGTTCTTTTTACTGAATGTTTCTGTTTTTAAGAATGACTAAAAATAACCATATATAACACAAGTCATATAGTAAAACTAATCTCATTACTTTATAGTCACACTTAATTTTTAATTAATTTGCTTTATGTAGATGAAACCACTTTAAATGTTATTTCTTTTTCTCTTTCCCCTTATAAAAAGAAGTCATATATCCTGAGGAAATATATACACATCTACCAATTCTACTTTCTCAGGGGATGGTGAAGAGGATGAAGGTGAAAGAAGAGGGTGAGGTGAACTGTGAAGTGTGGTATGTGTTGGGGTCAGGATAGGGACAATGAGAAGAGAAGAAAAAACTGAAGACATTGTCCCCTCTCATTTTGTAATGAAGTAGGATGCAAGGTACTTCACCTAAGAAATTGGTGGACTCTATGTTATGGAGACGTAATGGTTGTCAGAAAATTGGAGGGAGGGTGAGAAATACCACCAGCAGCAACACCCCTTCCACATGTAGTCTGTGAGCCCACGCTGAAAATGAATGGTAAAACATCTTCCTGAGGAATCCTTATACCATGGAGCTAGAAAGGACTCTGGACATAATAAATCTTTTGATATTGTAATTTATCAACCTAAATCTCTCCTCCCTTTAATTGACAAATTCCTTTAGCAAGGGTCTTCATTTCCTGATCATTTGCTCATCCACCCCTTTCTGAATCTATTTTATCCCTTGGCTTCCATGATACTGTTTTCTTCTATTATTTTTTCTGATTGCTATTTTGCTGTATTATGAACTATCTCCTGCTTCCCAAACATGCATATCCTCCACAATTCTGTTCTTCATCCTCTTCTTTCTCTCTTCTCTCTCCCACAATGGTTTCATCTGCTGCAATGTTCAATTATCTTTATGCAAATGATTCTCCAATCTCTATATCTAGGGTATCTAAATGTTCCTCCAAATTTCAGTTATGCAGTGTCAACTGCTTACTGGATATTTGTTCCTATTTGTCTCAACATCATCACCAACTCAACAGGTCCACAACAGAACTCCTCTTCCTACTAAACCCGGACTTTTTACAAACTTTCCTATTTTTTTGTTGAGTACTTAGATCTGTGTAGAGTCATCCTAAACTCTTCAATATCACCTTCTCATCCCCCATGCCAATTTGTTCTATTCTGTTAATTCTGTCTTTACAAATCTCTTGGCATATTTTTCTCCAACCATATACAACTACAACATTAGTTTAGGCTTTATTATTTTAGGGTTCTTTCATATGAGTGATTGTAAATCCATGGATTTAATTATCAACTCTGGGCAGTTGATCCCTAGATTTATATATCTATTCCCAAACTTTTTCTTGAGCTCCAGGCTTGCCTTCCAAGCTTCCTATTCAATATTCCATTTTATGACATTTCAAACTCAAGATGTCCAATACAGGACATATCTTTGCCCATATACCACACTGCAAGGTGTTCAGATTTCTTATTGTTAACACCATCGTCTTTCAGTACCTCAATTTCACAACTCAAGTACTAATCTTGACTTCTTATTTTTCCTCACCCCATATAGCCAACTAGTCATCAAATCTTGTTTCTAAATCCTTGATATCTCTTACATCTGCCCCCCTTCTCACTAATAGCAGAGTAACTTCTTTCCTTCTAATTGAACTTTCCTACCTTAGATTTTCTCCCTATATTAATTCGTCCTCAACCTAACTTCTCAAAAGAGAAGAGAGATGGTATAATAGTGTAAAGGGTACTGTATTTAGAATCAGGAAGAACTGGATTCAAATTCTTCTTTAGATGATTATTAGCCATATGATTAGGGTATGTTTGTGCCTCAGTTTTCTAACCAAGGATAAAATAGAAATTCCTTTCTTTGACTTTTAAAACCCTTCATATTCTGCCCCCAATATATCATTCCAGACTCATTATACACTGCTCTACTTCTTTTACTGTCCTTCTTGTTCCTCATTCTATCTCCCATCTCTAGGTCTTTTCACTGATGAACTCAGCCTTATATGATCTCTCTTTTCCTTCAAGTTCCTGCTCTAGCTCTGCCTTCTGCATGAAGACTTTCCTGATTTTCTAGCTCCTCATGTCCTCCTTCCCAAATTAGTGTATTTATTTATATATTTTTTCAATACATACTTGTTTGGGTACAAATTGTCTCCTCTATAGGTTTGCATATTGTCTCCTATAGCAATAGCTTTTTCCTTTCCATTTTTGTCTCTCCAAGCACCTAGGAAAGTGACTGGAATACATATAGTGATCAATTTATATTTTTTGGATTGAATTAAATTTCAAAAATAGTTTCTCAATCAGAGATTTCTCTTTGGTTTCCCTGTTTTTAATAAAGCATTATCAGATAACATTGTAAACTCTGGGTTTGGGATTCATGAACTATCCCCAGTGTGTTGAGGAGTTCTGTGCTGCAGATTTCCTATCTTCCCCTTTTCCCCAAAGTTTATACATCTAGAGGCCTTTAGTGTTTCAGAGAGATTTTCATACAAAGATTGCTCTGGAATAAAGAATTTCCTGAGCAAATTTAATTAAGCTCAGTTCATGTTTGAGTGAATCTTGCTGTAGAGTTATCAGGGTCTAAATTAATGAAATATTATCAATCCATACCATCAATATATCTCTTACCTATAACTTTTAGCAGCTTAATGAAATAAAGCTGTTAATTGACCTATAATTGCTAAAATTTATACAAAGAAATTTTGATGAATGGCACAAAGTCCCATGATATTAATAACATAATAAATGACAAACTGTGACATGGAGGTCTTAAACATGTCTTAAAGCTGACAGGTCCTCTTCACAGTAGTCCTCACCACTTAACCTGTCAGGGGTTAATGCTTGGTCATCAATTAAGCAAAGCATTTTGAGATCTGGTTTTCTTTTGCTCCTGAATTCTTGGCAAAATTATTTTCATTTCTTTTGGGTTGTAATGATTTCATATTTTTTCACTTTCCTGATGCAATTCTTTCACTTTAAATTTTGTACTGGAAAAATGTATCCTCTGCTATAGCCAGACTGATCTATTCAAAGTTATCCAAACCTACTTGGATCATTCCCACCTCTGTTTGATTCAATTTCCTTTATCTGTAAAAATAGTAGAAAAAGAAAATGGTCAACCACTCCAATATCTAAAGAAAACCTCAAATGATGTCACAAAGAGTTCAACATGACTGCAAATGAATGAACAACAGCAATCAGAAATAATTAGACATAAATGGGTAGACAGCAAGGTATGGTAGAAAGGACACAGTTTTGGGGGTCAGAGATGCATCTAAATACTACTTCTGAGACCCACTACCTGTTTGACCTTGATCAAATGACTCATGCTACTTCTATGGGTCTCAGTTTTTCTCATCTTTAAAATGATGAACTACATGTTTCTAATGTATTTTCTAGCTCTAAATCTATGATATAATGATTTATGGACATAAGTAAACACCAGATCAGTTAGAACATGTTATAGAAAGGTAGAGATTCTTTTTTTTGTAAGGCAATGGGGTAAAATGGCTTGCCCAAGGCCACACGGCTAGGTAATTATTAAGTGTCTGAGGCTGGATTTGAACTCAGGTACACCTGACTCCAAGGCTAGTGCTCTATCCACTGCACCACCTAGCTGCCCTGGATGGTAGAGATTCTTGTGAGAGCAAATTAGGGAAGAATAATTTTCCAGCTAAAAGGAGCATCCCTTTTCAAATTATCCTAGAGTACTTAATAGCTCCTCTGCCCCTATCATCTACTTGGTATCAAAACCATTTCTATAACTGTTGTTTTTTACTTCACAGAATATAAGCTATCTGAGAGGAGGAACTGTGTCAATTTTTCATCTGTGGAATCCCTTGTGCCTATTTCAGTGCTTGGTATTTAATAAATGTTTGTCTAATTAGATTGGCTTCAGGGTAACTAGTAGAGTGATTTGTCCATAATGGGTTCTAGATGCATATTTTAACATTGAAGCTGTGCACATTAACTTTTGTCATCCTTATGTGGAAGACCTTATTTTATTCAAATCTCTCTCTCCCTCCCACTTCCATTGCAATTATTGCTATTTTCTTCTTGATTTTAAAGGGAGTGCTATTGTAGATGCAGTTGTGGTTGGAAACAACTCTGGACCTGGAGTCAGGAGATCTGATATCAAATTCAACCATTGACCATTGGGCAAATTAATTTATCTTTGCTCCAGTTTCCTCAATATAATATATATTTAAATAGATTTTACTTTTATATTTATAGAATAAAGCAAATATTTACATAATATGGTATAATAAAAGATGATTTCAATGAACCTGTAAATCTACTATGTATAAATGGCTATTCCTTTTCTATTCCTTTTAAACATTCAACAAAGTTATTATGTAAATTTCTTTTTTCTTTCCTCTGGAGATGGCCACCATTTTACATATATATATATATATATATATATATATATATATACACACACACACATATAATATATATGTACACACACAGAATATAAATGTACATATATTATACTGATAAATAGAAGGATATATGCATATATACATGTATATGTATATGTATATGTATATGTATATGTATATGTATATGTATATGTATATGTATATGTATATGCATATACACACAAACACCCTTCCATTTATCAGTTCTTTCTCTGGATGCAAATGACATCTTTCCTTATTTGTCCTTTATAGTTGATATGGATATTTATAATAATAAAAATGGCTTATTTGCTCAAAGTCATTCATAAAATATATTATTGTCACTATGTACAACATTCTCTTGATTCTGCTCATTTTGCTCTTTATTATTTCATGTACATCTTTTCATATTTTTATAAGACCATTGAGCTCATCATTTCTTAAAGCACAGTGGTATTCCATCTCAATCATAACCACAACTTGTCCAGTCATTCCTGAACTTATAGGCATCCCTGCAATTTCTAGTTTTTGTTTTGCCATTCAAAGAGAGACACTATAAATATTTTAGAACATATAGGTACTTTTGATTTTTTCCCAAATCATCTTTGTAAATAGACCTAGTAGTGATATTGTTGAGTCAAAAGTATATAGAGGCAATTTTAATACCTCTTTGGGCACAATTCTAGATCACTCTCCAAAATGGTTGGATCAGTTCACAATTCCACCAAAAATGAACTAGTATCTCAATTTTTCTATAACTATAAAATGATAATGACATCACCTGACTTCCAGGTATAAAAATCAAATGAGATATTTGTAAAGCATTGCTGTACATGTGTAGTACAGCAGGTATTGAATAAAAAATTCATTTTTCCCCCTGTGGCTGTGTAACTAGAGCCGACCTCAAAGCCTGGAAGACCACATAATAACTGTGAGACTCCAATCAGCTTGTTTAACTTCTCTAGTTGACTAGTGTCTAGGCTACTTTCTAAACCTCCTAAATTGTAGAGAAGATTCTGATCTCAAAACAATAGCAACAACCAAAAACTCCAGGGAGTTATCTTAACCAAGTATTCCCTGTATTAAGGACATCATAGGCTTAATTTCCACACCCCTGTGGTACCATATTGCTTATACATAGGTCCTCTCTACCACTGCTTATTCAGTCTTCTAAATCTGCTTATGTAGCTCTTGACAGTCTCTGTTGGGGAGAATGGATTGTATTATTTGTGCTTTAAAAACAAAAGTGAAATAAATTTGAGAATGCCTATATTGTAACTGGGAATATTAGGGTAGAAGGACTTAGACAAAGTTGGAGATTCAGCCTGGGTGGATTATAGCTAAGGACTTTCTTTCTGTAAAGTTCAACTAAATTCAAGGTTACTCAGGAATTCACAGATACAGGCTACTGTCAATGGAGTTTAAGGACAATTATTGAACAAGAAGCTATGCCTAGGCCCAAAGTTGAACAATTGTCAGAGAGTAGGTTTTCAGAATTTTAATCAGTACCCATACAGTCATAGGATTTAATACAAGTGCGGTGGTGATCAGAACATCATAATAGTAACTGACATTTATGTGCCTCATTTGATTTCTCCCTACATTCTTGTGGGGTAAGCACTATAGTTATTATACCCATCTTTTTTTTTTCTTTTAGGTTTTTTTTTTGCAAGGCAAATGGGGTTAAAGTGGCTTGCCCAAGGCCACACAGCTAGGTAATTATTAAGTGTCTGAGACCGGATTTGAACCCAGGTACTCCTGACTCCAGGGCCGGTGATTTATCCACTGCACCACCTAGCTGCCCCTTATTATACCCATCTTACAGTTGAGGAAACTGAAGTTCACAGAAATATGTGACTTGATCAATAGGAAATCCTAGAAATAAAAATCAGAACCCAGGGGTTTCCTGCCTTCAGTTCCAGGACTCTCTCTTCTTTATTCTCTCCCCTAAGAACATTAATTCCCTTATGCTGACTATATGAAAATGTAACTTTGAAAACTTAGAAAATACAAATAGATAATTAGCAAAAAAAAATCTTTTCAGCCATCTGCTTTCCTCTTGGTCAATCAGTGATTCAACAGTTTTCGTGATGGTTATAGTTTTCAAGCATTCCAGATTTTTCTTCAGTATATCTGTATATCTTATTAAATTGCCTTGACAATCTAACTGTGAATTTCAGTCTATTTTTGAATGAGTTCACAGTAATGATCAATATTAACTTCCCTCTGACAGATGGCAACTTTTGTTCCTCCAGCCAATTAACCAGACTTTGTAGCTAAGGTTTGGTCATCCACAATACATGCCACAATAGAAAGAAAGTTTTATACCTTGCAAAGAAGTAACCAAATAACAATCTAAAAGTCATGGTTTCCCAACATTTTGGGAAGTAACAGTTTCTGCTTACATAATCATGATTCACATTTATGTAATACTTTGTAGCATTAAAAGTTGTTTCCTTTAAACAAGACTGTGAAGTGAATAATACAAGTAAAATAATTTCCATTTCATAGAGGATAAAACATTTAGTGCAGGGTTACAGGTTGAGAAAATGGATGAACAGGACTGAACTCAGGTTTTCTTACTTGAATGTATTTTCCAGTAAGTCTGATGCTTCTCATATTTGCATTGAAGAGGACTATTATTGTTAAATAGGAAAGCCTTCTCTCATTTACACTGATATGCATAGTAGTTTGTATATTGTCTTTCATGTTAGAACTTCTTGAGGGCAGCAACAATGCCTTTTACCCTCTGTATTCTCAACAGTTAGCATAGTGTCTGGTATACAATAATTGCTTAAAAATATTTGTTGACATTGACTACTATCATGGTATCATGGTATTGTATATTAGAAGTCTAGCCTTGGAATTGATGTTTAATTACAAATCTTGGCTATGTGACTATAAGGCAGTCATTTCATTTTTTAAACTTCAATTTCCTTATTTGCATGAGAGGTAGCATGTTGTGCATGGTGGTGGACAAGCTTTGAAGTTAGAAAGACTTGGATTCAAGTCCTACTGCTGAGAGATATTGAACCCTGGATAAGTCACTTAACCCATCCAACCCTGGATCAGCAATCCAAGTGAGTTAATAATCTGCTTCCAAGGAAGGAATGGACATATTAGAAATTCCTGCAATATATGAAATAATGGATATGGATTCAAATTGTAATAATAATAACAATGATGATGATGATGCCATTGTTCTACATTTAATTTTAAATGATTTCTCTGATAGAGCATGTAAGACAATAAGAGTTTACATATGTATGTGATCCTACATTGAGTATCTAGGTTATTTTGTTCAATGAGAATGCTGTGAATTTCTTTGGAAAGTTGTGAAATAAGTAGATTTCCTTAAGGAAAAACCTCTAATCCCTGTTGAGCATAACACTATAAATGGGTCTTGTTATTTTAAAGTAAGCATTTCAGGAAAAAGAAAATTCTTTGGAAGCCTGAAAGAGAAGCAAGTTGAGAAATGCTTAAATGATTGTTTTGTGACCATTCAATTTATTATCAATGCTTAATGGTTTGGGTTTGAATGTTTAACTTTAGCCCAGTCTTTATCTCTTAGTGGAATAAGGTTGCTTTCAACTTCTTGAATCTTTATCTGAGTTCTGGTCCTGTGTCAGTCTCATAAAATAGGATAAGCTTTGGTTATTAAAATTGGAAGGAACCACAGAGATCATGTAGGCAATTTACTAGCTGCAAGCTCATCAAGTTGATCATAGATCAATACATTAAAAAAGCCTTTACTTGATCCTGACTTATGCCCAAGTTTTCATTGCTAATATCTCTTCATCTTTCCTGCCCAACTCTCAGGAAGATTCAGGCTCCTCAGCAACCATTTCTTTTTCAATTCTTGCAATTTTGTGTCTTATTCCCACCATTCTATTACTCTAGTTTTCTCCAGTCAACCATTCAATGAACAGTTATTCATTTAACACCTATAAAACATGAAGCTCTATAGTCACTACAAGACATTTTTAAACATTGAACTAAAGTCCAATGAACTTTTCTCAGACCTTGTTGTCTCTCTCTGCAGCTTTAATGTTTGGTCTCATTCCTTCTCTCATTTTCCTCTCCATCTACTTTCCTGGATGCCATCTCCTCCCTTACCTTCTATAACAGTATTCTCTTAAGGTTTTTCTCCCACCTTCTTGACCACTCCTTCTCAGTCTTTTTTAAAAACCAGATTATCATCAATCTCCTGCCATATTAGTGTGTGTTTACTCCAATCTTATATGGATTTAAGAAGCATTTCTTTGCACATGGTTCCCAAATCTACATTACAATCCTAATTACTGTAATTGCTTGGTGACATAGAAGTCTAGAATACATTCTGGAGAGGAATGCATTATATCCTAACCTAAATACACTCCTTAAATGGAGTTTTGGGGAATTAGAAGGAGAGATTTCAAGGTGGAGGCCACAAAAGTGGAGGGTTCTTGCAATGTGTGATTTTCATTACTGGAATGGAACTTTTATGACTAGACTAGCCTCAGGATGCAGAGTTAGGGCAATCTGGGGAACAGTGTGGAGAAGGATGAAATTTCTTAAAATATGTAATATGAGTTGATTGTAGGGATTATAGTTGCCCAACTACACAAAAAACCCACAGAGGCAGAGTTTCAAGCCAATAGCACTTTATTAAAGGATCCTTGGCCAGCTCTAATGAAGTGGATCTCAGATTCTTCCTCATGATCTGAGAAGCCCCCTTCTTCTAGAACCTTATTTTCATAAGGCTTGATATAGATTTCATACCAAACACTTTAAAGAGGTTATCCAACATAAGAATCCCATTGGTTGATAGATCTTGATTTGTGGGTCAAAAATAATATATCAGTAAGAAGGGAGAAAGGGGTCTTGGTTTGGGTGGAGCATGGGGTATCTCCACTAAATGGTCAAAAGATAGTTTCCTACTCATATTGGACAAAAGCAAATGATTTGGAGGTACAAAAATAAGTTGGGGGACTTTTCATGCCATTGAGTCACTTTTTCCATGTTGGGCTTAGTCACCATAACAAGGAAAAACAAGGATGGAGGGCTTTTAGTTGGCTTCCTATGATTAGACATGTAGGCATTAGAATCTATAGTTCCCAACTCTGTGGCCTAATACACAGAACTTATAATCACTGCCCCTGTGGAATCATATCAAACTGATTAGAATAGAGTGTTGGTACAAATGAATGATTTCCCATATAACTTACTCTTACTACACATGAGTATTAATATCAAGTGTCAAAATAGGGATATAAGTATTCTCTGAAGTTTTTGGCACTGTTATGGAGGATGTCCAGTACAGACTGAATGGAATAGTGATTCTGTAGAGATGTCTTTTTTTCAGATGACATTGGGCTGATTGATACAAACTCTGAAAACTTGAAGAACTTCCAAAATGAGATTTATAATCACACCAGAGAGTGTAACCTAATTATTCACAAATGGAAAAGTCCAGTGTATGAAGGATGCCTATCATCCAGACTTTTTTATGTCATTATATGGAGAGTTAGTATATCTATTCTATCAGTACCTATAGATACTGAGGATGCTCAGTGAAATGAGACCAGAACTGAACATCAGAGGCAGAATTAGTTGGATTTCATTTGCAAATTGTGCCATATTTTTTTAATGACTCAAAGGTTCTCCTTGTCAAAGAGTGCCCCCCCCCTTAAGTAGAAATATTCTTCTGATTTACATGTCATGGAATATTGTAGTTTCTGAAGAATGAAGTTACAGGTAAACCAAGGAGGAGACTCTTGAGTAGGTATGATCAGGCTGCAGCTCATTCACAAGAAAGTATTATGAAGAAGAAGTGGTTCAATAAATATCTAATTAAAGAACTATATGACCAGAAAAAGAGTAGGGCCAATAATTAAGCAAGAGTAAGGGAGAACTGATGGACAGTTCATGTACTCCAAGGACATCCATGCAATATCATGAGATCTACTAGAAATTCCTTGGGACCTTAGATGGATCTCTCCCTGTTGAAAATTTGTGGGAAGTCAGGAACAAACAAAACACATATAAGATGCCACATTATAGCCTGGATTTTTGATCAGTATTCATGACAATGTGATCACAAATCCATCAATGTATTCAAATGAACTGGTACAAATCCCACACCCTTTTTGAAAAAAAAATTAATTAAATTTATTTTTTGGTTATATTTTAAGTTCTAAACTAATTCTTTCCCCACTACTCATCCCACACTTCAGAAGGCCACAATTACACACACACACACACACACACACACACACACACACAAGTATGCATGGGTTCATAAAACCATACTATGCAAACTTTTATTTAATACTTATTTCTCTGGAGGTGGCTAGCACCTTTTTCTTTCATAGGTCTTTTGTAGTTGACCTGAATAGTTATAACTCAGAATAGCTTAGTTGTTGATAATTATTCTTTGAATATTATTGCTATTGCTAGGTGCAGCATTCTCTTGGCTCTGCTCATTTCACTCTTGAATATTTAATGCAAGTCTTTCCAAGTTTTTCTACAATCAACTTGTCCATTATTTCTTACATAACAGTAGTATTCTTCACAGGCCTCAGTTTCCTTACCTGCAAAATGGGAATAATACTTCATGGTTATTATGAGGGATGTTATTCATAAACTATATTGTATAAATATGAAGTGTTGTTATTATTGTCTTGTAGCTAACAGAAAATTGATTTCCAAAATAATGTCACTTGGGGACTTACTTTTTTCTATAATTTAGGAGGTTGCACAGTCATTATTCTTCAGTACCATCTCTGCAATACTTAATAATCAAGCTTCCTGTGTTCCATCTGATTCCTCTTGCAGACATTTTGCAAAGCACAGCCACTTGTCTGTTGTGATCTCTTACAGTCTTGCACCTGTTTTTCTTTCATCAGGACTTCTGCATTCTTGGCTCATCTGCAGATGTGAACACATTTTTTATAGTGTAAATAGTCTGTATCACAGGCTTTGTCTGGTTCGAATACTTTAAAGGAGAGAAAAATGAACTTGTCTGGAAATTCAACCTAACAGATATTCTTCTCAAAATCATATTTTTCTTCCCAAACATATTTTAGGCAAATAGATTGAGTTTCATGTAGCTTTTGAGCATTCCTAGTAAAGGATTAAAGTATGTGCTCCTGTTTGGCTCCAGTTAGTAGCAGCTTAGAGTTAGCCAGGTGCCATAAACTGAGCCTCTATTCTGTATCTGGAGCACAGTGTGAAGTCCTTGGAAGGGTTAAAAGCATGGTGGCACATGCTTGTAATCCTTGCTACTGTGGTGTATGGATTTATTGATTTTGAGAATTCTGAGCTGTAGCTGGGGTAAAGCCAATTAGGCATCCACCCAAAGTCTGGCTCCAATATGGTGAATTCCCTGAAGTGCTTGGCCTCCAGGTTTTCTAAATTGGTCAGAAACAGGTCTAAATCAGCCAGAAAAATGGAGTAGAATTAATTCTACTGCAATCAGTATTTGATTTGGACCTGTGAGAGTCCTCTTTACTTCAAACATGGGCAAGGTAGATAGACCCAATTTAATTTATTTGGTGGGGAGAAGGAGCAGCTGGAGGAGGAGAAAGAGGGGGGGGAGAGAAAGAGGGAGAGAGAGAGAGAGAGAGAGAGAGAGAGAGAGAGAGAGAGAGAGAGAGAGAGAGAGAGAGAGAGATTGAGATTGAGATTGAGTGAGAGATAGGGGCGGCTAGGTGGCACAGTGGATAAAGCACCGGCCCTGGAATCAGGAGTACCTGGGTTAAAATCTGGTCTCAGACACTTAATAATTACCTAGCTGTGTGGCCTTGGGCAAGCCACTTAACCTCATTTGCCTTGCAAAAAACCTAAAAAAAAAGAAAGCAAGAAAGAGAGAGAGAGAGAGAGAGAGAGAGAGAGAGAGAGAGAGAGAGAGAGAGAGAGAGAGAGAGAGACTCAATGGTCTATGCAGCAGAAGTAAATGGCTCATTAATCCACAGTATGATAAAAACCTTGATGGTAGTTCACTTAGAGACTTAAAATGTCCTACTTGCCAATGCTATTTCAAATTTAAGAGTAATATAAAGCACCTCTCGACCTTGTTCCTCCATAGATATTGCATTGTCTTCTCCCCACTGGAATATTCACTCCTTAAGGACAAAGGATATCTTTCTTTTGCCTTGTATTTATATTTCTTCTGAGTGCCTGGCCCAAGATAGGTTCTTAATTTTTTTTTCTCTTTCTTCCTTTCATTCATCTCTCTGTGTATCACCTATCAGCCATCTATCCAATCTATTATCTGCACCATTTAGACTTTTAGTTATGTAGCTCTGAGAGGGACTGTTCAATTGAGTGTTGATGTTTCAGGTTAGCTCTTCACAACTTTTTTGAAACATAGGATCCTCTAGTTAGAGATGATAAAAACCTCAGCTGTAACCTACTCCAACTTTCATTATTTTATAGATGAGGACACTGAAGCCCAGAGACATTAGTGAGTTGTCTGAAGTCACACAAGCTACATGTAGCAGAGAAAGGATGATCTGAATACTTGAAGTGATGCTGATGAAATTTCCTAGTATTTCATGTAAAAAAATAACTGCTCTTAATCACATGAAAATGTCACATTGTTGTTCAAAAGTGTGATCATCACAGCTGTCTTATTTAGATTTGCTCCTTTCATATCCAGTGGTCAGTGGAACCACTGGGTGGTGTTTACTTCATTTCAAACAAAGCTCATTAGATTGTTAGGACTTTTTGTTGGAAATCCAAAAGGAAAGTTACCTGATTCAAAGTTAATGATGTACCGGGAGATTACTAGGTATTAGGATATTCTGAAATTTGTATTGGTTACCTAGGTCACATCTGGTTTCTTAAATATTTTCAATTTCTTGAGTTGTTCTGTCACCCATAAGTCAGGTTTGCTGAAGAAAGGTTCCTGTGAGGTCAGAAGACTACTTATACTAAAAGTTCTTCTTTCTGACATCCAACCTTTTCTTCCTGGACCTGTGTCTATACTTGATTGCAGCAGGATCTCTAAATAGCTGCTATCTGGAGACTGGTTGTCTATGGGAGGTTTCTCCCTGTTAAAAGCAGAGCAGCTGAGAAATTCTTGATTTGCTTTAATGCTAATTTGAACTTTCAAAAAGGGGAAAGGAGTAACAAAGAGAAATTGCTATTATAGACTTGATTGCTGAGGGGAAAATGATGAGAAGTTCAGGAATAAGTAACCAAAGAATCTTAAAGTAAATAGATTCAAACTAGGGTGCATCAAGAATAGGGAGGGGGTGAAGGAGACTTGAAAGTAAGTTAAATAAGGATTGGATGATGGAAGCTGGTATTCTTTAGCCTAGAGAAAAGATTGAGTGGTAGATATGAGAATAATATTATGTTAAGGGCAATCATGTTCAAGAGGCATTAGGATCTGTAGTAAGAACATGATAGGAAGCTTAGTTTAATAGATGAAGTGCTAGACCTGGAGTCAGGTATAACTGAGTTAAGATCCTACCTCGGATACTCTTTAGCCTTTCCAATGAGTTCTTTCTTCTCATTATGTGCTCAAAGCATTAAAGCTTCAACCTCAGTATTTGTCCTTCCAATGAATAGTTAATTAATTTCTTTAAGTATTGATTGATTTGATCTTCTTGTGGTCTAGGGTATTCTCAGAAATCTTTTCTAGCACTACAATTTGAAAGTATCTTTCTGTAGTGCTTAGTTCTCTTTATAGTCCAACTCTTACAGCCATACATTACTACTGGAAAAACCATGGCTTTAACTACATGGACCATTATCAGCAATGTGATATCTCTGCTTGTTAGTATATTGTTCAGATTTGCCATAGCTTTCTTTCCAGAAACAAATGACTTTTAATTTCATGGCTGCAGTCACAGTTTGCAGTGATCTTTAAGCCCAAGAATATAAAGTCTACTACTTCCATTTTATCTTTCTCTGTTTGCCATGGAGTAATGGAACCAGATGCCATGATCCTAGTTTTTGGTTTTTATCAATGCTAAGCTGCACCCTCATCTACAGGATGTTAATTTTACTTCATTTTCTGCTCTCAGAGTGGTATCATCTGTATATCTAAGGTTGTTGATATCTTTCCTGTCTGCCTTAATTCCAGTTTTTGATTTGTCTAATCTGATATTTTGCATGATATACTTGTTATTTCTCCTGGATCACTGCCTCATCATGACAGAGAGGTTTAATATAGCTTAATGAAACTATGAGCTATGCCATGTAAAGTTGCCTAAGATGTAAAGGTCATAATGGAAAGTTTGAACAAAAGGTGATTCCCTGAGGCAGAATATAGCAAACCACTCCAGTCTCTTTGCTAAGAAAGCCCCATGGACAGTATTAAAATGTTAAAAAATATAATATCGGAAGATGAGCCCCTCAGTTGGAAGGTGTCCTAATATATTACTGGGGAAGAGCAGAGGATAACTACACATAGCTCCAGGAAGGGTGAAATGGTTGGGCCCAGATTGGAGGATGTTCAACTGTGATGATGAAAGGGAAGTCTATTACTGTAAAGATCTATATTGTATAGGAACCAGGAATGTAAACTCTTTGAAGCAAGGTAAGCTTGATGTGTTCAAGCAGGAGATGGAAAGATTAAACATAGGTGTACTGGGTGTCCATTATCTATGTTCCCCACACTGTGCTGAACTCTTTACAACTATTATCTCATTTGATTCTCACAATCACCCCTGGAAGATTAGATACTATTATTATTTTCATTTTTATAGATAAGAAAACAAAGGCAAACAACACTTAAGTGTTTTGTCCAAAGTCACAGAACTAAGTAAGTATGTGAGGCCAGATTTGAACTTTGTTTTTCTTGACTCCTGGGCAGCTAGGTGGAACAGTGGGTAGAATACATTTTCTCAATCCTTATCCTTTCCAGACTACATTATTTGAAATCTGAGTATGAGGCTTCCTGATTCCAGGCTGGGCACTCTATCCACTACATCACTTGTTGTTCAGTCTTATCCAACAATTCATGATCCCATTTGGTGTTTGGCAATGATACTGGGGTGGCTTGCTATTTCCTTCTCCAGCTCATCTTTAGATGAGAAAATTGAGTCAAATGGGACTAAGTGACTTACCAAGGATCTCATGACTAGAGTGGGTCCATGGCTAGATTTGGGATCAGGGAGATGAATCTGACTTCAGGTCCACACTCTGAATAGACATATAAATGTTAGTTTTTTATCATTAATTTAATTGTTGATCTGTCTCTCCCATAGTAAGGATAATAAGTTGGAGCAGTAGATAAGTCACTGAACCTGGAGTCAGGAAATCCAAAGGTCTTGCTAACTGTGTGACCCTGAGTAAGGTTCTTCATTTTACCTCAGTTTCCTCAACTATAAAAGGGGTTAATAATAGCACCTACCTCTCAGAGTTGTTGTAAGAATCTAATGGGATAATAATTATCAAGTGCTTAGTGCAGTGTCTGACATATACTGAGAACTTACAAGTGCTTATTCCCCTTCCTTTCTAGACATTGTGCTCCATAAGGAGAGTGATGGGTATTGAACATATTTTGTGATTTGATCCTCCTCTCTACCTCTCATTTTTACTCAGATTTGTAATTTTACCATTATGGGGAACTTCAGAGATGAAAAATTCTTCCACCAATGCAGATGTTCAAGTCCTTTGTTAACTATGCTCTTAGTTAGTTGCCTGAGAGTACTGAGAGGTGAGGTAACTTGTCAGGAGTTGTAGACCTAGTGTGTGTCAGAAGCACAGCTTGAACCTCGTTCTTCTTGACCCTGAGATTGACTCTTTATCTACATTTGCCTCTCATTTTTAAAGATGTGCACATTTGGTGATAGACATTTTATTGTGGTCCCATACAATCAGACAGAAATTGTAATTATATAACAGTGACTTAGTAAATACTTGTTGAATAAATGAATGAATAAGTGAAAAAGATGATTTTTTTTAATGGGCACAGAGCAGAAAAGAGAAGTGGAGGCAGGTCATGCTTTGGTTCATGCTTTACCTCAGTTGCATGTTATTAGCACCATTATCTTTGAATACAAAGGATGGAATATGGTCCAGCATGCTTGTCTTTTGTATATTAATTCTTTACTTTTTATGTGAAACATTAATACACACACACACAATTCTCTTTCTTTACCACCTTTGACAGAATTAACATAAAAAATTAAGTTAAGATATTTCTATGGCTGGTTTTTCTGCTTTGGGCAGAGAAAAGTCTTTTGGGAAGCCAGCTAGCTTTCTCTGTCTTTTCTTCAGTGATGACATGGAGAAAATAGTTAAAATTTTCTCATCTTATTTTCTGGTTTTTCCACCATCAAAATCTATTGTTTGGTAACTAGAATTGAATCCAGAGAGTATAAATTTGTCTGAAACTCTGTCTTCACTTAAGTCAGACTTGGGTATTTATCTGCCATTCTTCCTTTGTTAGTATGCCTCTTTGGTAAGTATAGTCTGCCAGCTGTCAGGAAGTTGCCTCTCCAATGGGTTTGCTTTCTTTTTATTTGGATCAGGGATTAGTTTATTCTTGACTCACCTTTCATAATTCTTCCACCTGCCCCAAAACAAAGATATATCATTGAAATAGTTGGAAGAAGAAATCACTTCAGAAGGAATTGTTCCACTTTTCTCTCAATATAAAGAGTGATTCTATGAAAGTGTACAAGACAGATTTTCATTGCTTTCATAAAGAAAATATGAAAGTAACTGAGGCTTTTCTTCTAGTCTATTTGTTTTTTAAAAGAGAAAGATGGAACAAGCTCATTGGAGGAGCCTCATGAGGAAAATATTTCACTTTTTGTTTTGGTCTCCATAGGCCTCCAGTTATTCATTACTGCTCTTGTAGTGAGCAACCCATATTCAAATGTATAAATACCATCAAATAGGCATTATTTGGGCTCTGTTAAGGTCATAGTTTTTCTGTTAAGGTTCAAAGTGTGTTGTAAAGAAATTAGGTTGGTGTTTCAGGCAAAACAGAGGGAGATTTTTCAAAAAGCTGGTAAGGTTCTACATTTTAGGAGAAAGTAGGAAAAAGCAGAAAGGAGATTACTATGATGATCACTAAAGAGAGTTTCTTTGCTTTTCTTTTTTATGCACATTCTGAACCAGTGAATTTTCTTTGTTTTCATTGTTTAGTCCTTTTCAGTCATGTCCAACTCTTTGTGACTCTTTTGGGGGATTTTCTTGGCAGAGATGCTCTTTTCCTTCTCCAATTCATTTTTATAGATGAGGAAACTGAGACAAAGAGAGTTAAGTGACTTGCCTAGTTAAGTGACTAGCTAGTAAGTGTCTGAAGTGGATTTGATTTCTTGAAGATGAGCCTTCCTGATTCTAGGCCTGGCACTCTATGCACTATGGCACACCATGCACCCTAGCTGCCCATAGAGATGCAGGCACAAATGCTGAAGAAAGAATCTTGAAGGTTTCCTTGGGTTCCCTGATAGTAGTAATAACAATAATAATATTAATAATAATGATTGACTTTTATGTCACAGTCTAAGGGTAGGAAGGGATCACAAATAACATCCCAATCAATCCCTTTGTGAACAAGAATCTTCTCTGCTTATAATCTATGCCCTACAGGTAATCATCCAGGTTTTATTCGAAGACTTCCAGTGAGAGAGAACCCTCTATTTCCCAAGGCATCCTATTATACTTTGGCTAGCTCTAATTTTTAGGATGCTTTTCCTTACCTCAAACTTAAATAAATATTTTTATAATTATTATCTACTACTCCTAATTATAACCCTTGGGGCCAGACAGAATGAGTTTGATCCTTCTTCCATGGGACAGCCCTTCAAACATTAAAGACAACTATTATGCCCTATCTAAATCTTCATTTCTTTAGGACCAGTGCATTCTGATCTCAATTATTTTGTACTTAATTATTTTTCATTGATTTCCATTATATATATATATATATTTATATGTTTATATAAATATGCATAAGAACTTCTGTCCCTTGGTAATGCATAAGTTCCATAAAAGTAGATATTCTTTTATTTTTTGTATTCTTAGCTCTTGACATAGTGCTTGACACTTAATAAAATGCTTGTTGAGCAATTGATTAAACATCTCAGTTCTTTCAATTCATCCATATATAGCATAAACTGTAACTCATCATTCATGTTTTCCTGCCTTTGGGAGCTTCTCAGATCATTAATGTCCTTCCTAAAATGTGACACCAAGACCAAATATAATATTATAGCTAGAATATGAATGGGGTAGAGAATGCATGAACTGTTACTTTTCCAGCTTTGAAACATTATAACTGAATAAGCTTAAGATTTAATTAGCTATTTTGCTTGTCATATGACACTGTAGTCTCATGTTAATGTTTTAGTCAAAAACTGTAAAAATGCAGTTTTTGTACAAGATCTCTGTCAATAAGGTAGCTTGCAAGCTCTGGACATTACTATTGTGCCTGGTTCACAGCCAAGATTAGCTTTAGGCCATATCTACTTAGAAGCAGTGAATAGCATATAGAGTCAATGCTACAGATTGTTATTGTTTATTGTTCAGTTGTGTCTGACTTATTATGACCCCATATGGGATTTTCTTGGCAAAGATATTGAAGTGGTTTGCTATTTACTTCTCCAGATCATTTGACATATGAAGAAACTGGGGCAAATGAGGTTAAGTGACTTGTCCAGAATCCCACAGCTATTAAGTGCTGAGGCTAGATTTGAACCCAGAAAGATGAGTTTTTCTGATTTCAATTTCAGAGTCCTAACCCCTAATGTCATTGAACTTTATTTCTCCTCCCTTTTCTCAGCCAAATTCCTAGGAAAAAAACTACATATTCTGTCTCCACTTTCTTTTCTCTCACACATTCGTCAACTCTTTGTGATCTCACTTCTGATTTCATCACTCAACTGAAATTGCTCTCTTAGAAGTGATAATCTCTTAATATCTAAATTGGATTGTCTTTTCTCAGTTCTTATTTTCTTCCACTGTGGTTGACACTATTTACCAACTTATCTGTCTTGATACTCTGTCTTTTCTAGGTTGTTAGGACACAAGTCTCTCCTGTCTCTCCCCCACCTCCCAACCTCTCTTCAATCTCTTTTGCTGTTCATCATACATACCAAACTCCCTAAATGCAGGTGTGCTCCAATACTCCCCTGACTCTTCTCTCTCTGTACTCCTTTGGTGTTCTCTTTAGGTCCCATGGGTTTAATGATCACCTCCATGGTGATGACTTATAAATCCATATATCCCTGGAATTCAGAGCAGGGAGAATGAATTTAGGATCAGGGTGAACTTGGGAGAAGACAGAAGTTTTTGATAAACTTTAATGTCTTCCTTTTCTTCTAATGGAGACCATCAACCACTGTCTACTACTAGTTCATCACTCAAAGAACAGACTGTGTGGACTCAGCAGTCAGAAAGAAGTCAGATCTCCTTTTCTAACTTAATTGTCAACATTCTTCTGCTTTTCTCCCATCCCCAAATCCTCACAACACTGTGTGTCAAATTGAAGAAAGGATTACAGAGAGTTTGTGTGTGTGTATTTAGGGTTATGTTTGTGTATGTACTAACTACCATAAGACATATAAAATAAATGCCATATAGTCCTTGTCCTCAAGGAGTTGAGAAGTTCTCTTTCTCTCAGCATCTCTCTGCGTTCCTCCCATCCCCAAATCCTCACACCTCTCTGTATCAAATTGAAGGGGAGGATTATAGAGTTTGTGTGTGTATTTAGGGGTATGTTTGTATATGTTTACAAGTACTTGTACTAGTTACCATAAGACATATAAAGGAAATGACAGATAGTACTTGTTCTCAAGAAGTTAAGAAGTTCTCTCTCCCTTCCCTCCCCTCCCCTCCCCTCTATCAATAGATATTTCATACTGGAACACAGTGGCAGCTCAGACTCAACCTGTCCATTATGTCCGTTATCTTTTCCACAACTTCCCCCACCTCCAATTCCAAGATTTCCTATCATTGGTACTACCATTGTTCCAGGATCCCAGGTTTGTAACTTTAGCACTATACTGACTCCTTATTTTACAATGTCTACTACCAAAACACTTCACATCTAACTCCTTTCCCTACTAATCAATTCAGATCCTCTTCATCTCTCACCGAGCTTATTACAATGGCATGCCAATTGTTCTTGCTGCCTTAAGTCTTTTCCTACTTCAATCTGTCCTCCACACTGCTGCCAAGGTGATTTTCCTTAAGGACAAATCTTTCTGTTTCACTCCTCTACTCTATTAGCTCCAGTGATTCCCTATTATCTTATTGAAAATTACTCTTCCTTCCACAATCTGTGATCTAGCTAAATTGTCTTTCTCTCTGTTTCTCACTGCATGATTCCATCTCCCATTTCCATGCCTTTTCATTAGTCATCCCCTTGCCTAGAATGTAGCCCTATTTTACCTTCACATCAGAGAGTCTCTATCTTCCTTCAAGACATAGTTCAACAATCACCTTCTATTTGTAACCTTGCCTGATCTCCCCAATAGCTTCTCTTTATATTTATCTTACATATATCTGCATGCACATATACACACATATATACACACATGTATATATATATATATTATATGGATATTCTAGAGTATAAGCTCCTTGGGAACATGGTTTGCCTCCCTTTTTGTCTTTGTATCATCAGCACTTAGCATGTTGATTATAACATTTAATTAAATGCTTGTAGATTGGTCTGTGTTCTAATTTCACCTTTCACAATACTATCTGATTGACTTTAGGCATGTCATTTCCCCTTAGCCTGTGTCCTCATCAATAAAATAAAGTATGTATTGCAACCATGTTAGAGGATTGTTGTGAGGCCAAAAGGAGATAATGTATACATGGTGTGTTGGTAATGATTACAGCTGTTTTATTTTTGGGACATCATGAGACCCCTTGTGGGCTCTGATAGTTTCCAAATAAGGTTTTTGCTTTGGGCAACAGATAGGCTAAGAGTAAATGACTAAGTTCTTGTATTTATTATTTTTTATTAAATAATGATTCCAATATGTGGCAGGATTTGGGACTCTGAGTAGGAAAGAAGAGAGAGCAGGTCCTGGGAATACCAACTATAATTTTTGCTTCAGCCAATCCTGTCCTCAGCCTAGAGATAAATACTGTAATTTTGCTTTACTGTACCACTTCGAGAAATAGGATTTTTATCATTTCAAGGGTCTTTTCTGGCTATACAAAGTTTAACAGACAATCCATGTATTACTCATCAATTCAGCTGTTCTCATCTGAAGATCCTTAAACCTTCATCTCATGATCACTTTGAATAAAGTTCTTTATATTCATCACAAGTAATAATCAAAAGAGAAGGCCAAAGACACTCTTGTAGTTGACCCAGTACAGAAGGGAAAAGGAGAGTGATGGTATCAACCTATCTTATCTTGGATGAGGGGAAAAAAGGACTTTTCTGTGATCTGCAGAAGTATCCTATGGCTTATAAGTTTGGGTCACTGACCCCACTCAACTTCTCCATTTTTCAAATGATATCTGTACTCTTGACACCATGTCCAAATGTGACCCTAATGCCATCCTCTAAATATATTTACAAAATCAATTAAATAATTTTAGCATTTAAATATTAACAGTGTACCATATAATGAATTAAATGCTGGGGAGAAAAGGATGAAAAGTATCACAGTACTGTCCTTAAGGAACTTACAACCTATTAGGGTGACTATGTGAAAAATGTAAATTGAAGGGTTAAAGGTTAGAATGTAGTAAAGTTAAAGCAGGAATCCATATGAAGTGCTCTAAGAAATTTAATGAGGGGGAGAGGGAAAGACCATTTTCTGCTAGAGCTAAGAATTCAAGGGAGTGGCTAGCACCTAAACCATCCCTTAAAGAAGGAACAGGATTTCAGTTGCTGGAGACAAGCAGGCAGGAGATGGATTACCTGATTAATATATGCAAGAAAGAGAGAGTTTATGATTAGATTGAGAAAGAGCCAGTCTTTTAATTTACTTGGAAGCAGAGTTCAAGAAGAGGAGCAGTATGAAATGAGGTTAGAAATGTTGATTGGACTCAGATTATGAAGGGATTTAAATGTCAGGCTATATTGGATTTTATCTTATAGGGAATAGGATGCCATCCCTGCTTTCTAATAGACAAACCAAACCAAAAAGCAACCAAGGCTGATGAATTTTAAAATAACATACAATCACACTGTGCTTGCAACAAAATTTTAATTATATTTATTGAATATAATTATTATGGTACATTTAACAAAATATGTTTATTATGTACCACTCTAAACTTATACACTGGTGCTAAAATACTATAAAATAGTATCTCCTAATTTAAAGTGGCTAATTAATATTATGAGAGGTCAGAGAGCTGGCAAGTTTGGAGACTGGAGTGTAAGTGCTGCCTAAGACACATTGACTGTGAGACCTTGGGTGTATCACTTAACATTTAAATGTCCCAAACAACTCTTTGAGAGTATAAGTGATAGAAAAGATGTTGATCAGTCTTTGGTAGAGGAAATTCTTCATTGAGAATATCCTATCAACAAAGAAGTCAGGGGACCCCTAGAAAAGAAATCAGTATTACTAAAGAATTGAGAGAGGAAGCATGATCTAGTAGATAGACTGCTGGGCTTACAGTTAGGTAGAAATATGTTCAGGATGGCTTCTGAGCTTGGTCATCACAGGGACACAGGTAACTAGGACTCAAGTGATAGGTAGGTTGCAACCTGGCCTAGTGGAAGGAGTTCTTAGGTTGAATAAGATAATGATTTAAGGATAACTTTAGAAATGGTTGTATCCTTTCCAAACAGGGGCATGGCCTACTTAAGTATTTTCCAGTCCTCACTACCTTAATATGATGGTATCAAAATCTATTCTAAGGAGCATGATCAATGCTTTTTTTGCTGTTTCTTTGATATTTAGATAATGGGAAATGGGGAATAAACAATCTGAAAGAACTCCTCCTACCTTACAATGTCATGCTAAATATTATATTGAGTCCCTCATGATGTGTTCTTATTCACTGGGACCCCTTCATGGTGTCAACATCATTGCAGTAGTTCATCTCCTATACACACTGTCACCCAACACCTCCCCCATCCATACTTTTTGGGTAAAAAAAGTCCAGTAAATCCTGGCTATTTTAAAGTGTGCTCAGGAACAACAACAGGAATAGAAACTGCAGGAAGTCAAGGAACAGGAAGAGATGAGATGTGCTGGACCAGGCATTGATCAGCAGATGCCTGTTTTGACTTCTGGTTAGCAGGGGTTTCCATTGTGAAACAGAAGCTAGGGCAGGGGTGGGCAGCATCATCTGGATAACAGGAACAACAGGATATCTCTGAAGAAGTGAAGAAAATGGATATTTCTCCCTCAGAATCATGGGTGGGTGAGTGGGAAATATGACAATGCAGACCATAAAAGGAAATGAGGTATAGTTTTCATAACCTGCCAACATGGGTTTTTAAGTCTCTAAATATGAATTATGAGTAGGAATAAATGTAATCAATAATCAATAAATAAAGTGCCTATTGTGTAACAGGCATTCATAATCTTGGAGTCACCCTGGACTCTTCACTATCTCTCATCCCCCATATCCAAGCTATTGCCAAAGCCATTTGATTTCTCCTTTGTAATATCTCTTGAATCTAACTCTTTTTCTCCTCTGACACTGTCCCCACACAAGTCTAGACCCTTTCTCACCTCCCACTTGGGACTATTGCTATAGCTTTCTGGGAAGTTTGCCTGCCTTAGGTCTTCCCCACTCCAATTCATCCTCCATTCAGTCACCAACGTGATTTTTACCAAATAAAGATCCATTTGTGTCACTCCCCTATTCAGTAAGCTTCAATAACTCCTTTTTTGCCCTAGGATCAAATACAAAATGTTTGGCATTCAAAGTCCTTCAAATGTACAGCAATTAGTACATGAAGGCAGTACTAGGTAGCATAGTGGTTAGAATACAAGTCTTGGAATCAGTAAGATATCCAAATTTGCCTCAAACACTTACTAATGATACACCCTTGGGCAAGTCACTGCTCTATATCTCAATGATCTCATCTGTAAATGAGGACAAGGACTTGTCAAGAAGATAAGATGATATGACAAGTAAAAGTTTTGCCAAGCTTTAAGTACTATATAAATGCTAGTTTTATTATTATTATTATTGTTATTATTGTTATTATTATTATTATTATTATTATTATTATTATTATTATTATGCTAAGGAGATTCAACCAAAAATCCAGGGTTTGGTTCCAGTGCTACGAAAAAATATTTGCTGGGACAACAGTCATTTCCAGAGACACAAGGATAATGCAAGGCATCAGTGCACATAGATACCAAAGGAGAAAACTATGAAAAGTATAAAAGAAAGAAACTCCAAGTTAGTATAGTTACTAATTCTTGGGAAAAAGTACAGTGTAGAATTCTCCTGTCTGAGTCAGCACTGCTCTAGTAGAAAGCCCATGGGGATGATTTCCTTAGCCTCCTACCTGCTGCATTATGGAGACACTATTAAACCCAATATTCCAGAACAACCAAGTTTTCAGTAGTTGGAATAAGGTTGTTTGATGGGGATTGAATGAAATAGTTTCTTGGAATAAAATTAAGGTAAATCTTGATGAGATTAAATTAAAATCTAGGCATGAGGGCCTTCACTTCTATTTACATATGAACAGTATTATGTAAGGTCCACAAAACCTTCCTGAAGTCTTTGTAAGAAATGGATCTTGATGGAAAGAGATTTTGGTTATGTGATGATTGGAGCTGACATGTATTAAACTCAGTGCCAGGATAATTGCTGAAGGTTTCGTTTTGAGGTATAAAGAGACTATAACATAATTTCTGTTTTAAGCCAAATAGTGGAAATATCACACCTTTGTGGATTTAATGGGAGTCAGGATGCTGAAAATTGACCTAGATTCACTCTCATTCTCTCTTCCTCCCCTCCCCCTCTTCCTCTCTCTCCCTCCTTCTCCCTCCTCCTCCCCCTGTCCCTCTCTGCTACTTTTTCTGTCTCTCTCTCATCTGTCTCTCGGTCTTTTCTCTCTGTCTACTTGTCTCTCTCTCTCTCTCTCTCTCTCTCTCTCTCTCTCTCTCTCTCTCTCTCTCTCTCTCTCTCTCTCTCTCTCTGTTTCTCTTTCTGTTTCTTTCCTGACTCTAGCTTCATCTCTCTCTGTCTCTGAATCTCCACCCCCCTAAAATAGCAATAAATTTTGATTCTAGAGAAAAAAATATTAAATATAACTCTCTCTCTCTCTCTCTCTCTCTCTCTCTCTCTCTCTCTCCTTGTAAGACAGACAAGGGGGACTTCAGGGGCAGAATGCGAATTATATTGGCATTTGTAGTTACCTCATCAGTTATTTTTGTTTGACAGTTATTCGTTGTTTCAAGGCAAGGCTCAGCTCCAGGAGTACTAGAAGAAGAGAGGGGCTGAAAATGACTGTCATGAAAAAACAAAAGACATGAATAATTCTTATTTTAAAATTTAACATATCAATATATATTATTATTTGGTGTGGCATAATGGATTGGCAGCTTGCCTCAAAGCAGGAAGACCAGGATTCAAATCTCCCATTTGACACATACTGGCTATGTGATTCTGGGCAAGTAACCTAATCCCAGTGCAGAGGTGTCAAGCACTCAGACTGAATGTGACCTACAATACGCCCAAGTTCAGCCAAATCAGATTAAAATGGCATTTACAATTGAGAATATAAGGCTAGCAATACCTGTCAATTTGTTTAGAATCTACTTTTTTGCCAGGCATCATGCTAAGCACTTACATACATTATCTCACTGGATTCTCAGAACAACCATAGAAGGTTAAATACTATTATTATAATACCATTTTAGGTTTTTAGGTTGTTTTTTTTTGCAAGGCAATGGGGTTAAGTAGCTTATCCAAGGCCACATAGCGAGGTAATTATTAAGTGTCTGAGACCGGATTTGAACCCAGGCACTCTTGATTCCAGGGCCAGCGCTTTATCCACTGTGCCACCTAGCTGCCCCTACCATTTTACAAATAAAGAAACTGAGGCAGATAAGTTAAGTGATCTTCCCAGGGTCAAACAGTTAATAAGAGTATGAAACCAGATCGGAACTCACATCTTCCTGATTCCAGGCCCTGCACTCTTTCTACTGGGCCACCTAGCTACCTACCAGAATGAAAAAAAAGGCAGGCCTACCTAAATTGGTTGAGGAGTTTACTCACCTGTGAGTTCTCTATATATCAATGAAACTATGCAACATCTTCAAAGAAAAACCAAAATGAAAATAAGGGTATTGGCATGATTGGATTGATATTAATCAGTCTGGTGGGAGTTTTCTAGTGGAGTGATACTAGACTCTATCCTTAGTCCTATTCTGTTCTACTGCCTTTCCCTGCACTCTTCTCTCTCTCTTTCTCTCTCTTTCTTTCCCCGCCTCTTTCTCTGTCTCTTTAACCTTCTCTCCCCCTCCACTCTTCCTCTCTCTCTCTCTTCCTCTCCCTGTCTTTCCCTCCTTTTCTCTCTCTCCCTCTCTCCTTCCCTCCCTCCCTCTCTCTCCCTCCCTTCCTCCCTCTCCTCTTTCCTCCCTTCCTCCCTCTCTCCTCCTCCCTCTTTCCCTTTCCTCCTATCTTCCCCACATTGCTGATTTGGATAAAGGAATAGTGAGCATAATTACTTAGTGTATAGATGTTGTGAGTAGAGGAGGGTTAACAAATATATTGTATGGAAGAATCGGGATCTAAAAAAATCTTGACAGGCTATAATAGCAGAATAAAAGTAGCAAAGCATGAGATCACCCATCCTTTGGAGTAAAGGAATAATTGAATTGGCATAGAGTTTTGGAGGCTTCTTTTGGGCAGGTAATATCTTACTTTGCTCCTCTGCTGCTTGGTTCCTCCCCACCCCCACCCCAAGCAAGACTGTGTAGTCTCTGGCTTTGTGTGTACCTACCTTCATTCCAGCAATGATAAAACAACCACAAAAACCACAAGATACTTCCCTTCTCAAGTGATTGTTATCCTTTTTTGTCACTTGTCCTAAGATGAAGAGAGGTTAGAATGAGAGAGCTCTTTATTTTTTCTTAGCCTTCCACTGATCATTTTTAACAATCTTGCTCCTATCAAATTTTGCAAACAGACATCTGGCTTGCTTTCATGTTCTTTGCTGTAGTTTATTTGCCCCAAACTCAACAAACCATAAAAAAATTGAAGTGTAGAATCTTTGTAGCTCCTTAGTCAATTTGGCACTGGCTGTGCTTCAGATGAGCAAAGTAAGGGAAAACAAACAAACAAAAATACTTGAACAGTATTTCTCTCTCCCTTCTGCTCATTTCTTGTAGGCATCTAATCTGTTGAATGTGAGAACTGGAGACAGAGGGAGGGAGGGAAAAGAAACTCAGGCTAGTAAAAGTCTGAGAAACTTATGAAAATGCTCATCCTTTAAAAGGAATAAATATCCTGAGACATTTTTTTTTACCAAGAGCTTGCCTGAAGCTCTGTAATGGATCTGAGCCTAACCATAGTCTCAGAGTCCCACTGACAAGAATTTAAGAAAAATAGAATGTGGATCAGCATCAGCCCACCAATATAAAGTATTCCTTTGAGATCTATTCTGTCATCATTTTAATGGGAATATTTTATTCTCAAACACAATTCACCCTCTCCCCAATGTAATTTTATTAAGCATTTATTTTCATTTATACTACCCTCTGACTTGGGTTAACTTTGACTATCTTCTTATGATTGATTTTTTTTTCAAAAATGTAATATGTTGATCTAGCATATGAGTTCTTTTATCATTTTCTCTATGATTCTACCCTGGCTGCACTCAGATATTGCCACCTTCCCTTATGAGGCCTAGCTTGGGTTGGCAGATAATTTTATCTTTCTCTATTTAGTAGTTCAATGAGTGTGTTGATGAATAGCTGATCTGGAGGCAATAGCAATTAAGATCTGGGTACATAAAAGGACAAAGCAGAAGGAGCTTTATTAGTTGAGAAATTTTTCAGGATGACTATGGAAGCTATGTTTTAAAAAAAGATTCTGCCATTTGAAAGGAGGACAGACTTTTTTTAATACCCAATTCTCTGGTGTTGGTGATCAATTCCTTACTGGAATCATTAGCTGAGTATATTCTTTGGCAGGGTCACCTATCTCCCTCAATCTCATACCCAGGAAAATTTTTTTTTTTGCTTTTTTTAGCATTTGATCTTTAGAAGGGGATACTTCCTTACTGTATAAAATGACTCCAGTAGAGGCAAAATGTTTTCCTTTATTTGGAAAGGAATCCTATTATGTTAACAAAGTCAGGGTGGGGGATGCATACACAAGACAGTGAACCTAGTGAATAAGATGTGAGAGAAAATTCTTAGAAATGAAGGTCTCTTAGGCTTCTGTCAGAAACTATTGTAGAAGGGTTTGGCATTACAGGACAGAATTAATAATATATTTGGTAATACTGTAAAATATATGTTCTATTGCAATTCTTTGTACTTGTCAGGGCTAAAGACTTCTTGAGGATTAAGTATGTGCACAGGAAAAAGTCACAAGAACATTCATTTATTAGGGTTCTTATAGTTCTTTTGTAGAGGACAATCATTGGTTAACTCAAATTTGATCAGGTTACTCTTATTTTACGGAACTGTTTTTTTTTTTTAACATGAGTGAATGGGTTTTATTTAAGGAATATATGAGTGTGGGAGAAGGAAAGTCAAGTATTAGCTCGAATAGGAGTCAAATGCAGCCTGGGGCTCAATATTGATATTTCACTTCCTCCTTCTCCTTAGAGTTAGGAGGTTTGTGACAAGGCAGATTGTAAAAGGAAATGTTACAATCCAGGATTCTTCACTATCTCTCACCTCCTATAATTGAATTTCTTACCAAGGTCTCTTGATTTAACTTTCGTAATATTTCTTGAATACACCCCCTTCTTTCCTCTGATACAACTGCCATTCTGGGGCAGTTCTCTTATCTCATACCTGGATTACTGCAGTAGTCTGCTGGTGGGTCTGCCTGCCTGAAGTCTTTCCTCACTTCAGTCCATCCTCCATTCAGTGACCTTCCTAAAGAACAGATCCTTTCATGTCACCTTTTCTATTCAAAAAATGGCTCCATTATCAAATAGAAAATGCAGTTTGACATTAATCCTCTATAATTTTAGTTCCCTGTAACTTTTCTAATCTTTTTACACTTTACACCTCACTATGTACTCTTGAATTAAAGGACACCAACCTGTTCTATGAAAAAGACTATCTTCCTCCTCAGACATTTCCTTCCTCCATGGATGCTCTTCTTCCTCTGCTCCTTCTACTGATTGCCTTGGCTTCCTTTAATTTTGACTAAAATTCCATGTTCTAGGGGAGATTAGGTGGCACAGTCGATAGAGCACCCACCTTGGAGTCAGGAGTACCTGAGTTCAAATCCAACCTCAGACACTTAATAATTACCTAGCTGTGTGGCCTTGGGCAAGTCACTTAACCCTATAAAACCTAAAAAAATGTGTAAATTCTATAGTGCTTAGCATATATTAGGTGCCTAAAAATATTTATAGATTAATTGATTTGGTTCCACAGAGTCCCTTTTCTGCCAACTTAGGCAATTTCAGAGTTCTTCCTGAAACCTTTGTGTTCTTTAGTCCTGGGGGAGAGAAGATTTCCAGGACATGGGGGCTAAAGTTATCCATTTTCAATGATTTATATTCCCTTCTTACTTAGAGAAGTCTGATTCTTTTTAGGTTTCTCTCTACTAAGTAGGTCCACCAAAGTATTTGTCCTCTTGACCTTAAGAGTTCTACTTCTGCAGGCAGCTCCTGTTCTAAAAGAGCTCATCTCTAACCAATGATAATCTAGAACAAGTTGTGGTATATGATTGTGATGGAATACTTCTGTGCTATAAGAAATGATTTTTAGAAAAACATGGAAAAATTTGCTTGAAATAATGAAGAGTGACATGAATAGAAACAAAAGAATATAATATACAGTAATAGCATTATTTTAAGAATGACTTAAAGTTAATTTTGACTTTTATAAAAATCCAAATTAACTATAAAGGATAGATGAAGACTATTTGTATCCAGAGAAAGAATTGGTAAATGGAAGTATGTAACGAATAATTTTGTGTATATATGTGTATACATATCTATATCTACATGTAAATCAATCTATGTATCTATCTATGTATCTATGTATCTATCTATGTATCTATCTATCAATCTATCCATCTATCTATCTATCTATCTATCTATCTATCTATCTATCTATCTATCTATTTGTACCTAAGCCATCTCTAGGACTGGGGTTGGAAAGGAAGAAAAAAAGAAAAATTTACCTGATAATTTTGTTACATATTTGTAAGGAACAGCAGGTTGTGCATATTAGACTTGCAGTTTCATATGCAGTCATCTTTTTTATTGTTATGTTAGGGAAATACTTGTTTTATTCCATAAATTTAAGAAAATTAATAGGCAAAAAAGAGAATCATTCTTTGTCCTTGGGGTAGCCTGGTCACTATGCACAGAAAGTCTGAAACCCTGAAATTCTTCTCTACCTCATTCTCTGTGGCATGCCCTTCCCAATTTCTCTTTATGGGGGTGAAAGGGAAGTGGAGAGCAGCTAACTAATTCTTTTTCCTCAGTTGAAGAAAAGGCCTAGTTGCAAACTGAGAGGGAAAATTTCTCCTTGAAAATAAGAGAAAAGGCAGAGATGATGGATGAGGATGCAGAAAAATTTGGAGACTGGAGAGGAGGAGCATGTAATTATTCAGAGATTTAAGGAGAATAGTACTGGCACAGTTGTGAATGAGTCAATAAGGAGAATTTCAACAGATGATGAAGAAAAGTACCATAGAGCATCATTTAGGTCTAAGCTGACACTAGATAGAATGTACTTTTAGTATAAAAATCCAAGGAAGCTAAAGTTTAAGCAAAGATGATTTTAGTCAATAAAATAGACTAATTAGAGCCTTATCTAATTTATTTATTCCCATTTAAGAAATGTTAGATTGTCCTTTGGAGATAATATTAGCCCAAGTTTTTTTTCTTTTTGTTTTGTTTTACTGGTAACAGGCATATTTGGCTATGAAACTGTGTTTACAGCAGACCTAAATTGTTTCCTGGAGATTGAAATTTTATTCAACAGTAGTTGTCTTTGAATTTCAAAAATTCCTATCCTGAGTTCCAGTAAATGTCAGTAGAGAAGGTAATGGGCCATGTAAACACAGTTCTTTTCATGGAAAAATAAGCAAAGCCATCAAGGAAGTTGCCTTGACTTTGGTGTGTTTTTGTCTACATTGGGTACCTGCCTTTATTCCCAAGATAACTGGTAAACTTTCTGAACTTGAATAACTTGAAAACCCTTCCTTAAATGACCACAAATTAAATCCAATTCTCATTGTATTCTGCTGTAAAGTGGCTAACATTTTTTATTATTTATCCTTTACTGTATAGTGTAATCCATTTTCTAGTCCATCAGCTTAACTGTTTAGATTATCATAATTAAAAGCTCAACATCTGAATTTGATATATGTCTAGATCCATGATTTTTGCTATCTAGAGAACTCCTTTGGCATGGAAACTTCTTCCTCTAATACTAATAATGCTCTCTGAGAGCACTGAAGAGTTAAATGATTTTCCCATGGTCATATAGCCAGTGTCAGGAATAGGACTTGAATATAGATCTTTTTGATTTCCATATTAGTTGTCTTTTTATTTAATTATGTCAAACTATCCTTTAAATTAGTTGACATTTATATAATGCTGTAAGAATTAAAAGCACTTTTTCTCATTTAAACTTTAAATTAATTCTATGAGATAGGCGATGTAAGTATTATTATTATCCCTATGAGTAGATGGGGTATTCAGACATTATTTCATCAGTGTGTAGAATTCCTAGGGGGAAAAAACTACCCCCATCAAGCCAGATTGGGAACTCACATGTAGCATACAGTCTTAGATACTGACCCTTAATTCTCTCTCAGTTCTGATCACTGCATTCCTCCCTTAATCTCCTTTCTTGTTCCTCAGGCTCAGACAAATTTTTCTGTCAAGCCCAAACAGGATTGTTCCTGTTGTGATCTGCCTATGGATCTGTAGATAAAAGGGGAGTGAGTAGTGGGTCACATGTGTCCATGTACAGCATTGTAGAAACATCTCTTTTGAAGGAATCCATTGAAAGGGGAAAGGAAGCAGGTGTGGGACACCCATCCCTCTTCTCATCCAGAAATAAAACCTATACTGTTCCAATCCCTTTTGCCTTCAAATAAATCAAGTTATCAATTATTTCTTGGATAGAGAGCTTTTATTTGTTTTTTTTTAAATCAATATATAGTAAACTTGTATTGACCCACAAAACCAAAACAAACAAAAACTTACAGCTTGAGAGTTGCTTCTGGAACAGCCAGTTCAAGGGACTTGTCCAAGATGAAATAACTAGTACTTTGTTAAGAGTTACATTTTGAATCCAAGTCTTCCTCTCTCTAAATCTAATATTCTACTCACTCTTCCATGTCCCCACTAAAAGTTGCATCCACAGTCACAGCTTTAATGTCAACAACCATCTCAGAAATGTCAACTCCCTTGGTTGTTAGGGAAGCTGGATTGACCACAGGGGATTGATGAAAATCAGTCACTCTTCAAAGAAGTCAGAAGAAATCCAAGGAAAGTGCTATTCTGAGGGTGAGGCAAAAGATTATTATCTTGGAATATGAAAGACACTTCACTTATATTCATGCCATTATATATTTCTTATGAAAACAAAGTTCTAGGGTGACATCTTTCTATGGATGAAAAATCACTAGGGTTTCAGAGGAGGATGAACATCAGAAACATGTGCTTCCATCTAAAAACTTTGGATCCCTTTAGAAGAGTTTGAAATTGAATTAGTCCAGAAGCAAATGCACTGTACTAGGTGTGTGTTCACTCCCTTTTTTTATTACCAAGGGCGTAACATTGACTTTCTTCTTTTTAGTCCATGCTGCAGATATAAAAATCAGCTCACCAGTAAATTTTTACAGCAACATTACAGAGCACCTTTTCTGGATGGCTTCATTTAGGGAAGACATTAGCAAATCTGGTAACCAGGCCACCTTCTGTTTAAATAAGAAACAATTTTGCTTATGCATTTATCTCTCTCTAAGGAGTGTAAAATGCTTTATATTCTCTCACGGCTCCTAAAACTTTCAGCAAAATGTGTTCCAGGGATTGTAAGATCATAAAATCTTAAACCCAGAAGGGACTTGAAAGGTCATTCAGCCTAACCCTTATCCACATCACAAATCCTGTCTTCAGCATCCATGATAAGTTTTTAACCAGCTTCTTGTTCACTGCTTCCTGAGGCTGTCCATTTCACATTGGGACAGTTTATATTGTTAAGAAGTCTAAATAGGTGAATAGAATACAAAGAATTGAAAATGAACTTATGGTTCATATAGTTCATATGGTTCATATGGTTCATCTTAATTTCCAATTAAGGGAACCAATGCCTGATGATATCTTAATTGCCAATCTAATGGTCATTTCTTAATCTGCTTCCTTCTTGACCCCCTGCAGCTTTTGAAACTGTTAAGTGCCCTCTTCTCATGAATTATCTCTTCTCTCTAGGTTTTTTCAGTCCTTTTCTCTCCTGACTCTCTTTTTACTTGTTTAATCATATTTCCTAAACTTCTTTGTTGTATTCTCAACTAAGGTCATGTCCATTACTATGGGTGTCTCTCAAGGCTCTGTCCTGGACCACTTTCTCATTTTCCTTTATATTATCTTGCTTGGTGATTTCAGTAACTCCCAAGAGTTCAACATTCATTTCAATTCAGATAATTCTCAGATTGATATATCTAGCTCTAACTTTTCCCCTGATCTCCAGTCCTGTGTCATGAACTACTTTTGGGACATCTTGAATTGGATATCCCATAGACTTCTCAAACCTGACATGTATAAAATAGAACTCATTGTTTTTTCCTCCAAACCCTCCATTCTTGTGAAATCCTGGGCATCCTCCTAGTCATCTAGGCTCACAACCTTGGACTCATCCTCAACTCCTTATTCACATCCAACTCACATATCTGCTGCCAAGTGTTGTCAATTTTACCTTAATATATCTTGATTTTTGTATCCTCTCACATAGTTACAACCTTTTTTTTTAGGCTTTCATCACCTCCCACTTAGACTATTATAATGGATTTTTTTTATTGGTTTTCATTCTTCATCTCTTCCCCTCTCTGATCTACCTTCCACTAACCTGTCAAATTCTCTTAAATAGCAAGTTTGCCCATGTCATTCCCCATTCCTCCCCACTTGCATCCCCAGTAAACTTCAGGACCAAATATAAAATCTTTTGGTTGGCATTTAAAGGTCTCCAATCTGGGTCTTTCTGATATTTCCAGTACTCTTACTCTTTCCTCTCTTCCATGAACATTATGATCCAGTTATTCTGCTGTCCTTGTCAGCATTCCTCCTTCCTATTTTCTACCCTTTCCTTGACTGTCCTCATGAGTCTGGAGTTCTCTCTCTCTCTCTCTCTCTCTCTCTCTCTCTCTCTCTCTCTCTCTCTCTCTCTCTCTCTCCCCTCACCTCCAATTCCTAGCTTCCTTGGCTTCCATCAAGATTTGGTTCAAATCCCACCTTGTCCAGAAGGCCTTTCCTATTCATCTCCCTCCTCCCTGATATGCTTCTCTTTGAGATTATTTTCCATGTACACAGTATCTATCTATCTATCATCTATCTATCTATCTATCTATCTATCTATCTATCTATCTATCTATCTATCTATCTATCTATGTATCTATCTATCTATTTATCTTGTTTTCTTTTACTTTATATCTCCAGCTATTGGACAGTATATGACATAATAATTGCTTAAAAGTGTTTGTTAATTGATTGACAAAGAGGCCAAATAACTTACCTACAGTTCCATTATAAGATAGTGGCAAAGTCAGCATTCAAAACAAGATTTTTTTAACTCTTAGTGCAATGATCTTTCCTCATTATCACGTACTATTTTCTTTCCAATTTCCTAAAACCTTTCAAAGAGCATCACATCCATCCTGAATAAAACTGATTTCCTGGCCTCTCACCCACCCCATTGCCACTCCAGCACCACAGTTTCTTATGATTTTATTCCCCTTGGTATCAGGAATGGAGACAGAGGGAAGTTTTCTCTGTCATCATATGAGGGTCTTACTTTTGATTAGCTGTGGAGCAAAGCAAACAGAGGGCAGGTTAAGGAAACTATAGTTTTGCCAGGAAGAAATCCTCTTTGACCTTGTCAGTTTTTAAGCTTATTTTAAAAAATTTCTTAATTCAGTGGAGTCATTTTGATAGATTTTAGATTTTCATTGAAGCGGAAATTTCATCAGCAATACACATGCCTGTGAGTGCTCATTAAATACTCCCTGATCCCTGCCTCATTGTTAACAGACTAGAATCATGTCTATTTTATTGAATGAGATTCAGCTTAATGCAGTACTCTGCTGGCCACTTGCTAAAAGGTTGCAAAAATTGCTGACTGAAAAGGAATCTCACTTCATTGGGTAATGTTTGTAATAGGTTAGAGAGAAATAGGATATGAGGTTGATAACAACAACCAAAACATTCACATTGATGACAATAATTTTTATTTTGTGGTCATGTTAAGCAGCACTTGCAATTTCTTAGTGTCCACTGCACTGTCTTTACAACCTTCCAATTATGCCTTGTAATTAAAGTATTTAGAATGCTGTCTGGCATATAAGTCGGACTTAATAAATTTATTTAATTATATAAATAAATAAAGCAATGATGATAATAAATAAGCACATAATAAATGCTTATTTATTTTCTTCAGTTTTTAATACAATTTGACAATTTCTACGTAACTTGTCTCTACAACTACTTATTTACTCTACTGCTTATCTTACTGCCTCACTATCAGTCACAAATTAACATGCATTTTGTTGTTGTTGTTCAGTTGTGCACAACTGTTCATGACCCCAGTTGGGGTTTTCTTGGCAAAAATACTGGAGTGGTTTGCCATTTCCTTCTCCAGGTCATTTTACTGATGAGGATCTGGGGCAAACAAGGTTAAGTGACTTATTCAGAGTTACACAAATTAGTAGGTTCTGTCTGAGGTCAGAATGGAACTCAGGAAGGGGAGTCTTCTTGACTCTAGGGCCAGCCCTCTATCCACTGCCCTTCAAGAAACATTTATTAATTGTCAAATAGTTAATGGGAATGCAAATGAAAAAAAGTAGGGCATGTTCACTGGTAAATAAATGCAGAGTATTTTCAAAATAAATACCAAAGTTTCATAGGGGAAAGAACTTAAAACTATATAGGAATGATACACATCCATAAGTCTTTTTAGTCTTTTTGAAGCTATTTCATTTAATAGTCATTCAAAGTGATGCCTTTCCTGATCCCCACAATTGTTAGTGTTAGTACCCTCTGGCTCAAACTATCTTTTAAAAAACTTCTTTGTATTTATTCGCTTTATAGTTATTTCATATATACTTATATAAGCCCTGTTTTTCTCCTATGAGAATGTAAGCTCCTAGCATCATATTAAAAAATTCATACATTGTGATGAGCTTAGATTTACACCAGGATCACTAGGCTAGTTATTAGGAAAATCATATGCTTAATTGACCATTTGAATAACAAAAGCAAGAAAAATGATGCCATTCTCTCAATAGAAAAAGAAATAGCTTTCAACAAAATACAACATCCATTCCTGTTAGAATAAAAGCTAGAAAACATAGAGACCAATGGAGCTTTCCTCAAAATGATAACTAGTCTCCTATCTAAAACTAAGAACAAACATTATCTATAATGGGGATAAGCTAGTCTTTCCAACAAATTGGAGTGAAGCAAAGGTTATCACCATTACTATTCAATACTAATTCTAGCAATGGCAAGAAAAAAAAATTGAAGGAACAAGCATATGGAATAAGGAATTTTTGTTGATGGTATGATAGCTTACTTAGAAAACTCTAGAAAGTCAGAATTTTGAAACAATAATATTAATAAAGTTGTAGGATATAAAATTACACAAATTATCAACATTTCTGTATATTCCAACAAAACCCAGGGAAAAGTTATAGAAAAGGAATTTCATTCAAAAGACATACATACAGTATAAAATATTTGAGAGTTTGCCTGCCAAGACATACACTGGAACTATATAAACACAATTGCAAAATGCTGTTCACATATAAAAATTGAAAAACTATTAATTGCTAATAAATAGGCTGAGTCAATATAATAACAAAGACAGTGCTACCTAAATTAATTTACTTATTTGGTGCTATGCTAATCAAACTGTTAAAGAATTTTTCTATACAGGTAGAAAAAATTGTAAAAATGTTCATCTGGAAAAATAAAAGGTAAAGCATATCAAAGAAACCTATGGTGGGGAGTGGGGAGGGAGGGATAAATAGGGTTTAGCAGTACCAGAGCTCAAATCATCAAAACAATTGATAAGAAATAGAGAGTTTATTAAAATAATTGATTAAATACATAATATATAGAAGTAAATGGGCATAGTAACCTCGTGTTTTATAAACTCAAAAATCTTAGTTATTGGAACAGGAATTCACTACTTCAAAATTGTTAGGAAAAGTACTCTGGTAAAAACTAGGGATATACCAACATCTGTATACTAAGATAAACTCAAAATGGACTAATGATTTAGTCTTTTTTTTTAGACATAAAGAGTGATATCATAAACAAATTAGTGGAGCATGGAATAAATGACTTGTCAGAACTATGTTTAGGGGAAGAATTAATGACCAAATGAGAGATAAGAGAGGTTTACAGGAGCTAAAAGGGATAGTTTTGATTACATAAATGAAAACTTTTTTTTAACAAACAAAACTAGTAAAGCATAAAATGAAAAAAATCTTTCCAGTTAAGTTTCTCTAGTAAAAGAACTGAATCAAATTTATAAGAATAAAAACCATTTCCCAATTGACAAATGGTCAAATGATACAAACAGGCAGTTTTTAGAGAAAGAATGAAAGCCATAAATAAAATATATATATCCTTAAATCATTAATAACTAACTACATGCAAATTAAAAAACTCTGCAGTACCACCTCATGCCTAAAAAGACAGGAATATTGAACTGACCTGCAGATGTCACCAAGTTATGATCCAATGATTTGCATAGTAAGAACAATGTGAACCAACTAAGTCCCAATGATTATAACTGTTGATACCATTCTTTTATTGAACCAGTCCATTGACTCTCTCTCATGACACATGATGCTGACACATTTTCCTAGTCTTTTTTAAAATAATAATATCAATGGCCTAATTAGTGTCTGAAAATAGCCTTTTATCAAGCAAAAATCTATCTTCTTTAAATAAAAAATTACTTGTATGTAAAGCCTTAGAGGTAGTTAGGTGGTCTATTGTATAGGTCCAATTTGACTTCAGATAGTTAATAGCCTTGTGACCCTAGACAAGTCATTTAACCTATTTGCCTCACTTTCCCTGTCAGATGATCTAGAAAAGGATATGGCAAACCACCCCAGTATCTTTGCCAGGAAAACCTCAAATGGGATCACAAAGTATCTAGCACAACTGAAATGATTGAGTAATAAAAATATGTTAAGACATACATATATGTATATATTTATGATTGACTAGTATGTTGTGTTGTTCATTCAACTGTGTATTATAATATGGACCTAGTATAGAGCCTAGAACATAATAGAAATAAACAAATGTTTGTTAACTGATTGGACAATAAATATTCTTTATCCATTTTGTTTTTTTCCAATGTAGATAGTTAGGCTGAAGGTTCTTGAGTAATTATAGATTTTATTTAGGAATCTTTTCAATGTTTCAGGGCTTCATACAATGAGTCATTTGTGAATCAGAGCATCTGTAGGGCCTTACCTTTTCCATATGGTCTCCTTTCTATTTGGACTTTTGGTTAGCTATAATCTGTGACAGTGCAAGTACTCTGGCAAGGAAATATTTCCCTATTTTATGCATTTTAAACCATATTAATAATCAGAGGATTGTCAAAGTTATAGTCATTGTTGTCCCTTTCAAGAAATCTTGCATGATTTTATTACATGCACTGGAGATTCTGTAAGGTGGTGTTTTGCTCTGCCAATTCAAATTCCTTTTTTATAGTCAGCATACAATAAGCACATTGAGATCTTATACTTGCTATACCTTTCAGCCAATTATTTGATTGTAAAGATGTAGTCAGCTATGGAATATCATTTGTAAAAGCTTAACAGTTCTTTTATCATTTCTCTCTCAAAAATGTCTTCAATGAACATAGAGATTATTTGCATACAGATTTTGTAGAGATGAGAAAGTAGGCATATTGGCAAGTGGTTATCAATATTTGATTGATATTTTTTTTTTGGTCTAAGATTTCCCCCTGAAATAAACTGTGAAACCTTTCTGGGCAAAGAAACCAATCTTTAAGAAAGAAACAAAGATGGTGGTATGCAACCATCCTAGTAAAATCTGAGATCATGTGATACAAAATTCATACTTTGTTAATAGATAACTAGTTCATGTTTGGCCCAATGAGCCGCTTGCAGGTTGTGGTGTTCCAATAAGTCCTATTTCAGAGTCTTTTGTCCCAACACACCTTTTCATTTCAGAGTTTTCATCATTTTAATATAAAGATTACTACATATTTATGATTATTAGTCACATATTTAAGATACACACTCCCAAAGTTAATATAAATAATCCCCTGGAACTACATCATAGTTTCAGTTACATAGGTTTTCACTTCGGGCTATACTCTTACACACACAAATATTCTTATCCTATTAAATGATTGTAGCTTATAAATGATTATCAAATTAATACAAAGGAAAGCACTAATACACTCCTAATACTTTTACTTTCCAATCTGAATCAGTACAGAAATATTTATCACTCATACTTTTAAAAAAAAGTCTTAATACCTTTTGATTTTTATCTTCTGATTAGAATCTTCCCTCATAAAAAGCCCCCCACCCCAGCCAGCAATAGCAGCAGTATGTTTGCAATGTAGTGTGCCTCTTCCTTCCTCTTGCTCTATCACATTCTACCATAACTAGAACAAGGCCTCATATTTCATCAGTTATTTTCTGGAACCCATGTTGATCATTCCCTTTAACCTGAATTCCTTTTGCTTCCAAAGTATAGTCAATGTAGCTGTTTTCTGCTTCTGCTTTCTTTCTGAATATCAGTTCACACAAGTCTCTCCATTTTTCAAATGCTTTAATCAAGTAGGAAGTTGTAGGACATGGGGCATGGCAATTCCTGAACCTCCCTCCTCACATTTCAGAGTCAGCATTTTTTTTTGTTTTTCTTCTGTATCAGGCAGCCTTGTTGTTCTCATTTTATAAATAAGGAAACCACAGTCCAAAGATATAAAATTCTTGCTTAGCAAGTTAGTGGGAGAACTGGGGCTTCAGTCTCATCTCCTGAGCACCAAACCTACTTCCCTTCCAACCATGTCATTGCTGCTCTCTGAATGGACACAGTAGGACTCACAGTCAAGGTGGGAGGTGGGGGGTGTCACAGTTCTGTGCATGAGCTATTTTGTTTCGTTTTGGAAACCAGTGCTTTTGGAAACAACGTTTTCATCGTTGTGGCTATGACTCCAGACAGATGAAATCTGTCAGGATCTTTAGGCTGCCATTCAGGGATAAGCTCCAGACATCGGAATTTCCAGACTGCTGAAAGGCATGTCATCTGCATAGATAAACAGGCACACCTGCTAAGCTGGGATAGCCTTTAAATAGATGTTAAACAAGATCTGTGTGATATGTTTTCAATATAATGTCATTTTTGACTACAGGAACTCCCCAGTTTGCTTGGAGAATATGTTTAGGTGCCAGAAATTGATATGAATATGAAATGACAGGAAATTGTGCTTGGATTGTGTTGAGTTGGTGCTGATACTCCTTACTATTCTGAGGGGGCTGATGCAGTACAGCAAGGGGAAGTGAAGGTAAAACCCATTTTAAGTTTCTCTTTCTGTCCATATCTTGGTTTTCACACTTTACAAGAACAGAAACTTCAGAATCATTTTGATTTTCCTCTTTTCCTCACTCTCCCTATATAAACATAGTGACTTTCATTTTCTACTTTTCCTCCAGGTCTTCCACTAGTCCCTTCTTTTTTCTATTTCTTTGAGTTACTACCCATCTAGTTCAGGCTACCATCGTCTTTTGCCTGGATTGTTAACATTCTCCTAACAAGTTTCCCTGCCTCCAGTTTCTCCCCTCTCTAAGACACTGCATTTTGCAGCAAATGTGAGCAAACTCACCTATCCACATTGTGTGTAGGTTGATAATACATCAGGCTCTTTACCTTAAGCTCCCCATTGCCTAAAGAACAAAGCATAACCACTTTCTCCTGGAATTATCTGACTCCAATTTTCTTTTCCATCCTTATTTCATGCCTTTGACTCTGAACTCAGGAGACCAAATTCTTCCTGAGTTCAAATATCTCCTCAACCACACCTTAGTTTTTATCACTTTGTAAAATGAAAGGGTTGGACTTGATGAACTTTGTGGTCCTTTCCAGGACTCCATCTATGTTCATGTGACCTTCGTGTACTTAGCAAACTGGATTGCCCTGCCCTTTATTTTTGTTTGCCCTTTATATTTGTTTCTGATTCTATCTCTGGCTCCCTGCACATCCCCCACCCCCATAACTGAAATGAACTTTCCCATCTCTGCTAAATCATTGTAATAACAGATCACATTTTTATTGAGAGACAGTGTTTGGGACTGGCTAGAGAACTGACCTGAGGTTCAGGAAGACTTGGATTCAAATTCTTCCTCTTATATACACTGGATATGTGAGACCCTTGACAGGTCTTTCCATTAGCTCAGGCAATTCTCTCAGTTAGAGTTGCCAGTCTGGATTATTAGAGGGCATTTGAATCATGCAAATGAATTTTTTAAAAAATTTATTCACCTATCAAGGTGAATAATAGGACTTAAAAAAGTTTTTTTCCTATGGGTCAGGATTGAATACCTGTATGAGTAGGGTAATTCACTTAACTTCCCTAGGTCTTAGTTTCCCCACCTATAAAATGGAGGCTTGGACTGCATAGACTCTGAGGTCTCTTCCAATTTTAGATCTATGTTTATGACCTTCAGTTCTGTCTTTGAGTTCTTATGGTCTAATACAGTCTCTGACCCATAGTAGCCACCACAGTTACATGGATAGTTCGGAGAGGTTAGTATTGAACAACTACAGGCATGGAAATCCTTTCTTCCTACCTAACTCAACTGCAATTTAAAAGTTTGGGGTAGGTCCCTTTCTTTTTTTAGGTGCAGAGCAAAAAAGTAATTACCTTCTCCCCTCTTCCACTCCCTTTTGTTGGTTAGGTGCTAAAGGAAGATCCCTGGCTCTAGGAAACTCACCTTCACCTTTCTCCAGGGACACATTAACATACTAAATGGTTCTGTTAATGTGCAAGTGCAATTGTTGAATGAGGGGCAAGATAAGCAATAGAAAAAACAAAACCAATAATATAAAGTAAAAGGAGAAGAGCCATCTTTTGACACCCTGAAAAACAGCACCAACACTTTAACATAGGGGACTAGTGTTTGACAGACCTTCAATTGGCAATGACCTTAATAGTTAACGAAAGTTTGAAGTATGCTAGCATGGGGGTCAGCTCTCTGTCACTTAGAATGTAGGATGTCTCCATAAAGAAAATACTTAAAAATACTTGGTAGATTTTAGTGTTGGAGTTGAGGTTTGACATTTTTGTCAAATTCAATTCAGCAAATTTCATTAAGTTAGCATCTCCCATGTGGAAGAATTGAGATTATAAAGGTAAGACAAAGCCTGGCCTGAAAGAGCTTGGGGGTAGGGAGCAGCAGGAATAAAATGTTTATACAAATAACTCCTATACAAAGTTGCCTGTTATAAATTCAGAGGAGAAAGAGAGATCACTGGGGAGAGGGCAGTGTCATCTATCAAGGAAGGCTTCATAAAGGAAACTACAATTGGATACCTCATACATATCTTAAATTTAACATGTCTAAAACTGACTCATTAACTTTTCCCTCAAATCCTCCCCATTCTTTGTCAAGGGCATCATTGTCCCAGTCACTCAGGTTCATACCTTATGAGTATCATCCTTGACTCCTTATTCTCACTCCAAATAGTCAATCCATTGCCAAATCACTTCATTTCTAATTCTACAATATGCAATACAAGCATACAAATTTTGCATACTTGCCATTCTCTTTACTCATAAGATTGCCTCACTGAAGGCTTCATAACCTTACCACAGGATTATTGCAGTGGCTTTCTGTTGGTCAACCTGCCTTAACTCTCTCCCTCTTTCAGTCTCTTCTCCCCATCAAAGTGATTTTCCTAAAGTGAAGGTCTGTCTATGTCATTCCTCTCCTCCTTCAGTAAATCCCAGAGGCTTTCTTTTATGTCTGGTATCAAATATAAAGATCTTTGTTAAAAAGCTTTTAAAGTCCTTCACAATCTGGCTTCTTTCTTCTTATGTTTCCAGTTTTCTTACCCTTTTCTCCCCTCTATGCATTCTCTGATCCAGTGACACCAGCCTTCTTGCACACATATGGCTCTTTATTCAAATCTTTGCATTTTTACTGTTTCTCCCCATAGACTGAAAATTCTCTCAGCTTCCTAGTTTACCTGTCTTCTTTCAAGTTTCAGTTAAAATTCTACCTTTTGTAAAAAGCCTTTCCTGATTTTGATTTCCTCTTTAATCTTAGTGTCTTTCTGTTAGGATAATCTCTAACATATCCATTATATATCTTGTCTGTACATAGTTTTCCCTGTGTTTTTAAGAGTAGGAATCTTTTTTGTCTTTCTATATATTTCCAATGCTTAGCACTATGCCTAGCACATAGTAGACCTTAAACATTTAATTACTTGAAAATACTTTTATTGAATTTAAATTCAAATGACTTCATATTTTCCTTTGTTTAATTGTACTTTATTCCTCACTTCTCTTTTGTTCAATCCCTATAACTGCTCACTTGAATTAAGGGAAGAAGGATTTTATTATGCTTATGTTAAGAGAACTGGAGGTATCCAAGTATCCCAGATGCCACTTAAGGACTGGTGATAAGGGCAGAATAACCACCAGTTGGAAACTCTGGGTGCCAGCCAATTAGGTAGGAAGTGAGGAAAATCTCAAGAAATGTAGTTTGTAAGTCAGCTTTCTTCCCAGAGGACTTCTACTTAAGCTTCTGTATTCTTGACTGATTTTTATTATACATACAAAAATCCAATTTTATACAATTGAGAGATCTTTTTTATACCTTGAAGTTATCACATACTTTAAAAGCTACTGGTAAATAAATGATCTAGCATGCTAAACCCAACAATTTTTTTAGGCAAGACAAAAATATTTTGCTATGTTGTATGTTTATACTTAGATGTTAAAATCAAGTGTGAATGCATAAGGAATGCATTTAGAACTTGAAAGGGACAATAGATGTGCAGGTAGAATGATTATGCACGTAAGGTGAAGGAAAGAAGGCATTAAGGATGATGTCAAGGATGTGAACCTTGATGACTGGAATGATGAGGCTGTTCTCATCAGAAATAAGGATGTTCAGAAGAGGAAGGGAGTTTGGAGGACATTTGAATTTTGTTTTGAATATGAGGGTGAATGTTCACTTTCTCTTGACTTCGTTATAAAATGTCTCCTGCTGTGTATGATCCCCATCCTGCACAAATAATTTCTTTCAATGATTTGATCATGCTTTGTCTACTATACACTTGAAGTTGAGTCCCATTTTATGTTTTATCCAGTGGGTGTAAGCATGTTCCCCATTCTTCTTTAGCCCATAACATGTAAAATTAATTATCTCAGAATGGTATTTTCTCCCATTTCTCCCTCTTTGTGCAGTAGAGTACTTCCAGTTATATTTTTAAGACTTTGTTAAATTAAGAAACATTCATTAAGCACTTTCTATGTGCTAAGACACTGTACTAATTGCTGGGAATGCAAATATAAGCAAAAAGAAAGTCAGTCCATGCCCTCAAGGAGCTTATATTCTAATTGGGGAAGAGTAAAACAAAATGGAGCTAAAAATTGTGTGGAGGATTTGGTGGGAGGGAAAAGAACTCATTGGAAGATGAGGTAAGGAGTCTGGAAGGGGGCTAGACTGGAGTCTTCCTTAAAAATGGAGGTTCTAGGAGGAACTGGAAGGAGGGGTTGTAGGGACAGAGGAATTTTCTGGATTGAGAAAGAATCTAAGGCAAAGTCCAGAGAGATGGGGGGGGCAGAAAAATAGTGAAAGAGAGGACAAAATGGTGCCTTAATCAATGATAAAAATTCAAATATTTCTGAATTTGTGAATCCTTATCCATGAAAATGCTAATCAGTTAATAAGCATGTATTTGATCTTCTCTATGCGCAAAGTCCACATAAAAATGAGAGGATTACAAATAATCATAGAATTTTGGAGTTGGGAGAGACCTTCAGAAATTATCTGAACAAATTCTTTACATTTATAGATAAAGACAATCTTGATGTCAGAAGCACTTCATCCTGAATTCCTCCAAATCATACATTTACTGGGTGTAGATCAATGATCAAAATTCTTGGATGCAAAAAGTATGTAACTGGCATGCATTGCTTAATAAATCATTTGCTAGATGTAACTCTTTAGTATCTTTATTCCAATATGTTCTTCCAAAAGGGACACTCCGTGTGAACTGAGTGAAACTTGCCATCATATATATGTGTCATCATATGTTCACACATATCCCATCCCTACCTCCTTTTAGGGACCTTTCCTCTTCTCTTTCAAAGTCTATGTCTCATTTGAGTCAAGAGAGAACTTATACAAAGATATTAAAGTGAGAAATGAACTATCACCTAGGAGGAATATCAAGATGGTCAGTCTGGCTAAACTAAAGTGCATCTAGAAGAGAATAATGTATAATTAGACTAAAAGGTTGGGGCAAGGTATTCAAATGTGAAACAGAAGAGATTTTTTTTGATCCTTGAAGCAATATGGGGAAGTTAGAGTTTATTGAGTTGGTAATGGTATAGAGTCAAGCATCTGTTTTAAGAATATTATTTAGGGGGGCGGCTAGGTGGTGCAGTGGATAAAGCACCCGCCCTGGAGTCAGGAGTACCTGGGTTCAAATCTGGTCTCAGACACTTAATAATTACGTAGCTGTGTGGCCTTGGGCAGGCCACTTAACCCCATTTGCCTTGCAAAAACCTAAAGAAAACAAAAACAATAACAAAACAACAAAGAATATTATTTAGGCTTCTATGTGGAGGTTGAATTGGAGAGGGAAGAGATTAGAAATAGGGAAACTAATTAGGAAGGCATTGTGATAGTTCATCTGAAAGAGAAGAACTTGAATTAGAGTGTTTGGGTACAAAGAATGGGAATGATGCAATAGATGGACAGGTAGATTATATGCATGAGGTGAGGTAAGATTATATGCATAAGGCATTAAGTAGGACTTCAAGTAAGTGAACCTTGAGGACTGGAATGATGATGGTGCTCTCATTAGAAATAGAGAAGTTCAGGGGAGGCTAAGTGGCACAATGGATAGAGCACCAGCTCTAGAGTCAGGAGTACTTGAGTTCAAACCCAACCTCAGACACTTAATAATTACCTAGTTGTGTGACCTTGGGCAAGCACTTAACCTCACTGCCTTGCAAAAAATTTAAAAGAAAAAGAAAGAAAAAAGAAATAGAGAAGTTCAGAAGAGAAGGGAGTTTGGAGGAAAACTGAATTTTGTTTTCGATATGCTGAATTTGAGATGCCTACTGGATATCCAGTTTGAAGACAGTGATATGGGAGTGGATCTCAAGAGAGAGACTAAGCTAGTTATATAGATCTGTGAGCCATTTGCATAGACATGAAAAAGTTCATGGAAGTTCACAGTCATCAAATGAGAGAGCTAAGAGAGAATTAGAGATTAATAAATTCTTTAAATATTTTCTCTATTCTAGAGAGAATAATAATATTCCATAGTTTCATGCACTATAATTTGTTTAGTCATTCCCCAATTGATGGGTATCCCTTTGATTTCCAATTCTTTGCCAGTATAAAAGGAGCTGCTGTGAATATTTTGGCACAAGTAGGACTTCTCCTTTTTTTTTTATGATTTCTTCTAGCCTGGAATTGGAATTGCTAGGTCAAAAGGAAAAAAAAACATTTTTATTGCTCTTTGGGCAATACTCTCTAGAATGGTCAGATAAGTTCACAACTCCGCCAGCAATGCATTAATGTCCCAATCCTCTCACAACCTCTTTAACATTGATCATTTTCCCTTTTTCTCATCTTGGCCAATCTGATAGGTGTGAGGTGATACCTCATGGTTGTTTTAATTTTCATTTCTCCAATCAATAATCATTTGGAGCATTTTTTCCATATGATTATATATAGCTTTAATTTCTTCATTTGAAAATTGTCTATTCATAGTCTTTGATCATTTATCAATTGGGGAATGACTTGTAACCTTATAAATTTGATGAAATTCTCTATATAGTTTAGAAATGAGACCTTTATCAGGACTCCTAGTTGTGAAGATTGTTTCCCATCTTTCTGCTTTCCTTCTAATTTTGGCAGCATTGATTTTATAAGTGAAAAACCTTTTTAATTTAATATAGTCAAAATCATTCATTCTGTAGTTTTATACTCTGTTAATTCTTGTTTAGTTATAAATTTATCCTCTTTCCATAGATCTGATACCTAATGTATTGATATATTAATTTATCTATGGTGTTGCCATTTATGTTCAAATCCTATACCCATTTTGACCTTATTTTTGTATAGGGTGTGAGATGTGGGCATTTACCTAGTTTTTGTCATACTGTTTTCCAGTTGTCCCAACAACTTTTGTCAAATTGTGAATTCTCATCCCAGAAGCTGATGTCTTTGGGTTTGTCAAACAATACATTGCTTTAGTCATTTTTACTGGGTTTCTTTTGAACCTATACTAATCCACTGATCTATTACTCTATTTCTTAACCAGTACCAGGCAGCTTTGATGACTGAAGCTTTAGAGAACAGTTTTAGATCTGGTAAAGCTAGGCCACATTCCTTTGAATTTTTTTTTATCAGTTCCCTTGCTATTATTATTGACCTTTTGCTGTTTCAGATAAATTTGGTTACTATTTTTTTCTAGCTAGGTAAAATAGTTGTTTGGTAGTTTGATTGGGATGGCACTGAATAAGTAAATTAATTTGGATAGAATTGTCATTTTTTATTACTTTAGTTTGACTAACCATGAGCAATTGACATTTTTTCAATTATTTAGATCTGACTTTATTTGGGTGAGAAGTTCTTTATAACTGTGTTTATACAGTTTTTGGGTTTGTCTTGGGAGGTAGATTCCCAAGTATTTAATGTTGTCTGTTGTTACTTTAAATGGAATTTCTCTTTCTATCTCTTGCTTTTGGGTTTTGTTGTTCATATATACAAATGCTAATGATTTATGTGGGTTTATTTTATATCTTGTTACTTTGCTGAATTTGTTAATTTTTGTTTCAAGGAGTTTCTTTAGATGATTTCCTTGGGTTTTCTAAGTACACCATCAAATTATCTGCAATGAGTGAAAGTTTTGCTTCCTCATTGCCAGTTCTGATTTCTTCAATTTCTTTTTCTTTTATTGCTATAGCTAGCATTTCTAATACTATATTGAATAATAATGGTGATAGATGCATACATGTTTAATTATGATATAGTTTCATTCCTAATGGTGCCTTTTAAGAAGATGTAGTTTCCTTCCTTATCCCTTTTAATGAGATTGATTTTTTCTTTTACTTTGTTAGAGATCAGGATTGCTACCCCAGATTTTTTTTACTTCAGCAGAGGCATAATATATTTTGCTCCAACCTTTTACCTTTACCCTTCACCCCTGATTTTATTGGACATGCTCTGAGTTTATTCCCATTACATATAATATTTGTTGATGGCTTTAGATAGATACTATTTGTTATTTTAAGGAAAACTCCATTTATTCCTAAACTTTCTACTGTTTTTAATAGGAATGGATGTAATATTTTATCAAAGGCTTTTCCAACATCTATTGAGATACTCATATGATTTCTGTTGGTTTTGATATTGATATTTCAATTATGTTGAGTGTTTACCAAACATTGAACTATCTCTGCCTACCTGGTATAAATTCTACCTAATCATGGTATATTATCCTAGTTATAACTTGCTGTAGTCTCATTGCTAAAATTTTATTTGAGATTTTTGCATCAATATTCATTAGGGAGATTGTTCTATAATTTTCTTATCTGCTTTGATTGTTCCTGGTTTAGACATCAGCACCATGTTGGTATTATTCAAGCGGTTTGTCAGAACTTCTAGTTTTTAAAATCGTTTTTGGAGAATAGTAATTAATTCTTCCTTAAATGTTTGGTAGAATTCACTTCTGGACAAGGAGACTTTTTTTTAGGGAGTTTATTGATGGTTTCTTCAATTTATTTTTCTGAAATGGGGTTATTTAAGTATTTTATTTCCTCTTCTGTTAATCTGGGCAGTTTGAAGTTTTGTAAATATTCATCCATTTCACTCAGGTTATCCAATTTATTGGCATACAGTTTAGCAAAGTAGCTCTGTATTATCTCTTTAATTTCCTCCTCATTGGTGGTTAGTTCACCTTTTTCATTTTTGATATGGGTAATTTGGTTATCTTCTTTCTTTTTTTAAAATCAGATTAACCAAAGATTTGTCTATCTTATTGGCTTTTTCATAAAACCAGCTCTTAGTTTTATTTATGAGATCAAAGGTTTTCTGGCTTTCAATTTTATTAAACTCTCCCTTGATTTTCAAGATTTCTAATTTGGCATTTAATTGGGCATCTTTAATTTGTTCTTCCTCTAGCTTTTTTAGTTGCATACCCAATTCATTGTTCTTCTCTTTCTCTATTTTATTCATATAGGCATTTGTAAAGTTCCCCCTCAAAATGGCCAGACTGCATCCCATAAATTTTGGTATGATATCTCATTGGTATCATTTTCTTGAATATAATTATTATTTCCATTATTTGCTATTTGATCCACTCATCATTTAAGATAAAACTATTTAATTTCCAATTAGCTTTTGTTTTATCTTTCCATGACTGTTTATTACATAAAATTTATATTGCATCATGGAGAAGTGTGTATTTATTATTTTGCTTTTCTGCATTTGAGTATAAGGTTTTTGTGCCCTAGTACATGATCTATTTTGGTATAAGTGTCACATACTTCCAAGAAAAAAGGTATATTCTTTTCTATCCCCATTATGTTTTCATTCATCTAACTTAACCTTCTTTTGGTTTATTTTGTGGTTAGATTTATCTAGATCTGAGAGAGGGAGATTGAGATTAAAATTTTGCTGTCTATGTCTTCTTGTAATTCACTCAGCTTTCTCCCTAGGAATCTGGATGCTGTACCACTAGATGCATACATGTTTAATTATGATATAGTTTCATTCCTAATGGTGCCTTTTAAGAAGATGTAGTTTCCTTCCTTATCCTTTTTAATGAGATTGATTTTTTCTTTTACTTTGTTAGAGATCAGGATTGCTACCCCAGATTTTTTTTACTTCAGCAGAGGCATAATATATTTTGCTCCAACCTTTTACCTTTACCCTTCGTGTATCTCTCTGCTTCAAATATGTTTCTTGTAAATTATATATTGTAGGATTCTGGTTTTTAATCATTCTGCTATCCATAGTTCATGCCATTCACATTTGTAGTTAAGATTACTAATTCTGTATTTCCCTCCATGCTATCGTTCTCCATTTATATATTTCTCTTTCCTTTCCTCATTCCTCCTCACCAAAATTTCACTCCCTTTTCCCTTTGACTTTTCTTTTAAAATTTAACTATAAATTTATTTTCACTTATACCTTTGCCTTTGCCTTCCCTTTTATCAGTCCCTTCTTCCCTTATCTTTCCCTTTCCCCATTTTCCCCCCTTCCCTTTAGATTAGGATAGATTTTTAAACCCAAGTGGGATTGCATTTTATCCCCTCTATGAGTCAAATCTATTCAATAAGATTTACTCAGTGTTTCCATTCTCCCTTCTTTCTCTCTCAAATTATAAATCTCTGTGCCTCTTCACCTGGTATTATTTTATTGCTCTAGTACTATTGATCAGGTATCATCAATCACAGTTTAATTATTTGATTGCTTGATAAATTCATATTTTTATCAAATTATCATTACAGAATGATTACTTGATTGCTTGATAAGCAGCATTGTCTCAAATTATATCAAATTATAATTATAATCACTTTTTTACTTTATCCCCTTTTCAAGTAGCCTCCAAGGACACACAATCCTCCTCATGAACCAAAGTATCATCCAAAGCCAAATCATTTCTCGAACTATTTGAACCCTCTCCCTGGCCTATTTTTTTCTCACATTTTACATCCCCCCCCCCCCCAGGGTACCTAACCCCTTGTTAAGTGAAGCATGAATTAAGTCAATCTATGATCTAATTAGCTACAAGAATCTTAAACATTTCTAAGTACTGGGAGACTCTGAGGGTCTCACCTGAGAACTTTACAAATGATTATAAGTTACAGGAGACACTGACTCAGGACTGCCCAGTTTATGATGCCCTCATTAGACAAAGTGCTATGCTTCATCAGCACAGCAGAATTAAAGTGGGTCAAATGATAATGAGGCACTTAAATTTAAAGTTAACATCCTAGCCTTTCATGAGGGCTTTTTGTCTCAAACAATGATGTCATCTTGGACCTCTTCAATGGAGAGACAAGACCCAGCTATACCCATATCCTTTAAGTCCAATCTCTTCAATTATATTCAACTCTTTAATTATTCTGAGAGAAGTAAACTTCTCAAGAATTAGAAGTGTCATATTTTCCCCTTTTAGGGTTTATACAATTTGATGGTCTTGACCAACATTTATTTTGCTTTGTTTTTTACCTTCCCCTTTTATTTACCTTTTTATGCAACTCTTGAGTTGTTTATTTGGTGATTGAATTCTCTGTTCAGTTCTGGGCTTTGTGTCAGGAAATTCTGGAAGTCCTCTGTTTTGTTGAACATGCATCTTTTCCCCTGAAGGTATTGCTAAATTTTGCAGGGTAATACATTCTGGGTTATAATTGCAGGTCCTTTGCTCTCCAAGATGTAGTATTCCAGGTCTTCTGATCCTTCAATGCTGAGGCCGATTGTGCTTCCTTTGTATTTGAATTGTTTTCTTTTTTTGTGCTTGCAATGTTCTCTCCTTTATTTGAGAGTTCTGGAATTTGGCTATAATAGTTGGAGTTTTTATCCTGGGTCTCTTTCTGGAGGGATTCTGTGCATTCTTTCAATGGTTATATTGTTTTTTCTTTCTAGTAGGGTTGGACAGTTTTCCCTTATAATTTCCTGCATCTTACCTAACCTTAATCACTGGAAGGGCATTGTCTCAGTCAAACTGTGACCCGGGAAAAGCCTAGCTTTAAAAGGTCAAGGTCTCCCACTGCATCCAGGGCCATCTCTATTTGTTCTGATCCATATCTGGTCACTGGACCCAGATGGTTCTGGAGGAGAAAGTGAGTCTTAAGACTTTGCATAGCTCCCCCTCATTTAAACTGAAGTCATTTTCATGTCTTGGTATCACCTCTGTATCACCTTGGTATCACATGTCATAGTCTTCTTCAAGAATATAAATCTCTGAGAGTTGTAGGAGTGAGCCCCATTACTGGCAAGTTGGGCTACATAGCTCAGTCATCAGCCTTATTAAATCAGATAGATCTTGCTTTGATATCTTTGGTCATCATTTGGAAACCTGGAAGAACACAGATTTTGTTCTCACTAATTTCTGTGCTCCCTCAAAGCTACATGTTTTCCGCAATGAATATTAAAATTATTTTCAACAATCCAGCAGCTTGAAATTGACTCCATGGTCTCTCTTAACAAGTAATATAATTTTTTTCTATAAGGCAGGGAATTTTTAGTAGTTGGAGATTCAAGATGCCTTTCTCTGAAGATAGCAACCATTACTTCTATCATGCAAACCAAATAAATAATTAACACAGCTGATTATCCCCTACTAAACAGAAGCTAAAGCTGTATTCTGGCTGCAGCCCATTCATTATGACTTGACTAAGAGGGATGCATACTTCATTTCCTTCAACAGCGTAGCTTTTCTCCTCTTTTTTCTGTTCTGAACGGAACCAATAAACCCTGCATCTTTGAATTATCAGAGGGAATGCTTTCTATCCAGCTGGTCTTTGAATTCTCTTAACTAGAAAAGAACAGCTGAAAACAGACTGGATTGAGTGTGTTTGGGTGGTTTGAAAGCTCTCTCTAACTACTGTTTTTCTGCCTCACCAAGCCAATGATTGACAGTGTCTTTCCTTCAGCTTCTCAGCTGGTTTGGCAGAGTTACCATTGAGGCAGTATTCTAAACTACTTTAAGGAAGAAAAATGTCAGTTACTACTTAATGAAATAAACATAATTAATTTTTCATAGAAAAGCAGATTTACATAGCTAGTTTTTAGCATTTAAAATAAGCAAGATGGCATTGTCTCTCTGCCATTTTCTGTAAGTTTTTTTTCCCATATTTTTCCCCCATGACTGAGGTTCTAAATCTGGTTCTATACTAACTAGGTCCTCTTATCAGAGCCAACTTGCCCTGCCAAATTCATAATAAATGAAACACTGAATCTCTGAGTTGGCAGGAATCTTTGAGATCATCTATTTCAAACCTTACCTGAATAAGAATTCCTTTTACAAGTATGCCTAGCAAATAGTGCCCATTCTTTGCTTAGAGATCTCTAGTAAAGATAAACTACTTTCTGAGGCAACCCATTCTACTTTTGGGTGACTCTAATGGTTAGGAAGTTGATCTTAACATAAACACCAAATTTGACTCTTTCTAATAAAACACACCTTAATTTTACAGCCCAAAATTTGGGAAAAAAAGTATTACATATGGTTATTGAATTCAAATTTTATTCATCATAATATTCATACAACTCCTCATCAGTTTCAAAATTCCCATCCATTACTTTGTCTTCATCTGTGTTTGATGATGAATTGCTGTCTTAGGAGAGGCTCTGACTGCTCTCCTGCCAGTGCTCTGGTCTATGGCTGACCATAAGCACTCCCAGGGCAAATCTGGTGAGTGGATTCATGCTTAGTCCATTCCCTTTCTTGGACCTGAAGCATCAATTATAGTCTCCTTTGAAATCAGTCACTTCTTTTTCATCAGAAATTCTTCTTGCCTCATGCTAAACCATCTTTGTGGACACAATAATTCCAATAGCCCTTGGCTCTTAAATCCATCTCTTCAATTCCCTCTCTAAATCAGGCCATTTTTCTTACCTGCAGGGTTTCTTCTTCTCATAACCAGTCTCAGACTGTTTTCCCTATTGGAGGAGGATCAAACTGATGTTCAGCAGCATGATTTCCATTCACTTTTGCAAACTGTATCACTTTGAACTTGAATTCAGCACTGGATGAAAACCTTTTCTGAGCAGAACGTGGCAAAATGTAACCTAACGTACTGGTAACAAATGTGAAACAGTAAGGGCAAAGACAACAAGTGGGGGGAAAAAAGCAGAAAATACAAGTAAAAAATAATCTACAACCACTGTAAGATGCTCCCAGTTTTTAGATCACAAATTTTTCAAAAAAAAGAACAAGGGTGTGTCTTAAACATAGAAAAATACAGTATATACATCTGGCTACAAATTCATCCTAGTTGCTTAACCTCCCTGAGCCCCAATTTCCCCCATCTGCAAAATATGGAGGACAACAACAGAGCTCTTCCAAGGCTAAAATGAGATATTATATATAAAGTACTTGTAAACATTAAAATGACTTTAGAAATGTCAGTTATTATTTGTAACTTCTAAGAATTGTTCTGAGTCAGTCAGGTAAAAATCTATCAATAAGCACTAAGCTTACAATTCCAAGCACTGAATTAAGAACTGGGGATACAAAGAAAGACAAAAAAAACCAGTTCCTGACATTGAAGAGCAAGGAATCTAATGAAGGAGACATATAAACAAATATGAACAAGCAAATTATAGACTAGATATATAGACAATAATTAATAGAAGGAAGTCATTAGTCCTGCTTTCTGGAGTGAAGCAGAACAAGTAAAAATTCTTTTCCATATGATAACCTTAGGATCCAAAAGCCCTTCACAATATTATTAAACCTTCTTCTGGAAGTTCTTCATTATATTAATATCTCCTCTAAAATGTGGTGTTTAGAATGACTCATAGTGGCAGCTAGGTGGCGCCATGGATAGAGTACTAGACCTGGAGTCAGGAGTACCTGAGTTCAAATCCAGCCTCAGACACTTAATAATTACCTACCTTTGGCCTTGGGCAAGCCACTTAATCCTTTTGCCTTGCAAAAACCTAAAAAAAAAAGAATGAATCATAGTGCTCTAGAAGATGAGTGAACAAATCAGAGTCCAAAAATAAAAGGAAAAATCACCTCCACTCTTGGACATTGGAAGTTTTTCTATAATGTTTTATTTTCATCACCAATGACAATGGAATTGCATTTAGATCCTAACATTTCAGTCTCTGATTTGTTGTACTAGGAAGTAGAAATGGCACTTAAGAAGATGAAATCAGGATGAGCTAAAGAAATTTATGCTAGAAACAACCTAATCTTGAAAGCTTTGAGGGATCGTTGTACAAGGAGGGAGTGATGCCAAAAGACTGGGAAAAATTATAGATGATATTAATATCCTCAAAAGGCAATTAAGATTGCATCAGCAAGTGCTGGCTTATATGACTACTTTTTCATCCTCATAAAAGTCCTTATGGTATGGAATAATAATGATGATACTTGTCCTTTGTTTCCAGGAAGACATCAAGGAAGTGATGCCATCACAAGGAAATGAATTGAAGAGGTGCTGTGTTAAGTTACAAGCTTCACTTTCTCCTCCAGAACCATCTGGGTTCAGTGACCAGATATAAATCAAGAGGACTGGAGATGGCCCTGGATGAGAGGCAATCAGGGTTAAGTGACTTGCCCAAGGTTACACAGCTAATAAGTGTCAAGTCTGAAGTTGGATTTGATCTCCTAGGTATTATTTTCTACTTAAAAGTTACCTTAAATTTTTGTATTCAATTTATATATTTCATATAACCTATATATGGGTAGGTTGGCAGTATGGGATCCTGTTGTTCTGTAGAGGTTTATGTATATCCTTGTGGATCTATCAGAGTGGGGAGGTTTCTCTCTGTACCTGTGAAAGGGACAACTCCAGGAAGAAAGTGAGACTGGTGACTTAGTACAAATACCCCTCACATAAATTCATTTCATGTGCCTATCATGGCATCACTTCCCTGATGTCATGGCCTTCTTTGAGAATGAAGGACAAACGTGCAGTTATAGTAGACAATAAATAAAAAATAATTGTAATAAGAGAGGTTTGATCTAACACTTCAGCCTTGCATCTAGAGCTAGAAATTCATATGTCAGTAGCACCTTGAACAATAAGGCTTACCTCATAGAAGTCATGATAAGACATTGACTGGCTAAGGAAAAAAAGGCCACTCTGGACAAGCTTTTGTAAACAAAATTAAATTTCCTTTTTTCTTTATCTTTTGTTATTCTAAAACTCTTTGTTAGAATGGAAACTGCTTAGTCATTTTGAGGTTACAGTGACCAGCTTTGATATAAATAAACACAGCGCAAAAATAACTATGACTCAAAAAGAAAAGAAAAGAAAGGGTAGGAGGAGAGGGAGAGAAACAAACAGACTTAGACAGAAGAGTTTTTTTTTTTCAATTCTCTAACCTTAATTTGGAGAAGGTACTTAAGTCAAAATGATTAAGAAAGAAGTTTTTTGGAGAAGAAAAGTCTAAGAGAGAATGTTTCTGAACATTAACAGATAATACTTGGGTCACAGTGCAAGCATCTGCTTTATATTTCTGTGTGTGGGAATGGAGTTTATAGCAATTTTGGGCAGATAAAGTATTTCTCTGTTATGAAAAACTAATAGTTCCAAGCTTCCCTTTATAGTAAACATTAAAGACAAATCTAGACAACTATCTTTATGAAGGCAGTTATTTGTCTAGAGGCAGTGGGATTGACTATATGGTCTCATGAAATCTTTCTAGTTCTACGTTTCTTTGAAACAATAATGGTTCATGTTGGAAAAGAACTGGTTAGCAGCTTTCTCACAGGGTTGTAGTGAGAATCAAATGAGATAGCCTATGGAAATCACTATATATATATATATATATATATATATATATATATATATATATATATACAGTGTGTGTGTGTGTGTGTGTGTGTGTGTGTGTGTGTGTTTTAGCTATTATAAAGCTCTTGAGGATAATAGCCACCCTCCAAAAGATAGATAACTATGATTAATCTAATATTCAAGATTTTAATATTAGTGTAGAGTTCTTCTGGGCTCATTATTGGGTTAGGTCTAGGTTCCTTTTAGACAACAACCCTTTTGAGATTCAAAATGAACACCCCAAATTGTGATTCTGAACTTGCACTAATGCATTTACCTTTCAAAGTCAATCAATAGAGCGGATTAGCTCAAAGCAAAGTCATGTACTAAGATGGCATAGTAAGAGCAGCAGCTGCAGAAGATTCTCCTCGGGGATAGACTACCCCACAATACACATCATATCTGTGGCAAGAGCAGGTACAGAGCCCAATGATAATGAAGGTGTGTAGCCAAAGCAACTCACAGCTTGGACCCTGAAAGTCCCTTTTTCCTCCTGGGGTCTTCATGCAGTTTAACCCTGGGTTACAAAGTATTTGATATTATAAGAATCACCATATGTGTTTAATAATAATAATAATAATAATAATAATAATAATAAATAGCTAGCATTTATATAGCTATACTATTGCTATTATCTATGCTAAATGCTTTACAAATTTTGTTGTCATAATCATCTTGGGAGGTGGATGTTTTTATTATCTCCATTTTATAGTTGAGGAAACTGAGATAGATAGAAGTTAAGTGACTTGTCTGTTTTCCTGACTCCAGGCTTGTGCTCTATCCACTGTACAAGCAAATTGATTTATGAGTTGATTTGTGCTTGTCTGGGCTACCAGTGTCTGTTCCTTACTGCCCTTTCATTCTTTTTGTTTATTCTATTTTTTTTATTACTTTATTTATGAGTTCCACATTTTTCTAACATCCTCTCTTTCCTTCCCCTCCCCATGGTAGTGAACATTCTAGTAAAAGTTGTACATGTAAAATTTTGTTTAATATATTTCCATATTAGTCATATTGTGAAAGAGGGATTAGAACTAAAGGGGAAAAACATGAGAAAAAAAGAAAAAACATAAAAGAAAAATTTTTAAGTGAACATAGTATGCTTGTTCTGCAATCAGACACCATAGTTTTTTGTTTTGTTTTGTTTTGTTTTCTGGATGTTGATGTCTTTTCCCATAACAGGTCCTTCAGGGTTATCTTTGATCTATTTGAGCTGTTGAGAGGATCTGTGTCCATTATTAGTTGATCCATCTCAGAATGTTACTGTTAATGTTTATGATGTTCTCCTGACTTCATTCAGCATCAGTTCATGCAAGTCTTTCTAGGTTTTTCTAAAGTTGTTGCCTTTCCATTCTTGATAGATAGGGTTAACTTTCTCTTGGTTCATAGGAAACTCTCTTATTTGTCACTAGAGGTTCCACTCTGTGAAGATGCTTGAATGCTATCTCCTTATGTCTCTGTCTGACTGGAAATAATCTTTTCTTCTACTTTGGTCCTCTCATTTCAATTGTGCATACTCACTCTATCCTTACCTCAGCATTATCACTGAAGAAGCCAATCCCAGTTGAATTTTCCTGAGAGGATTCATTTGAGGCAATCATAGAAAAGACTGTCACCTGGGAAAAAAGGATTCATGAGTTACCTCCATTCCTTTCCCTTCTCCTCTTCTCCAAGAAATGGGACAAATAAAATGAGTCTAATAAAAGCACAGCAGCTATACTGCAGATCTTGTATCTCAGTTTATTCAGCAAAACAACTAATTTCTCTCTGGATTATTGACTCTAGGGTTCTCACTTATTGCAACCCAGAAAAAGAGCTGATATGAAAAAAATACACAGATATTTCATGGCAGCTCTAGGGCTGGTTCATTCCTGCCTTCTCTCCATAGTCCCTGTAAACTTGAAAACAAAGGCTTACATTGACTTCTGAGATGGGCACTAAGTTAAGGTTTAAAGCTCTGAGAAATTAGGTCTATAGCAACTCTACACATTTGTGAACAAATAGACAGCAGATGACAAATAACTTCCAAAACATGCTGCTTAAATAAATTCAATTAAAAAAACAAAATTATGGAGACATAGAACAAAAAAAAAAACCCAAGGTTTTTTCCCTATTCTTTCTTGTCTTCTTTGCCAAAGATCAGTACATTGGACATTAGGACATACAGACTTTGACAGCCCTCTAACCAATGGTGTGCTGATAAATGTTACTATTTATCTTAAGATCAACCAGTCTTGAATGCTCCTAATATATATTTTTGCCCACACCCACATACCCCCCTCCACACACCATCTATTTCTTTGCCCATGACAAAAATTGTGAGCTCTCTGAGGGTAAGTGTAGGACAGATGTGCTTCTCAGTCTCTGTACAGACTTTCTACATATATTCAGCTTGAAGCCAGACTCTTTTAAACCATCTGTTTCTTCAGGGCCATTTTCCTTCCTGGTTGAGAGACTTCCATGGCAGTCCTGCCTCACTGCTGAGTGCTGATTGGGACATAATCTTTAATTTATATTGGAATGCCCTCAATTGGTAGCACATTGTCTAGAATACCAATGTCATATACACAGTGTCTCTGCATTCTAAGAAATTCTGTTTTTAAGAAAGCCAGACTTCAAATATTATTCAATAGAAAAATCAAATAGCTTTGCTTTACTTGACGTGACATTTAATTTTTATTTTCACTTTGATTTCCTATTTTTAAAAAATAACTGGAGCTTGATTGAGATCTATTAAGAGAGATATTTGGAGGAAAGGGTGTAAGATCAGCTGACTTTGCTTTATTCACTGATTAAAGTGGGGAAGAATACACATACTCCCACAATTGGATTCAGGAATATATTTCAACCAAAAGAGAAATAGGAGGCGAAAAAGAAGAAAGGGTATTTAGAGGAAGGGTGCATTAAAGGAGGGATTATTTCTAAGCAAAATGTATTCTAAGGCTGTACCAATTTTATGGCTCTTTTTGTAGTGTCAAAGTATTTTAAACTTAAGGGATGCCCATCAATGGATGACTGAATAAGCTGTGGCATATAAAAGAGATGTTATACTAATGAATTATATAAAGAAGATGGAAAATGTTAAGAAAAACTTATATGAACTGATGCAGCACTGGTAAGAAGAATCAGGAGAATGATTTATACAATACATCAATATTATACAAATAAATAATTTTTAAATATTAGGAACTCTAAGGTAGTGAACAATCATGTTTTTAGAGAACTCATTGTAAAACATGCTATTCACCTTCTGATGGAAAAACATGCAGAATGAAATATATATGCATATGTACATATGTGTACATGTATGTATATATAAAAAACAAAACCCCAGCTAGAAACATTCAGGTCAAGCAAAACAAAACAAACACACATGTGTGTCTGTTATAGGTTTTCTTTTTCTTTTTTCCCCTTAATTAAGGATGGAATTAGGAGGAAAGATTTTTGAAAAAAAAAGCTTAAAACAAGAGAGATACTTTGGGATTTTGTTAGGAACTAGCTTCACCTGCTCTAGCAAAATAATTAGTCAACAGGTGTTCATAGAATGCTTACTACCTTCCCCAATGATGCTATCAGTTGTAGAAGATCTAGAAGAGGTATAGATGATACCCTTGACCTCGAGAAGAGAAATCGAATCCACAAAACAGAGAACAATTCAGTGTTAAACTATGAGGCACTGGCCATAAAAGGCAACAGGAATTCAAATGAGTGAGAAAATCATTGTATATAGTAGTACTCACAAGAGGCTTTAATGGAGTAGGTAGACTCTGAAGAACAAGAACAATAATAATATTACTTTTTTAATATGACACTTAAAGGTTTGTAAAGTGTTTTTTATGTGTTATTTAATTTGACCTCACACCATTCCTTGAGGTAGATCTTATTATTCCCATTTTATTGAGGAAACTGAGACCAAAGGAGTTAGCCTTGCAAGCACAAGGTCACATAGTTAAAAGGCAGCTGAGGCAAGATTGAAACTCAGATGTTCCTGATTCCTGCCCATTTGCTTTGTATACTGTTTCACTTAACTGCTTTTAAGTGAGTCCCTCATATGGGAAAAGGTTGGACAATCTAAACAGAGAGAAAAATATTGCTAAGTATGGGGTAGGAATGAGTACAACATTTAATAATAACAGCAATAAAAATGTTAATAATAATCCTAGTTGTCCTTTAATTTTGAAGGTGACCATGCCAATCAAATTAATGGTGGTGAAGAAAAATTAATTCAAAGGTCAAAACACTAACATCAATAGTATTGTTTTCTATCAGATCAGTCCATGGGGTAGTGGAATGGTTCTGGACAAGGCAAGTGAGAAGGATGCCTTGTACAGCATTCCCCCTCACTATAATAAACATAATTGTGCAAGTCATGATACCATTAATTTGGTCAGTGTGGTCATCTTTGAAACGGAAGGTCAGCTATTATTATCTACTCCTGACCTGGGGAGTAGTGACAAAAAATAACAATACAGAGTTCTTTTGAGGCCCTTTAATTGGAATAAGTACACTTTAAATCCTTTAATGAGGCAACATTATATGAGTCAAGGATTAACTTTGCCTGACTATAGCAAAAGGCACATTTTATTTGTTTGGTTTCTTTGTAGGTCTTTGCAAGGCAATGGGGTTAAGAGCCTTGCCCAAGGTCACACAGCTAGGTAATTATTAAATGTCTGAGGTCGGATTTGAACTCAGGTCCTCCTGATTCCAGGGCCCTCAATTCTCTGCACCACCAGCTGTCCCTAAAAGGTACATTGTTTTTTAGGTTTTTTGCAAGGCAAATGGGGTTAAGTGGCTTGCCCAAGGCCACACAGCTAGGTAATTATTAAGTGTCTGAGACCAGATTTGAACCCAGGTACTCCTGACTCCAAAGCTGGTGCTTTATCCACTATGCCACCTAGCCCCCCCTAAAAGGTACATTTTAACAAAGAATATGGAATAAGTTTCAGCTGTGAAAGCTAGGGAGATAAATATGAATTTGATGCAGAAAGCAATAGGGAACCACTGTAGATTTTTAAGAAGAGGGGTGACATAATGAAAATGGAGTTCAGGAAAATTATTCTCATAGTGGTACTAGAATGGAATAGAAGAAAGAGAGAGACTATGAATAGGACACAGATTAGGATGATGGTACTGAAAATGGAGAGGAAAGAACAAATCATGGAGACACTATAAAAAGCAAATGGCAGAACTAGGTTTCTATTAAATTTAGGTTTCTTATGGAATGTATTGCCAGAGGAAGACTTGGTTGTTCAGTTTTTGTACTTGTGCTGAAAAAGGACCAATATGACATCCACTGTTGGGGTCAAGGTATAGTGTGTCTGGTTGTGGCAAATCAGACCAGTATGAATTTGGAAGACTCTTCCACAGGTCAGGCAGAAGTAGTCTATATACATACATATATCCCAAATTTTCTTGCCTAGCAGATTGGACCAACTGATACTACTGACCAGAATGGGACAACTAGGGAACTTTGTTTGGACTGGATGGAGATTAATGAGTTTCCACCCATGATGCATTTGAGATGATAGCTGAATGTTCTGGTGTCCTTGAAAGAAGCTCCTTGAGGGCAGAGACCATGTCACTTTTCATCTTTGTATTCCCTGTACTGGTACATAGCTTTGCATAGATTATCTGCTTAATAATTTGAATTGAATTGAACTATAAGTGGCTTATAAAGAACTGGAAATTTGTGACAGGTTAATGTGAGGTAGTGAAAAAGTATGTTTCCCTCTCTGTTAATAGACATTGAATTAGTCCCTCAGGAAATGCCTAACAGAGCTCTCTGTAGCACTTGGAATTCTTTTAGCGGTATCATCTATTCCAGCACTCTAGTTTTACAAATGAGGAAATGAAGGCCTATAGGAGTACAATGGCATTCCCCAGATCATGAAGTTAATAAACCAAAACAAGTTAGAACTTTGGTTCTTCAACCCCAAATCCTAAACTTTTTACCTCAATGTTTTACAATTTGAAATGAATTTTTGGAGGGTTTCTTTTGAGTTTTTGTATCATGATCTGGTTGCTGCATGATGCTGGAGCTAGAAGCAGTCAGAGATCCTTTACCAGTGCTTGGAAAACTGAGCACAGAGAATCAAGCTTTATTAGTTCTAGTTTGTATATGATTGCAAATTCATTCATAAGAATCCAGAGTTGTCTAAAGTAGAGAGAGATTAGGTCACTTCTTTGTGATCAAACAACCAGTATGCATCAGAAGTAATACTTGAATCAAGGTCCTTCCAACTTTTAAGGGATAGCTCTCTATCTACTATACCACAATGACTCTCTATTTATAATTATATGTACACAGTTTGATTTGTGAGATCCTCCTTTCCATTCTTTGAGCTGTCTTGCTTTTAGAATCTCTGTTCATGAGATTATACCTATTCTTCTCTAATTAAAAATATAAAAATCATAGATATTTGTGAGGCATGTTCTTCTTTGATTATGAAGTCCAAGATGTCATATACCAAGGTTCTAATACATGGTGCTAATGGTATAGCTCATTTAGCCTCTCTCCCCTTTCTGGACTGTATTATATGGGCCATCCAATTATATTGTGGTACTTTTGAACCAATTCAACTCTAAGAAAACTCTTCTCCTTCATCATGTCATATATGCCGATACATAGTTATGACATTCATGTAACTTACCTTGGTTACCTTCACCGATCCTTTTATTATAAAAAGGATCAGTGAAAGTAAGCAATACCTTTTACCTTTTCATAAAAACACAAACTTGGAATGCAAAAGTTGTATGTCAGTGAAATGCTGGGAAACCAATTTCTAATTACAGAAGATAGCAGCATCTGTATAGTCTGTGATCACTTTCCTTTGTCAGAGAACTTTACCACTTCTGGCTATCTCCAATATCACTCTCCAAGCCATAGGGCTTCTGATGCTTGATGATTCCCTGGTTCATTTGATTACCTCCATGCTTAGATCTAATTTATGCCAAAGATGTACTCACTAAAAAAGTCTTAACAAAGGGAAAGAGTTGGAAAGCTCAGGTGTCGTCAAATTCTACCCTGATAACCAACACCTCTTTGTTTAACTTCAAAAATGCTCTTCTGATGCCTGTGGTCTTTTCTTTGGAAGGTATTCACTTCTGACTGTAAAGCAGGTGATATTGCCCTTAGTACTTCAGGTTGGTGGACTGTTACATATATACAACTAGTATTCAAAATATTTAAGAGGTCATTTAGTAAAACTTTCCTTTTTTTTCTAGATGAGGGAAGTAAGAGTCAGAGAGGTTAGATGAAATTTCCAGTCACACAGATAGTAAAATGGCAAAATTGGGACTTGAACCCAAATCCTCCCTCTCTAAATCCACTTTGTTTCCACCCATTGCTTCCCACTAAATTCTGACGTACACGTAGAATCCTTGTAGTAGAAAGCATGCTGGAGGTGAATTGTAATCCCAACTCTCACCCTAACAACTATGTGGTCCTGAATGAATTCCTTGGTCTTCTTAAACTTCATTTTCCTTACCTACACAATGAGAACAGTGCATCCTGTTTTTGCAACTTCCCTTACAGGGTATTGCGAAGTTGTTGATTTTTAAACCTACAAGTACTATATAAATAGAAATTAGGAACTAATTGAACAGTGAACAGAGTAATAAATTAAATTTCCCATTCCTTTTATGATCCTCTCTTCCTTGACTTCCTTCCTCTATCCCTTTCTCTTAGACATTATGTTTTTAGATGCACTTTGAACATGTTTGTTATGAAATGTAGCAAATAGGTAGGTGCTTTTTGTTAGATTATTGAGAGACTAGAGGGTGCCTTTGGTAAAGGTGGGACCAAAGAAAATTTTCTGGACCCAATGACTTACAAGCAGAATTGGCAAGGCTGATGTAATTTGTTATTTACCAGGTGACTGGTTGTAATCATACTTTGCCTTAAAAAAAGAAATTAAAAGCAAGTTTAAATTTATTTCTTGAATAGAAAAAATTCCAGTCCCTTTCTGAAGAGAAAAGTTTTACTATATTCAGGAAAAGTAAACAAAGATCTCTGATTGAAGTGATTAAATATCTCTAATTTTTCTCTGTCCCTATTTCTGTGTCTATTTCATAAACAACCCCAGACAAATTGCCAAGACAATCCTACTTAATTCAGTAACTCAAGACTTGCTTCTACTACTCCCTGGAGCAGAAGTACAATTCCTTCACAAATTATTGATGTCAAAATTCATGAGAGTGGTTTGAAACTGGATGTAATACTCAGTTCAGATTATTTTAAAGAAAAAAAAACCTGAACTGAGTATTCCATCCAGTTTCAGAGAAAAAAAGGCTAAACAATTTTAAAGAAAAAAAGGCTAAACAAAGAACAAACTACAGATCTTTATATAGAAAACTAAAATTGAAGTAGGAACAAAGGAATATCAGAAGAATGTCTGTGAAGAATCCATTTTATTGAATCAAGGTTATTGAAAGTTTTAAGTGTTATGCTCGATTATATTTCATGGAAAGGCAAAGAAGAGAATGGGTAATGATGATTTTCCTATTCACGGCCTGTTGGATCTGGAAGTTAAGAGATTGATCTAATTCAACCACCTTATTTTATATAAACTGAATTCTTGAGAGGTTGAAGGACTTAGCTAAGCTCTCTCAATCAGCAAGTGATTAAGTCAGGAAATGAATCCAAGATATCTGATTCTAAGTCAGAAAGTACCCTTTCATCTTCTTCCTTTTCAAACTGACTGATTTTCCTTCTGATTCAATTCACCAAGTTTTAAAAAGGATCTTTTTTATATAAACACTGAGCCAGATTCTGGGTAGAGATTCAGAGATAGTCCTTACAATCAAGCAAATAAATAGATGCTGTAATCTAGAATAGAATGAATACCTATACAAATTATTATAATTTGAAATAGATCATGACCAAGGCACAGTGAAATCTAAGAAAAGAAAGTTCATTTCTAACTTGTAAGTGGGTAGTGAACAGGGAAGTATTCCAGGAGAAGGAGTTATTTAAGCTGAATCTTAAGAGAAGCGAAAGAGGCAGAGAGCAGTATGGACAAAGGAAAAGAGATGAGAGTCTGAGGTAGTTTAATTTGATTGGGGTATTTCTGGATAGGAGTTGTATGCCAAACTGTAAGGACCTTGAATGATGAGTTAAGTAAGGAATTTTAATTTTGATCTGAAGACATTAGGGAACCCTTGTGTAAGAGCTAGAAAATAATGATTACCCTGCTTAGGCCTGTGTATAAGGAAGATTTATCTGACAGTGCTGTCAAACATAGATTGGAAACAGGAAGACAGGATACAATATTATTGTATTAGTTCAGATAGATGTTCATGAAGGTCTTTATTTGCATTGTGGGATTAAGAATCAAAAACAAAAAGATGGAACAGATGTGAGAGAAGGTAAGGTAAGGAAATGATTGGATCTGTGAGAAGTATGATAATTCCAGTGCTTCTTTGTACTGAAATTTTTTTTTTTTAGGTTTTTGCAAGGCATATGGGGTTAAGTGGTTTGCCCAAGGCCACACAGCTAGGTAATGTACTGAAATATTAAACACAGTTGATTTAAGTGAATGGTAGTATTGAGAAATTGGTCAGTCAGTCCTGCAAAGAACAGATTTATTCCTAAACACTTAACCATGATAAGAAAAATAATTGATATTTATATAATTCTTTTAAATTGTCAAAGTACTTTTATATACAAGATCTCATATGACCCTTACAGCATTATCATTTTGCAGATAAGGAAACTGAGGCTTAAAGAGGTTAAGTGACTTGTCCAGGGTTGCCCAACTGGTGACTAAGAGAGCAAGATTTGAACTGAGATATTTTTACTCCAAGGGGCAACTAACTGAGTGACACCATAGTGCAAAATCCCTGGGACTGGAATAAGAAGATTCATCTTCCTGAGTTAAAATCTTGGCTTCAGATACTTACTAATTGGATGACCCTAGACAAGTCATTCAATCCTGTTTGCCTTTGTTTCCTCATCTGTAAAAATAAGCTGAAGAAGAAAATGGCAAAGCACCCCAGCATTTTTACCAAGAAAACCCCAGAAACACAAAAAAAGTCAGATACTACTGAAACGATTGAACAACACTCTGATTCCAAGCCCAGCACTCTGTCCATATTTCAAATATCTATATAGAAAGTGCATGTCTTAGAGGAGTCGAGAGGTGGGAAAGCATGCAGTTGAAGATGGGGAATGGAATTTGGAGAACAAAGAAAATTAGAAATAGAAGCTAATTTTCAGAAAATAATCATTGTTGTGTAGATTAGCTTTTTCTAGCCCTTTTATAATGTTAGATAATCCATCTTGAAGTTTGTATTCTATGATTATGTGGTATCATGGGGGGACTGAAAGGCAGTGGCTTCTGCCATGGACACCTCAATTGGAGATACTCTGGGAGAATTGGTAGGGTAGCTTTTTCTAGATAGCTTGCACTCTTTCCTCATCTCACTTAACATCAAAGATTTAGGGAGGACCAAAGAGAAATGGGGCTGAGATTGAACAATAAATAGACTCTTGAAGTAAACACCGATGTCTCAGCACATTTCATGTTTTGACAAGTTTTGTGGGCCCCAAACTACTAGTTGTTTTAAGGGCCTCATTTTTCACTCTCTTGACTTTAATTAGGCTCCCAAGTTTGACAATTTATTGCTATTATCAGTATTGTGTTTTAAAGCTAGCATTCTTTCTAGTCAGACTCCCCCAAACTCACTTGGCTTAACTTCACAAATTTTAAGGGAAGATGCAAACATATTTTCCTGGTGACAGTTTTTGGTATCAAGTCAACAGACTGGCCATAATGAGATATAGTGGAAAAACAAAATGTAAAAGACTTTATAAAATAGCTATTTCAAAAAGTCATGAAACTGTTAAAAATGAACCAATAGGTCTTCAGCTAGAAAGGCTCTATGACTTCAGAAGGCATTTTTTAAACTCTAGATGTTTGGTGGATAAGAAAGTGCAATTCAACTTTACTCATTAGTTCTAAATTTTTATAGTTTCTTTTTTGAGGGGGAGAGGAAAGAAGATTAGTAGAAAGAATAGACCTGAGTTAGATTCTCAGTTCCACTAATCCCTACCTGTATGACTTTGGACAAGTTAATTAACTTCTCCAGGGATGTTTCTTCATTAATAAAAGGACTTGAGTTCCCTTAGCACTCTAAATTCTGTGATCCTCTTGGTCAAGCTGAGTTATATAAAAATTTTCGAGGAAAGCAGTTATTTTGTTTAAAAGTAATGTCCTGTTGGGTTTGTGCTAAATCACAGAATGTAATTACCCAGACCTCTACCTGACTAAGAATCTCTTTGTAGTTCTACAACAAACTCATCAAACTTTTTTGTTCTGAAGACTTTCAGGGATGGTGAACTCATTACCTCGCTAGATAACCTTTCCTCCTTAAATGTAGATCTAAATATTAGGAAGCATTTCTTCACATCAAACCTTAAGCTGTCTTTCATCTTACCCCCTACCTTGATTGTTGCTAGTTTTGTCAACTAGACCAACCCGCCCCCCCAAAAAAACCAGCAAAAACATCAGGCAACCTCTTTTAAATGACTTCTCTTCAATCACAAGGATTTATTAAATGCCTACTCCATGTCAGACACTGGAGATACAAAAATTAAAGGGACTTAAAAATAATGAAAGGAACTTATATTTGCCTATCAAAATACTGCCTGCACATCTTGCCTTCTCCAAGGTAAACCTTCCTATTAGAATAAAATCTAATATCATGGAAAAAATGATCAAATTTGATAGATTCTCACAATTACAGTTAGGGATTCCATCCAATAGATTAAGTTGCTGTTATATGGACTCTGCTATCCCAATTAACAGGAAAAGGGCATTGGACACTTTAGGAGAAGAAAGATAGCATGAGAAGAACAATTGAATACAAAACCAACCAAGTCTTTGCTTTTTCCTTGGTGTCCCTTTTTCAGGGAGGGGGATGGCAGGAAGAAAAGGACCACTTGTTTGTACTGACTCTATTGAGTGGCTAGATAAAGCCTTTCATTATCCAGACTGAAAACTCCATGGGCAAATAATTACCCTCAAAATTAGCTTAGCTATGGGCATGCCAGACCCTTTTCAGGGAACAATGTGGGGGGTTGTTCGTTTTTCAGGGGAATGGTGGTCATTATTAATCCACTGATCCCTTTTTCTCACTGAACAAGGGCCAGAGAAAAGACCTCCTCAGAGCATGGTGCTTGGATTGAGCTATTCTGTGCAGCTAAATTAGAACTCCTCTAGGTCATTTTCAGCAGGTTGTCAGGTTTGTGATTCACAAAATACAATGGTGCTCCAGTGTTGGGCCTATTTGTAATGAAAAAAAGAAAAACAAGAATCTGAAAAGTACTAATAACTCCAAAGTCATCTGGAAAAGGTATGAGCACAAAGTAAAAAAAACTTTAAAAAAAAAAGATCATCACCATGATCATTTATATAGGGTGTCCCAAAATTCATAGTGTACTTTTGAACTTTGGAAGGATTTTCCTGTTTCTCCTTCTTTTAGTAGTATCACTCCCCTAAAATTTACCATGTACTGATTTTGTATGCATTTTCTATCCTAAAAAGAGTTCACAAGATATAGTGGATAGAGAGTTGGCCTTGAATTCAGAAAAAATTGAGCTCTAAGCAACTCCCATGCTATAGTTGGTAAAGAAGGGACTGGAAGTTCCTTATACTGATCAATTTGCAGGTTCAGTCCTATATTTTCTATCTAATTTTAAGCATACTTGTTGTCTTCACTAATAGAATATAGCCTTATTTTTGAAAACCTTTTTTTGTCTTTTTAAAACTATTTTTCCCAAATACATGTAAAATTTTTTAACCTTCATTAATAAAAATTTCTAAAACTTTGAGCTCCAAATTCTCTCCACTCCCTGCTCCTTGAGACAGCAGGCAATTTGATAAAGATTATACATGTATAGTCATGAAAAATATATTTCCATATTAGTAATGGTGAGAAGCAAGCAGAAATAAAAGCACAAAGCCCAAGACAAATAAAGTTAAAAAAAAGGAAGCTTCAGTATGCATTCAGACAACATTAATTTTTTCTCTGGAGTTGGATAGTATTTATCATTGTGAGTCATTCAGAATTTTTTAGATGATTTAGATCATAGCTAAGGATAGCTAAGTTATTCACAGATGATCATCATACTATTGCTGTTATTGGGTATAGTGTTTTCCTGGTTCTTCCCACTTTACTTTGCATGAGTAAATCTTCCTAGGGTTTTCTGAAAGCATCCTGCTCATCAGTTCTTATAGCACAATTGTATACTATCATAATCATGTACCAGAACTTGTTCAGTTATTCCCCAATTGATGGGCATCCTCTCAATTTCCAATTCTTTGTCATAAATTATTTTTGTACATATTTTTCCTTTTTCTTTTTAAAAGTATCTTTGGGGTACAGACCTAGTAGCAATATTGCTGGATCAAGGGTATGCACAGTTTTATAATCTTTTGGGCATAGTTCAAAATTTCTTTCCAGAATGGTTGAATCAATTTAGAATCTCACCAACAGTGTATTAGACCCAGTTTTTCCAGAATTTCCTTTGGAACTTGACATTTTCCTTTTCTGCCATATTGACCAATCCGACAGTATAAGGTGGTTCCATATAGTTGTTTTAATATTCTTTTCTTTAATAAATAGTAACTTATAGCATTTTTATATGACTAAAGGAAGTTTGAATTACTTAATCTGAAAATTGCCTATTTATATTCTTTGACTATTTATCATCTGGGAATGACTTGTATTCTTCTAAGTTTTGACTAGTTTGCTATGAAAATTTTCCCCAGTTTCCATGATTTCCTTCTAATCTTGGCTCTATTGATTTTGTTTATGGAATAACTTTTCAATTTAATGATTTCTATCTTTTATTTGGTCATAAATTCTTCCCTTCTCCATGCACTTGACAAGTAATTTTTTTCCATGTTCTCCCATTTGCTTCTGATATCACCTTTAAGTCTAAGGTATATATCCATTTTGACTTTGTCTTGGGAAATGGTAAGAGATGTTTATTTCTGCCAAACTGCTTTCTAATTTTTGTAGCAGTAATATAAGCTTCTTGAGGGCAGGGACTGTTTGGGCTCTGTAATCTTTCCCAACACATTAGGCATATTAATGCCTGAATACATTTTATAAATGATTCCTGATAAATGGATAGATATGTATCCCTCTATCAGTACTATCTTCCTTAACCTATAAATACATAAAAAAGGAAGGATTTATTATAATTGAGGCTCAGACAGATAGAGGTCAGATTAGAGTAGGCTAGAAAGGGAAGTTCAGGAAGATCCCTGAATATTTTTGGGATGAGTGGAAGATGAGGGGTCTAAAATGACCATGGGGTCAATATGGAAGGATATGGCAAAAATGAATTTGAAAAATAGATTTTCCCAATAAAACAATTTGGAGGAAAATAGTAGGTATGCAAATACTATAAGTTGAAGTCAAAATAAAGTTTTAGATCCATATAATTAGTGTTAAGGGGGAGGCAAGAGGGATTGGAGGAACTGTATGCTAGGTGCTGAGATATAATGAACAAGATGGTTACAAAATTTGCATAAGATACATTCTTAGATTTTCTTCTGACTAGCTAAAACAATTTCCAAATGTCACATTTGACTTCATTGCCAGAAGAATAGATAGTGGGCAGGAATCATTCTTTTGGTTTTTGTGGATAGAAGCAAAACAGAGACGTTATGGATATCAAAGGTTAGTCATATGTTAGTCAGTGTATAGTCTAGATGATACAGACTGTTAGTAGCAAACTTTAATGCCTCCATGAAATATTTACCAAAATGACATTTATTTAAAAATTGTCATTATATATAATTCTATAATGCAAGTCAAATGTGAAATTATTTCTGTAATTATCTGAGATTATTTTTTCTTTATAGCAATTATTCACCTCTTCTAGCTAGAAAATTAAGGGCATTTAGAGAAAAAATCCAGTCCAAGATGAAATATTTATGAAATAAAAAATAGTGATATTGTCCTTGACTGGAGGAGCATAATTTGTGTATGAAAAGAGGAAAAGCTACTAGAAGATATGCATCTGAGTTGTACTCTTCAATACAAATCTCTATAAATATGACCAGAGAGTGAGAGAAGCAACCATTTTCTTTGCAGCTCCCAGTTTAGTCCCTAATATTATGCACATCACTAGTGACAGGTTATCAGGGACCAACTATATTATATTCTACCACCTGTGCCACCTAAAAATACACTAAGTTTAAAATGAATCCAATATCACAGCAGTGATGAAAGAAGATAGAAGTCATTGGCTTGTGCTCCTGCTGTCTTATGAAGCACTGACTGCTGGCAAAGTCATCTTCTGATTAGGAATGGAATGAGGGTCACTTGCACAAAGTACAGGTCATTGATTAAAATTTTGCATAAAACCACAGGACTATTCTGATGCTGCCAATGTTAAGCTCTTCAGTGGAGGTGAAAGTCATTAGAATTATCAAAGATCTCATATACCATTTATTGGAAACCAGAAGTCCTCATGATTTTCTGTGTGATGAGGAGGTGGTTATGCAAGGTTTTATAGAAAAAGTTCCAATGTGTTAAGTCATTCCTATCAATATAAAGGGGCAGCTAGGTAGCACAAAGGATTAAAGCACTGGAATCAGGAGGACAGGAGTTTGAATCCAGCCTCAGACAGTTGACACTTATTAGTTTTGTGACCATGTGCAAGTCACTTAATCCTGATTGCCTTCATCCAGGTCCATCTCCAGTCTTCTGATTTATATCTGGCCACTGGACCTAGATGGCTCTGGAGGAGAAAGTGAGACTGGTGACTGGCACCCCCTCACTCAAATCCAATTCATGTGCTTGTCATGGTTTGATGTCTTGATCTTCTTCCAGAATGAAGGACAAACATGATCACCAATCTAGAATATGAAAATTAAAAGAATACTAGACATATATGTATATGAAGTCCTAGGACTTTATATATGGAATCAAATATATTTCATTAGTTATATTTTTATGTTATTATTTATTCATTTTTCAGTCATGTTCAATTCTTGCCCCAGTTGGGGTTTTCTTGGCAAAGATTCTGGAATAGTTTTCCATTTCCCTTCTTCAGTTCATTTTACAGATGAGATAAATGAGGCAAATTGTAGTGACTCACCCAGGAAGTATCTGAGGATAACTATAAACTCAAATTTTCTTAACTCTGGATTGGTGAACTATCCACTGTGACACCTAGCTACTCATCTATATTTTTAAAGTTGGTTTTATTCTAGGGGAAGAGATGGGGGGGTGATATGGTGTTAGATAGCCACCTTCAAAGGCAGGCGGGAATCTAGCCAAGTCATTTAACTTGTGGCCCAGACAACTTGTTAGGACTATAAATTGTAGCAAAGTTGCTGATCTGCCTTGGAAGAAGTAATTTCTTCACCAGAAGGTCTTTAGGCCAAAGTTATGACTGGCCTGTATTTAAAAAAAAATTTTTTTTGGCAGGTGGTATTAAGTTGGAGAAATTTCAAACATGGTCCTAGACTTGTAGACCTGGAGTTGTTAAATATGGTTAGACAAACATCCTGCAAGCAAATAAGGAACAGGGAGATGATGTGAGTCAAGAGGACCTTTGGATAAGTGATGTAAGAGGGAGAGGCCTTCCAATGAATACACACACACACACACACACACACACACACACACAGGCTCTCTCAACTTAGTTTTCCTTATTTCAGGTTCTATAGGAGAACCTTGGGGTCACTAAGTCTGAAGGGTAATAAATTGCCTTCCTGATTTATGATGGAGTTACCATTTGAGGGCCAAGACTTTAGTCAGTAAAGTATCTTATTTGAATAGTGTGGTATCCAAGTGCTTCATTATACCAGCTCTCATCCCAACTAGAAGCAACATAACAGAATATTTATGTTGTCTGAGGATAAGTCAACATAAATTTGGAGCTGCTAATTATTAAGTTAGCAGTAGAAGACTAAATCTCAAGATCCTAACAATTCTGTGAAACCATTTGGAAAGTCATTAAAGATTGTCCTTTGTTCTCAAAAAAGACCATGACATAAGGGAGGTGATGTCATGACATATACATGAATTGGATTTCAGTGGGGGTTGCTCTGCCAAGACCAGCCTCACTTTCTCCTCCAGAGTCAGCTGGGTCCAGTGGCTAAATATGGATTAGGACCACCGGAGAAGGTCCTGGATGCAGTGGGAGACCTTGAGCTCTATGATGATGGAAAGGGGACCTGGAGTAATGAAGCCACAGATTTCCCTGGTGTTATTTGCTGTATATCCTAAAGATAGTCTATCAAATGAATCTTAGAATAATGGGGGAAAAAGAATAAGCATTCATAATGGCTATTAGGTGCTAGACATTATGTTAAGCACTTTTACAAATATTTTCTCAGTAGGGACTATTATGGAAGAAAACTCAAGAGCTGTCTAGCTGTGTCTAATTTCTAGGCAGGATTTCCCCTCAACTCTTATCAAAGATTTTCTGTGAAACTGATTCTCATTCTCTTGGGTGAGATATATTAGATCAGTATAATTTAGATTACAGAATGATCACTGAATGGAGAATTAGTAAGCCTGGGTTTTGAAAGAGTTGGGCTAGCGGCTGGTCCTACCCATTCTCTTTACCTAAATTATGTTCAGTTCTAAAGGGGATAAATACTTTTAACCTTTACTTTGGTGTGGTGGGATTAATATCCTAGACCTTGCTCCTGTGTTAAGTTAGGCTATACTTTCTTTATAAGGTATTGAAACCATCCTGGACATATGCTTGACTCGGGAAATTTGAAGGCTTGGGCTATCAACTTCACACTCCTGATAGTCTGAAAACAAAAGTTGGAGGTATTTCAGGTACCCCCTTTTGCTTGACTGGCAGACCACAATGGGAATGTCTGAGGAATTAAGTCAACTTGTCTTCAATGCAAATCCTGGTTGAATAGCCTTTTCTTGTTATGACTTAACCTTTATTAAGTGTTAAGTGACCTGAGTGATTCATTTCATTCCAATATCAAAGCTAAACTCCTGGCTGGGAGTGATGGAGGAGGGGGACAGAACTGGCTTGAGTCAGAGCCAGCCCAGTTGTGATAAAGTGTTTCTATAGCTGATTCATATTCTTCCCTTGTCTCTTTCAGTACCTGTGTCAGAATGTTCTTTGTGACCATTCTCATCTAGATTGACTTCAAACTTCTCTTTCTTCCTCCCTATATTGCCTGGACTGGAAAGATACCTCTGTGATTTTTTCCCCCCAGCTTTCCCATTTTTCCAGATCTGTGGAGAACAGTATGGAGTTAGAACTTAATTGTATTTCCTCCTGTTACTCCACCAACTTCACCTCTGATGTTTCAAATGCGGTGAAGGAATTCGCACACAGTCCTGGAATTTTAAAACCATTAATAATTTATTATACAAGCCTGCAAAGTGTACAGATTAAAACCTTTTCTCCTCATGAAAAAGCAGCAATCACCTTGTAAGCTGCTAGGGGGCAGGAAAATAACAAAAGACCAGGTGGCGTGTGTGTTTGTTTGTGTGTCTGTGTGTGTCTGTGTGTGTGTGTGTGTGTGTGTGTGTGTGTGTGTCTGTGTGTGTGTGTGTGTGTGTGTGTGTGTGTGTCTGTGTGTGTGTGTGTGTGAGAGAGAGAGAGAGAGAGAGAGAGAGAGAGAGAGAGAGAGAGAGAGAGAGAGAGAGCGCCAGAGTCAGAGCCAGAGCCAGAGCCAGAGCCAGCCAGGGAAAGCTGACTGGGCTGAGACTCTTGAGTTTGCACTCTGAGGGAAGTCCAGGTCAGACTTTTTATAGTCTTGCCCACTCTCTGGGTACAGAAGGGTCAGGAGAGTTTAGACAATGGGGAAATTCTCCCTCTCTATGTGACTGATACAGGCAAAAGACTGGAAGTTGGGAGGTGGAAATGAGGTGTTGAGAATTTACATTTAACAATGGAATAATAGGAGTCAATTCATATCAAAGGAGCAGATAACATTTTTACAAAATTTAACAGAATAAAGGATTACAAAATTTTTTTCCAATTACAAATCTCCTATGTCCATAACTCCCTGCATCATATGGAAGAATTTTCCCTTGCCAAGCTCCTAATGTTCTTAATGTGGACAGACACTTAATATGGAAAGTGCTGATCATCTTCTGGGAAGATTGCTTAATGAAAACACCAGTAAATTATCTTCAGCTCTAAACATACATTCTCAGCTCACCGTCTGCTGCTCCACCTGTCCAAAACTATAGCAGAAAAGATCTCGAGGGAGAACAGAATCTTACAAGCTATAAGGCTTACTTTTAAGTGATAGCCACAACCTGGCACCTGAGGATTCTTGAACAGATGACCTAAGGTAACCTTCTCCTCAGATGACATGTTAAAATTGTAGCATAGTCTTCAATTCCTTCACTTTAACAGAGGATTACATAATTATTCTGGTTTGAGAGCCCTTTCTTATTGAAGTCCTATGCATCACTTTTATTCAACATAAAACAGCACATCCAAGAAAAGACCAAATCTGCAGGGGATTCCATGATATGAATGAAAGATGGCAAGCTTTGCAACGAGAGTGGCAAAACCATGTAATTTTTCACCAACTTGGGTAAAAATAACATTTTTTTAAATGAAGAGTTGAGAAAGCAGAAATTAAGATATGCAATCCAATAACTGGATTGTGCTACACATGGAAGAGCTCTAATTCCAATCCCCCAACAAGACTGAAAATAAAATGTCAAATTCCTCAGAAGGCTGAAGATTAGACATTGATTAATCAGGCTATTGACAAAGATTGATTTAAGGCCTACTATTATTTTAGTGACAAAGATGAAAACAGTCCCTGCCCTCAAGAAGCTTATATTCTATTGGGAGAATACATGTACACACATAAATAAGTATACATAAATAAGTATGTACTGCCTATATACAAAAAGAAAAATACTTTTGGTGGCACCAGTAAATGAGTTAGGCATTTATGCTGAGCTCAGAAGAAATCTAGGGATTTTAAGAGGTTGAGGTGAAAAGAAAGATATGCAAAGGAATTCAGAGGTGGAATGCCATCCATGAGGGGCAGGACTATAGAGTCCATGAAAAGGAGTAAGGTGTAATTCTGGAAATGTAGGATTAATTCATGTGACAAATAACTAATGGATAAATGGAGAGGTTTGTAGTTAGTCCTAGTTGCAACAGAGAGGCTTTTAATTTTATTTAGAAGGGGAATAAAATAGTCAGGCCTGTGTTTTAGGAATATTGTTTTGGAATCTTATTGAGGATGCCTCCCACAGGCAATAAAGGATAGTGAAAGGACCTGGGTTTGAATCTTAATTTCACTAGTTATTACCTGTATGAACTTTGTCTATGTTCCTTCCGATCACTGACCTCCGTTTCCTCCTTCCTAAAAATGAAGGATTTTGACCAAAGTATTAGTAAGGCTCTTTCAAGCTTCAAATCTTATTAAATCCAGTTAGACATGCTTTTAAAGAATTTTCATTACTAGAAACTCAAGGAACCTGAGATGTTTATTCTTGAGAGCATAGAGTAAGAGGGCTCCTTCAATCTATCCTTTAACTTTTACACTTGTCCAAACAACTCTGAGGGGCTTCTCTTCCCAGATTGATTCCTTTGTGAAGGAAAACTAGGCTATGTCTTGCCTCCATTCTTACCTAGCCTTTAATTACTGAATGGGTGTTGTTTCAGACAAACTGAGAATTGGATCAGACCTTAATTTAAAAAGGTCAAGGTTTCTCACTGCAACTGGAGCCATAACCAATCATCTGGAGCTATGTCTGGTCACTGGACTCAGATAAATCTGGAGGAGAGAATGAGGCTGATGACTTTGCACAGCTCTGTCCCACTTAAATCCAATTCATTTGAAAGTTAAGACGTCACCCTTCTGACTTCATCAGTCTGTTTCAAGAATGAAGGAAGAATAGTAGTCATGGTAGCCCAAACAAAATGAACTTCCTTCTTTTCTAGTGATCTGAACAATGATCTCTATAGTCTAGCTTTAATGCTTATGCTTTGTTAGACTAACCCACATTTAAATTCCTCCTCAATAAGGGGCTTGCCTCATTATAGTCCAAACTCAACATATTTCTATTTAAATAGTAACAGGTTTGAAGCATTTTTACATTATATCAGTGGGGATCATCAATTATTTCTAAACAATCATCCCCTGCCAATTTCTTTTCTTCCCTCCCTTCAACAAACATATGAGAGATAATATATTTTCTGGCTGTCTTATCCCCTCTTTCCTTTTCCCCCCTTTTTGTCCTTGGGTCAATTTCCCCTTGACCTCTTCTAAGATATTTTCAACTAAACTTGTTGGAGTTTGCACCACCTTAATATTGGTGTTGGTGCTGGTCTGAGAAAGAATTCACAAGACATGGGCTCTCTATCCCAGGCAAGTTGGCATTTTATTGGACACTGTGCTGGTGCAGTAGACTGAGAGTTGGAAGATACTCTAGCAAAGATGTATCTGCCTTATCTGCCTTTATATAGGGAAAGAGGAGGAAGGAAGAGAGAAGTTATCTCAGATAAATAGTTATGTGTCTGGAGGTCAGACATTGGCACCACCAGAAGGAAAGACATTCTAATAGAGTTTTAACATGTGCTTATAAAAGGGATTTTTGTAAATCAAAGAATACTCCAAGTACTAGAAGCACTTGACTGACTTTTGCATAGGGTTAAAAGATAACCCTCTTCAGTTTATACTGATAACAAACACACAGGCCTTAGGTAAGAGGTAGGTGATAGGGCCAGTCATAGTTATAATTCCTGGTTTTAGCGAGGACCCAGGAGTGACACTCAAAGCAGATCCGAATGTTAGAGAGAGGACTCATTAACCTAAGATTATTATTATTTTTCTTTTAGTTTTTGTAAGGCAAAGTGGCTTGCCCAAGGCCACATGGCTAGGTAATTATTAAGTGTCTGCGGTTGGATTTGAACTCAGGTACTCCTGACTCCAAGGCCAGTGCTCTATCCACTGCGCCACCTAGCCACCCCTAAGATTATTTTTCTATCTGCCTCTGTCTCTTGATTCTCCCAACCCTCATCTCTTACTTGTCTTTTTTTTTTCTCATTTCCTCCCATTTTCAAGTCCAGAGTAAGAAACAGAGCCTGGAGAATAATGGCGTGAACATGACGGGCTTGAACTTTTCCTTAACATTTGGTTCTAGAGGAAACTGGCCAGAGGAAAGAACCCTGACTGACCTTCTTGGTTGACTGGATTGAGATCCTACACAGCCTACTGTGGGATGTTGGAGAAAGAGGGGCAGAGTCAGGAAAGAAGGTAGCCTGGGAAGGCATGAAGAAGTCAGCTTCCTTACTTGAAGATAGGCTGACAGGTGGGAGTCTATTTAAGAATGGCTGAAAAAGACCATTGTGTGAAGTTCATACCACTTCCCATTTTCTTGTCTTTGCTTGATCCAGCTGCTAAGTTCACAATTCACAAAGATGCTCTGCTCACCAAATGGAGTAAATCCTTTGTAAGAAAAAAATAGGTAAGTTACTTAGAACACAGTGCCAAGATAAAAAAAAAACTATGAAAGGTGACCTTGTAAAGGGAAGTAAATTCTTATTTTTCTACTTCCTTGAATCAGTCATTGTTTTAGAATCATTTTATAACAAAGTATTATTACTTATTTTTGGAAAAATTGTGAATAGCCTATTATTCAGGTCTATATTTGAGACAGGGTGATAATGCTAGGAAACTGATTCTAATGGTAGTCTGGGTTCAGCAATTTCCTTCATAAATTGGTATTTCTTGATAGAGCAGATGTGGACAAAATGCTTCAATGAAGCTGCCCTCCAGGATGCTTTATGTTGTTAAGAATAGATGTTTTCTGATTTTCCCTTTATTATGATGGCAGGATTTGCTGATGTCATACCTTGATCTTTAATCCAAAGGAACCTGAAAGTAACAGAATAGAAATGTCTCAAAATCACTTCCCTCTTTATTGGAAAATAGTCTGACTGATGGGAGTTTACTTAAGAGTGGTTGAAAAAGGTCAATATGTGACCTGCAGGCTATTCACTACAGATTGCATCTGTACCTCGTTCTTTATTTAGCAAGTGGGCTGCCATTGGTGTAGCCAATCATAGCCTATGGCTCTGGCTCTCCCTCTGGCCATGCTTTTTTTTTTTCTTTGAATTGAAATCCTGTTTCCAATTGTTCCACATCAGAGCACTTCTTTAAGATCACTTTTTGGGAGATGGAAAGTCAAGCCTTGATAAAGCAGTATTATTCTGGCCTTTGTTTTGCTTGAGAAGTAAAATTTGTACCATATGTTCCAGTTTTTCTTACAGGGAGAGAGCACCACTTTAGACTGGCTAACTGATTATTTATTAATCTATTATCATGGTAGGGTGCAAAATAGAAACTGAGACCTTAAATGGCAGTCAATGAAAGCATATTCATGAAAGCATGGCAACTTTCTAACTAGGTTAGTACTGTAGCTGCTATTAACTCGGAAAGGATGAGATAGTTTAACATCCAGGACCCCTTCCAACTAAAATATAGAGACATAATGGGGGCATTTTTAGACAAGCTGAAGATGGAAACACATAATGCCCAAGGGCAAGGTAATGGACTGGATTATGGACTAAACAGTTTGCAAGGTAAGCAAGTTGAAATGGAAGATATACTTATAGCTGTGATTGGTTTGCCAAGTGGACTACATGAGTGGTCATTTTTTGTATGATGGGCATGCTGATTCCCAGGTTGCCACAAAGTGCTATGAGCATTTGTTAGATTACATCACAGATAACCAGGATTTTAAAGAATCTGAAGGGCCACCTTCTATGGAAAATATCAAGAATAGAATTGGAATTTTCTGCAGATTGATGAGAATAATATCAGAGAAGAAGCATAATACAAACTGAAGTGAGTCAACAGCAGTGGGTGTCTTGATTTCTCTTTAACATACATATTTCATCAACTGTGGAGACTCAAGAGGTTTACTTTGTAAGAAAAGAAAAGTTCATTTCTTCACACATGATCTCAAATCAAGTAATCCTTTGGAAAAAAAGGTGCCTCTATGGTGTTTCTTACTATGTACTAAAATGGTTCTTCTCTTTCCTTTGCTCATCTATGCCCTCCTAGTTCCATTACAGTCATTGGTTTTATTCAGGGGAGAAAAACATGGCAAATGAGAATGAAAGATGGTACTGTCAAATCCCTAAACTTGGAATTTAAAGATGACTTCATTTTACAAATGAGAAAACTGAGTCCCAGAGAAGGTAAGTGATTTGTTCAAAGTCAAATGGATGGTAAATAGCAGAGCTCAGATCTGAATTCAGTCTCTGATTGCATATTCAGGTCTCTTGTTTCTCAACAAAAAAATCTATTGCCCTTTGATTTTTTTAAATTCTCTTTGGACAATGGCTCATTAAAGTTCCTATTTTTAGGTAAGGACTAAAGGTGGCATAATTAAGCACTTGGATTTAGGTATATAAAGCAAACTGTAACTTATTGAGATTCAGAAGATTTGTTGTGGGTGCCCATTTCACTGTTCTTTCTGTGTTGGTTTACCCCCCTCCCCCCATCTTGTACCCACAGTAGCAGGTTAGGCTACTATCTACTAGTAAGTCTTAGTGGTAGTTGACTTCTATAATTATTCTGAGTTTTGGGGGCAACCTTGTCAGTGACTACTCTTTCTACAAGGGCTCTTGAATCTTACTATTTTGTTTTCTATTAAGAAATAAGCCCAACGACTCTATTCTTAATTTAAAAAAATTACTCAAAAGGCAGGCAAAGGAAAAACAACATTCATAAAATATTCTGCCTGTAAACCTAAGTGCCCTTTCTCACCAAAGTACCCAGGGTCTTTTGGGGTGAGAGATGATGAAAATCTGAAGCATTATCATGCATTCATGGGTTAAGCAGATAGTGTAAGGGACATATAGTCAGAGCAACTCACAACTTTGTGTAGAATTTTTTTCACAAGTTGAATGATGGGTATGTTAATTTGTTGGACAAGTGTATCCAGTAGATACTGTCTAGACTGAAATGCTGTGCTGCAGTTGGACTGGACTGTTTTTGTTTGTGTGCCAGGTTTCTCTGTTGGCATGCCCCTCTTTGATGCTTGGGGAGTGATTTGCCCTTTCATAAAGAGAAGAGAGACTCAGCCTAAAGATTTGCAGAATCTTCTCTAGTTCTCTCTTTTCCCTTCACTGAGAGGTATCACTTCCCAGTTAGTACAAAGAAGTATAAACTTTCTTTGTCCAGCTATTTCTTCTAGGCATTTGGTGACAAGGCAGAGTTATGTAATCTCTTTCATGAGGATCTGAGGTCCTTTTTTTTAAGACCAGTCTTTCTGGTTCAGAGTTGGCTATCCTTAGGGAGAAATATCATTCTAAAATTAGGGTAATTAACAAGTACATTACTAAATCTCATCTCTGCTGATGAAGGCATAATCAGGTAATGCACATTTGACCAATATCACAAACCAGTTCTGGGGTTCAAGGTTCCCCAATTATTGATCTGAAAGTTTTTCAGTTGTTCATAAGCAAATGAGCATCTTGGAAATAAGAAGCTGAGATAGACTCCTCACTGTATTGTTTCTGCAGGCTACGTTGCTAGTATTTTTTCATATGCAAGTCAACCATTTGTCCTTATCTTTTTACCCCTCTCAATCATTAAAATCACCAATCTTCCTTAAAGATATAACAGCCTAAGCATACATGCTGAACCAGTAGGAGTTCTTTTATATTCCTTTGAAGACCTTTCCTTAACAGAAGAATTACTTTCCCAAAGTGCCTAGTAACTTAAGGTCATCTCTCTGGTGGAAGCTCCTTATTGACTCTTGTCAGTGGTATATTTTTTGTCTAACTATTGCATAGTGTAACTCAGCTTGCTTCCCTCAGATGCCCCATCATAGTGAGATGACCCTAGGTTTTTGAAAGTGATGCTGGGGACAGGTGGTGCCAAATAGATCTGGAGAGGTTTTGTTCAATGTGATTTATCTAAGAACTAGCCTCACCCATTGGAAAGGCTCATGACTAAAAAGGCTCATGAATGTCATCTAGCAATGTATCAAGTGGTTGAAATTTGTATTGGTGAAAGAAGGATTCATTTATGATTCAATCAAAGGTATTTATTATATTGGAATATAGAGATGAACATTGAAGAAGAACTTTGTGGATCTGGCTTTTAAGTGATATATGATAATATTGAGAAGGTTAGGTCTTATTCTTAATGTGAAAACAGATGTTAAGTTGACTAGCATTTTTCCAAATGTGATATGAGTTAATATATTGGAATATATTGTACATGTTAATAAAGAACCAAAAGGGGAATAGGTCTGTTTTTTAACAAAAGGAACCTGGGAAGGGGTATTCTGTACCAAGACTGACATTAATGTGAAATGATTGAGAGCTATTCTTGCATAACTGTGAGTGTTCTTTCCCAGTGTTCAGTGTTCTGGAGGCAAAATAAATGAAAATGATAAAATACAAAGATGACAGGCTTTTGGGATCAAATTGTATTGGAGGTTCCTGGGAATGCTTTTATTCAGACTCACTACCTTTATTACAGAAAGTACAGGAATTTAACTCTGGAAATAAGTTTCAGTCTGAGGTGAATCTTATTCAAAATTGAATATACCCATAATAATAACTGACATTTATATAGCTCTATAAAGTTTTCAAAGCACTTAACATATATTATCTCATTTGAGTCTCCCAGCAACCCTGTGAGAAAGATACTGTGGGTGTTTATTATTCTGGTATAGTCGAAAAAACCCTATCTCTGGAGTCACCTGACTGGGATTTAAATCTCATCTCTGACACTATTTGTGTGACCTTGACCACGTTATTGAAACTACCTAGACCTTAGTTTGCTTATCTATAAGAGGTTTGGACTAGACATCTACTGAAGGCCCTTCTATTCTGAATCTGTGATCCTCATAGAGCTGACTCTCAGAGAGATGAAGTGTCTTGATAACTATGTGGCTAACTTGTGTGGAGATAGAATTTAAACCTATGTCTTATGTCTATCCTATATTTATGATTCTCTGATTTTCATTTTAGAAATGATGGAACTGAGACTTAAAATGATAAAGTATGGTCTCAGAGCTAGTGAATGGAACCATCATTATTAGAGCCCAGGCTTCTTTCTTCCAAGTTGAGGACTCTTTACACCAACCACACTGTGATTCCTTTCTTTATTTATAGAATTCTCCAATTTTCAAAGTGCTTTCACACATATTTTCTCACTTGATCCTAACAAACAATCCTGGGAAGCAGGTGATATTACCCTATTTTTATACGTGACAAAAGCTGAGGCTGTGAGAGGTTTAAATGACTTTGTGGATGAGACAAAGCAAGACCCTTGTCCAGGAGGAACCATGAGATGTGTAGAATGCTGAATTTGGAATTGGGAAGACCCAAGATTGGATTTTACCTCAGATTCTTGTACTAGGTAATGTGACATGGACAAACTATTTAACTTCATTCAAGCTCTTTTGTAAAAATGGGAATAATAATTGTACCCATGTCACAGGGTTTTTGTGAGGATTAAATGAGATAATATATAGAAAGCACTTTGTAAATTTTAAAGTACCATGATTAGTGGAAAGAGAATCAACCTAAAAGTCAAGAGAAAAGGATTCAAGTGCCATCTCTGACACATTCTGGCAAACTCTAGACAGTTCTCTAAAATTATAATTTTTCAGAGAAGGTGCTAACCTATATTGTTATAGAGCTTCTTCATCTGGAATTTTCTATGGTAATAAAATCACAGGTTTAGTCTCTATTAATTATTAATCATGTCCTGATTACCAATTCAAAGTCTTTCAAAGAATACTTGGTAGCCTATTGCCAGAAGGATTCCCTCTAACTATGATAGAGAAGCTCATGAAGAAGAAACTCTGTACCTGGCAATAGACATGGTCTTAAAAACCTGATACAAATGGAATTTTCTCTACCTGGAATAGTGATCTGGGTATACTAACTATACCTTAGACGGAGAAATTTTGACTCACCCTGATAAAGTCACTGGACCTTCAGGAAAATCCTCTGATCCTGAAATCCAGTTTCCACAATTGTGTATCTGATTCCTCCTTTCAGATAACCCTGACCAACTGCCCTGCCTGGAGGTAGCATGGAGTAGTAAGAATGTAGGATTGGAAGTCAGGAAGACCTGGATTCAAATCTCATTTCACAAACTTGTCAACATTCTGGTAAATCCCTTAAATCTCTCTCTGCCTCAGTTTCCTCTCTGTATAAGGAAGAAAATAGAAATGATGACCTTCTAAGGTTCCTTCCAACTCTAATGTTGTAAACCCACTGTGGGATTCCCTGAAGATCTTCCTCCATCTTCCTACTATGACTCCTGCTCACTGTGTTAATTTAGCTTGTGGATGCTGATTTCCTATCTTCCTGGATCTATTATGTTGGACATTTCCAAGTCCCCTATACTTACCCTGAGTTTTCATTTGATATTTGAATCCTGGCTGTCTTCATAGCCACTGATCTGTATTTATGCCTGAAGAAAGTACAGAAGAAAAATCTTGTTAACTCATTCATTGATTTTGCCTAGAATTGATTTTGGCATTTTCTTCACTCCTCCAGATTGTTTTTATTCTAAACCTCTCAATGTATAGTTGAGGCAAATGAAATTCAGACTGGGGAAAATGACTGGTCTAGGATCACAGAGTAAGTTAGTGGTAGAGTTGGGATGTAGATTTGAACACTCCAAGTCTTTGTGTAGAATAATGCTATTAGCTTCCATTTCAGTGGTCTGTATCTAAAGGATAGTGAAGGATCAATACCAAGAAAAAAGGTTAAGTAAGGATTCAACAATTTTAGTCCCACCCATATTTTAATTTTGAAGATTATACTATTTAACTGATCTTGGCTTGTGCTGTTGGCAGTGAGAACTTGTTTGTCCTTCTATCCATGACTTATCTGAAATATAAAATATATAAATATAAAAATAAAATATACTCACTTTAACAAATATTGCTTGGGATTTTGAGATGTTGAGATATTTTCCTATATAGGGTCACTCAGCTAGTGTGTGCCAGGGCAGGATTTTCATCTCCATTTTGCTGACTTCAAGTTCATTCCTTTATTTAATTCAACAAACACTTTTTGACCACCTACTAGACATCTGCAAGGTATTATGGAAACAATCTGAATACAAAGACAGATAAGGAAGTAGTGGTTTTTGAGGGGTGAAATAAAATATATTTGGGATGAAAATAAAGGATATGAAAAGTAACATGAAATAGTTTTAAAGGAAAGCCAACAGTTAATAATTGGGGTATGTGTTTGGGGAAACAGGGTCAGAGTTGTCTTCTTATACATGTGAACTACTACTGAATGTGCAAGCTGGAGAAAAGGAAAGAGTGATTCCACAGGGTAGAAATCATTTATCTTAGAGCACAGGGACTGGAGATAGGTCTTGCACAGGAACAGATAGCAACCCACTTGGACTAGAATAGAGTGAGTGAAGGAGAATAATGTGCAGCAGGAATTGCAGAGGAATTGAATGCCATGTTGAGGTATTTCTATTTTATCCCAGAGGTGATGGGAAGCCACTGTAGATTTTTGAGAGTATGAAGTTGGGTGTGTGTGTGCGTGATGTGGTTATGTCTGGGTTGTAGAAAAATCAATTTGGTAACTGTAGGTGGGATGAATTGGAGAAGAAGGAGACAGGAGATATGGAGACCAGTGTTATTTCAACAATTACAATAGAGGGTGTAAAAGTGGAAAGAGAGACTGATTGGGAAGAAAAGTGTTATGGAGGTAAGAGCAGGGAGACTTAAATAATCGAATATGGGAAATGAGTAGGAGGCATGAGTCAATCATACCTCCAAGGCTGCAAACCTAGGTGTCTAGAGAAATAGTGAAACAATTAGCTTTAAATGGAAGGTCTAAAGGAGAAAGTGACTACTTCTTCCTGCATTTTGCTAGTTTTAAAATTCCTGGTTGTTTCTATAAATCCTTTTTGTAAGTAGTTTGTATGATTACAAAGTATAAATTCTTTGTTATATTGGAACTTTCTACTTTGGATTTTAGTAGTTTTAGCCTTCTTAATGGTATTAGAAATCTTTTGATTATATAGAATTTTTTTTTATCATAATGGTGCAGATAATGAGATATGATTTTTGAAAACTTAGTCCTTTCCTTAGGAAGTTTAAGGTAAAGTTAAGGATACAAATTAAATTTGAGACAATTACAAAGAAGGATTAGTGTAGAGGAAAGGAGAAGGTGGAATAATCTGGATAAAACCCTCAAGAAGGGCACTTCAGAATTTGAAGAAAAAAATTGATGAATAAAACTTAGAGGAGGGTGAATAAAGGGGGGGTATATTTTTGGTCTGAGAAAAGATTTGAAAGCAGGAATGGACATCTGAAAGGATAAATGGACCAGGTAGACTGAGCTATTCAGCTTTTAAGAAGATTAGTGCATTAACTGAGAAAGTCTTGGGTAGAATAGTTGTCCTTTGTTTTTGGTATTTTCTTTTTTTTGGAAGAGGATCTAAGAAACCAAAGAAAATTGTTGGAATACTTTGATGAGTCAAAGTTATTATGCCTCAGTTTATTGATCTGTAAAGTGAGGGTAAGATTTGTTCTGTTTATCTAAGAGCTGTGAAGCTTAAATGGGGTAATGTATATAAAGAACTTGGCAAATTTTAAAGTGTACATATTGTTATCATTTTGATTTGTTATCAATGTTTTTTTTAAGATTGATATTTTATTTTTCCAATTATATGTTATTAAAATTATTTCAATATTAATTCGCTTGCATATTTATGTTACGTATTTTTCTACCATCCTCCCTTCCCACCCCTCTCTTATTAGTGGTGAACAGTCTGGTAAAAGTTGTATATGTATATTTATGTTAAACATGCTTACATATTAGTAATTTTGTGATGAAGAATTAGGAGTAAGGGAAAGGAAAGAAAACTATGGGATAGAAGGAAAATCATAAGAGAAATTTTAAAAACATTAAATGAGCATAATATTCATTCAGATTCTATGGTTTTGTTTTTTATTCTTCCCCCCCCCCCCCAGGATGTAATGTCATTGTCCATAACAGCATACTGAGAGAAGGGATCAGATCCAAGAGAGAGCATGGTATACATTAACCACAACATTGTGAGTTGATCCACTGTAATGGATGCAGCTCCTTCCAACAGTGGATCACAACATTGGTTTGTATAATTCTGTCCATGCTTCTCTGAAGTCTGACCATTTACGGTTTCTTATAGTACTCCATAGCATTCATATATCATAACTTGTTCAGTCATTCCCCAATTGGTGGACATTCCTTCAATTTCCAATTCTTTGCCATTACAAAAAAGAGCTGCTATAAGTATTTTTGAACAGGTGGGACTTTTCCCATTTTTAATGACTTCTTTTGGCCATAGATCTATTGGTATTGGTATTGCTGGGTGAAAGCATATGATCAGTTTTATTGCTCTTTAGGCATAATTCTATATTGCTCCCCAGAATGATTGAATTAGTTCACAATTCCACCAACAATGCATTATTGTCCCAATTTTCCCACAACCTCTCACACATTGATCATTTTTACCTTGTCATCTTAGCCAAACTGGTAGATGTGAGGTAGTACCTCATGGTTGTTTTAGTTTGCATTTCTCCAATAATGATTTGGAGTATTTTTTCATATGAATATATAGATTTTTGATTTCTTCATTTGAAAACTACCTGTTCATATAATTTGACCATTTATCAGTTGGGGAATGACTTGTAACTTTATAAATTTGATTCAGTTCTCTATATATTTTAGAAATGAGACCCTTTTCAGACTCCCTGGCTGTGAAAATTGTTTCTCAGTTCTCTGCTTTCCTTCTAATCTTGGCTGCATTGGTTTCATTACTGCAGAAGCTTTTAATTTAATATGGTCAAAATCTTCCACTTTGCAATTTATAATGTACTCAATTTCTTGTTAGGTCATAAATTTCTTCCCTTTCAAATGTTTCCATAGATAGAATTTCTTGATTTGTTAATTGATTTATGGCAACGCCCTTTATGACTAAATCCTGTATCCATTTTGATCTTATTTTGGTATATGGTATGAGATGTGTTTTTTCAATTTTCACAGCAGTTTTTGTTGAATAGTGAGTTCTTATCCCTGAAGCTAATGTCTTTGTATTTGTCTAACAATAGATTACTATAGTAATTTACTATTGCTTCTTTTGGACTTATTCTAATCCACTAGTTCATTACTCTTTTTTTCTTAACCAGTACCAGGCAGTTTTGAAGACTGCCACTTTATAGTATAGTTTTAGAACAGGTACAGCTAGGCCACCTTCCTTTGCATTTTTTTCATTAGTTACCTTGATATTCTTGACCATTTGTTGCTCCAAATGAATTTTGTTACTATTTTTTCTAGCTCTGTAAAATAGCTTGATTTGTATGGTCCTGAATAAGTAATTTCATTTGGGTAGAATGTCATTTTCATTATATTAGCTCAGCATACCCATGAGCAATTTGATGTTTTTCCAATGTTTAGATCTGACTTTATTTGTGTGAGAAGTATTTTGTAATTGTGTTCATACAGTGTCTGGGTTTATCTTGATAGTAGATCCCCAATTATTTTATGTTGTCAGCAGTTACTTTAAATGGAATTTTGCTTTCTATCTCTTGCCCTTGAGTTTTGCTGTTCATATATAGAAATGCTGATGATCTATGTGTTTAATTTATATCCTGCTACTTTGCTGAAATTGTTGATTGTTTCAAGTGTTTAAGTTGACTTTTTTAGATTCCTCTAAGTATACCATCATATCATTTACAAAGACTGAAAGTTTTACTTCCTCATTGCCAATTCTAATTCCTTCAAATTCTTTTCCTTCTCTTATTGCTAAAGCTATCATTTCTAATATTATATTGAATAGTAATGGTGATAATGGGCATCCTTGTTTCATCCCTGGTCTTATTGGAATACTCTTAGTTAATCCCCTTTACATAAAATATTTGTTGTTGGTATTAGATAGATTCTACTCACTATTTTAAGGACATTTCCATCTATTCCTATCCTTTCCAGGGTTTTTAATAGGAAGAGATGTTGTATTTTATCAAAGGTTTTTTTCCTGCATCTATTGAGATAATCCTATGCTTTCTGTCAATTTTGTTATTAATATGTTCATTTATGTTGAGTGTTTTCTAATATTGAATCATCCTTGCCTACTGGTATAAATCTGATCTGATCATGGTATACTATCTTGGTAATAACTTGTAATTGCTTTGCTAAAATTTTGTTTAATATTTTTTGTCAATGTACATTATGGTGATTAATCTATAATTTTCTTTTTCTGTTTTGACTCTTCCTGGTTTAGGTATCAGCACCATATTGGGGTCATAAAAAGAATTTGGCAGGACTCTTTCTTCTCCTGTTTTTTAAAAATAGTTTATGAAAATTTGGAATTAATTGTTCTTTAAATGTATAGTAGAATTCACTTGTAAATCTATCTGAACCAGGAGACCTTTACTTTAGGACTTTATTGATGGTTTCTTCAATTTCTTTTTTTGAAATAGGGTTATTTAAGTATTTTATTTTCTCTTCTGTTGATCTGGGTGGGTTATATTTTGTAGATATTCACCCATTTCACTCAGATTATCAAATATATTGGAATACAGTTGAGCAAAATAGCTTTGAACTATCTCTTTAATTTCTTCCTCATTGGTGGTTCATTTACCCCATTCAGTTTTGATTTCCATAATTTGGTATTCTTCTTTCTTTTTTTTCTAAATCAAAGTAACCCAGGGTTTATCTATTTTGTTGGTTTTTTCATAAATTCTTAGTTTTCTTTATTAGATCAATGGTTTTCTTGCTTTCAATTTTACTAATCCCTTTTTTGATTTTCAGAATTTCTTATTTGGAATTTATTTATTTGTTTGTTTGTTTGTTTATTTATTTATTTGGTTTTTGCTAGGCAAATGGGGTTAAGTGGCTTGCCCAAGGCCACACAGCTAGGTTATTATTAAGTGTCTGAGACCGGATTTGAACCCAGGTACTCCTGACTCCAGGGCCAGTGCTTTATCCACTATGCCACCTAGCTGCCCCTTTATTTGGAATTTAATTGGAGATCTTTAATTTGTTCTTTTTCTAACTTATTAAATTAAATTTAAATTAATTTTTAATTAAATTTAATCATTGATTTCCTCTTTCTCTATTTTATTCATATAAGTATTTAGAGATATCAAATTTCCCCTAAAAACTTCTTTGGCTTCATTCCATAAATTTTGATTTGGTGTCTCATTGTTGTCATTTTCTTGGATAAAATGTTTATTTTTGTGACTTTTTGTTTGATCCTTTTTTTTAGGTTTTTGCAAGGCAAATGAGGTTAAGTGGGCTGTCCAAGGCCACACAGCTAGGTAATTATTAAGTGTCTGAGGCCAGATTTGAACTTAGGTACTCCTGACTCCAGGGCTGGTGCTCTATCCACTGCACCACCTAGCCGCCCTTGATCTTCTTCTTTAAAATTAAGTTATTTAGTTTCCTATTATTTTTTTGTTTACCTTTTTATGGTTATTTATTACATGTAATTTTTTTTGAATCATGATCTGAAAAGTATGCAGTTATTATTTCTGCCTTTCTGCAGAAATTTGAATGCAAGGTTTTTATGCCCTAGCACATGGTCAGTTTTGGTATAGATGCCATGCACTAAAGAGGAAAAACATTTGTTCTTTTCTATTTCCATTCAGTTTTCTCAAAGATCTATTATATCTAGGTTTTCTAAGATTTGATTCATCTTCTTAAATTCCTTCTTGTTTATTTTGTGGATAAATTTTGTTGGATTTATCTAATTTGGAGAGAGGGAGATTGAGGTCCCCCACTATTATAGTCTGTTGTTTATGTCTTCTTGTAATTCATTCAGCTTCCTCTCTAAGAGTTTGGATGCTTTATCACTAGGTGCATATATGTTCAATAAAGATATAACTTCATTATCTATGGTGCCTTTTAAGTAGATGTAGTTTCCTTCCTTATCCCTTTAAATGAGATCTATTTTTGTTTTTTTTTTTTGCTTTTTTTTCTGGGATCAGGATTACTATTCTTGATTTTTTTTACTTCTGTTGAAACATAATATATTTTACTCCAGCCTTCTATCTTTACCCTGTGTGTATCTTTCTGCTTTAAATATGTTTCCTGTAAATAATATACTGTAGAATTCTGGTTTTTAATTCATTCTACTATCCAATTCCATTTTATGGGAGAGTTCATCTCAGTCACATTTACATTTAAGATTACTAATTCTGTATTTCCCTCCATGCTATCTTTCCCCATTTATACTTTTCTCTTTCCTTTCCTCTTATTCCTCATCAGTGTTTTGCTCCCTTTCCCCTTTAACTGTTTTTAAATGTTGACTTTAACCTTACATTTACTTTTATATTTATCTTCCCTTTTATCAACCCCTTCTTCCCCTTTCTTTCCCTTTCCCCTGCTACTTCCCTGAAGAGTAGGGATAGATTTTTAAGCTCAGTTGGGAACATATGTTATCCCCTCTCTGGGCCAAATCTATTGAGAGTATCATTTATTCAGCATTCACACCCTCCCTACTCTTCCTCTATTATAATAGTTCTTCATTTATTCATTAATGCTTAGTCTTCTACTATTATAGTCCTTTTTTATATCTTTATTGTTTTAACTCTGTTTTGTACCTACAACGCCTTTGTCAAAATATACTTTTTATCTGTCCTGATGGAAATACCCTTCTCAAAATTTGATTGCTTGATTGCTTGATAAGCAACACTGCCTCATAGTCACAAACTATACTCCCCTCTTCTGTTCCATTGGAAATACTCTTCTCAAGAATCATAAATCACATCAAATTATAGTTGATTTATACTACCCCCTCTTTTCAAGTACCCTCCATGGACACATAATTCTCATGAGCTAAGTATCATACAAAACCAAATATTTTCATGAGCCATTTGTTCCTCCTCCAAAAGTAACCAAAGCATCAAGCAAAGGAAAATCACTTCATGATCTTTTCTTGTCCAGTCCCTCTGCCTCTTTCCCCTTTGAGTTCTCTATCCATAGCCCTATAATCCTTGTTTACTGAAGTATCCATTAAGATAAGATCACTTCCTAATCTATTTAAGTTCATCCATTCTAAGTACATTCCCGCCCTCTGTCCCAATTATACTACAACCCTCCTACAACCCTCCATACATAATTAAATCACAAAGTAACCTTACTTTACTTTAGTATTGAGTAAAGTTAAGGTTACTTTGTGATTTAATTATGTATGGAGACTTTAATTACTCTCCCTCCCTTGTTTCTATAGGAAATATTTCATTTATATCCCTATCCTTTAAGTATAAATCCTTTAAGTATATTCATCCCTTTATCTATTTTAAGGGAAATGCATTTCTCAGGAGTTATAAATGTTATCTTTCCTAGTAGGGATGTATACAGTTTAATGTTCTTGACTATAGTGTTTTTCCCCCCTTTTCAGTTACCTTTTTATTCATCCCTTGAGTCTCATATTTGAAGATAAAATTTTTTGTTCAGTTCTGATCTTTTTATCTGAAAAGATGGGAAGTCCTCTATTTCATTCAGTCAGAATATGCTGAACTTTTCAGGGTAGTAAATTCTTGGTTATAATCCAAGGTCCTTTGTCCTCCAACATATCATATTCCAGGTCCTCTAATTTTTTAATGTTGAAGCTAATAAGTCTTGTATAATACTGATTGTGCTTTCTTTGTATATAAATTACTTCTTTCTGGCTGCTTACAGTATTTTTCTCCTTTAATTGAAAATTCTAGAATTTGACTATGATATTTCTCAGATTTTTTTTTCTGGGGTCTCTTTCTGTAGGTATTCTTTGTCTTCTTTCAAGGATTTTTTTCTTCTTGATTGAGTATATTAGGACAGTTTTCCAAGATAATTTCCTCAAAGATTTTTACTAGGCTCCTTTTTTGATCTAGACTTTCTGATAGACCAATAATTCATAAATTATCTCATCTGGATCTATTTTCCAAGGCTTTTGTTTAAAGTTACTTTATATTTTCTTCAATTTTTTTGGCCTTTTGATGTTGTTTGATGGAATCTTGGTGTCTCATAGTCATTAGTTTCTATTTGTCCAATTCTAATTTTTAGGGTTTTATTTTCTTCAGTTAGCTTTTGTGTTTCCTTTTCCACTTGGTTAGCTTTATTTTTTGATGAGTTATATTATTTTTCCAGTTCATCATTTTTACTTTTAAAGGAGGTTATTTCCTCAACCATTTTTATGTAATTCTTCAATACTCCCATTTCTTTTTTTTATTTTCTTCTTCCTTTTTCTTTTGTTTTTTACAAATCTTTTAAAAACTCTTCCATGAGGTTTTGATTTTGATTCATAAAGTCCTTTAAGATTTCCCATGTAGGTAATTTATCAGTGTGTTCTTCTTCTGAATTGGCATTTTTATCATCTCTATCTGAATAGTAACTTTCTGTGGTTAGTGATCTTTTGCTTTTGCTAATTTTGATAGTTGAACTTTGCTCCTGGGGTATAGGGAGTATAGTCCTGAGATTTTCGTGCTAGGCCTAAGGTCTGACTTCTGGCTTATTGCTTGCCAAGATGTTGCCTAAGCAGTCCAGGCTTTCCCTATTCAGAGGTTTGTCTCCTCAGTTCTGTTTATTGTCCCAGTGTTCACAGGGCTTAGATTTTGTCTGGGGTTGGGACCCTCATTTCTGATTTGCTACTTTCAGGGACTTGGGCTGCTGTCTAGCTGTTTTCTTACTCTCTTATCTAACTGGGCTCTATTTTTCCATGTCTCCTGAAGAAATAGACCTTCACATAGATCCTCCATGATATCTTGAGTTCACATCTTGTTTTGCTCTTTTTTTTTGGTGGAATCTCTATCTTTAATATTTGTGTAAAGGCTTCATTTAACATTATATAGGGAAGAGCTCAGGAGCATTCTAGTTTCATGCTGTCATCAGGGCTCTGCCCCAAAAGTTCTTTGTCATCAGTTTTCAAAGGGATTCAAGTAAAAATTCTACTAGTTATTGTTATTAAATGGTTATTGAACAAATGAAAAGATCTTTATTAAGCACTAAATATGTATCAAACACTGCTAAGTGCTAGGTTTACAAAGATAAAAGCTAAACAGTTTCTGCTCCCAAGAAGTTCACATTCTAATGAGTGAGATAATAGAGATTCAGTGCAAGTAAGATGGAAATAACATTTCTAATTATTATAGCTAACCTTTATATATTGCTTCAAGGTTTGTAAAGCATTCTGCAGATATTTCATTTTCTCCTCACAATAACCCTGGTGTTATTATTACTTCCATTTTATAGATGCAGAATCAGGTAGATAGAGGTCACATAGCACTTTAGTGACTGAAGTGAAATTTGAATTTGGGTCTTCCAGACTTCAGTTCTAACATACTATCACCTAGTTTCCTAGCTGTTAGTTGACCTTATTGTGGAGTGGCAAATGACATGGGAATATTTGTTCCCTTGAATTCTAGATCTGGGGGACAAACTTGGAGCCAGGCTAGTGGTCTGTTATATGCTGCTCTTCTGGAACTGAGAGTTTTGGGATTTACCTGCCCATTAGTGGTAGTGGGTCAGCAGTTAATGTTGGCGGCTTTGAGGATGACAAGCTCCTCCACAATGGTGGTATCTTTACCATTCACCTCATGAGGACTGTAGATGCGGATGCTGATGATACAATTTTTCTTTCATTTTTATTTTACAAGGCAACAGGGTTAAGTGGCTTGCCCAAGGCCACACAGCTAGGTAATTATTAAGTGTCTGAGGCCACATTTGAACTCAGGTACTCCTGACTCCAGGCCTGGTGCTTTATCCACTGCATCACCTAACTGCCCCCTTGTCCTTCATTCTTGAAGAAGACCATGACATCAGGGAGGTGATGTTAGAACAAGCACATGAATTGGATTTGAGTGAAAGGTGCTGTGCTAAGTCACCAGCCTCACTTTCTCCTTTCAAACTTACGGGGGGTCCAGTGACCAGATAGAATCAGGATTAGTGGAGATGGCCTTGAATGGGAGGCAATCATAAGTGCCAAGTGTCTGAGGCCATAACAGAAATCAGGTCCTCCTGACTCCAAGGTCAGTGCTCTATCCACTGAAATGATTGAAGAAGGGCAAACTAGAAGCAGTACAGGTGGTCTGAGGGCTATTACAATCCTTGAGTTCTAAACTCTCCATACTGGGCTTCCTCCATTGAGTTTCACATGATACAATCAATAATATCTGTTAGCATCTAGTAGATTGCTATTCTCAAGGGTCTATTTGTAATGGTTTATTGATGCTGATTTAACCTAGTAACCAAAAACAGACTGCTGTGAAAAGAATTTCTATTCACTAAAAATGTTCCCATTTTTTAAAACGAAATGCTCATATATAACCATTTAGAGCTTGACTTATAGCCAGTGTGATGTGATTTAGGGTAAAGAGCAGAAACCTGGGGGTCTAGAGACTTAGGGTTCTTGTGTCTTAGCCTAGATGCTTCCTTGGTGTGGGACCTAGGGTAAATCACTTTATCTCTTGGCCTTGTTTCCTCCTTTGTAAAACTAGGTATGTGGCCTGGAATTCTGAAATGCCAGTTTTTTCTCTTTCTTGCTTTTTTCCTTTTTGTTAAATGGGAAGAGGGGTGGAGATTTCCACTATCTGTACAAGGTGTTGCCCAATGAATAGATGATCACACATATAGTATTAGTGGGGCAATTTAGACCTAGCTCTTTCCTGACTCCAAATTAAACTCCAACCTTTTTCACCAAATTCTAAGGTCTGAGTCTTTCCATCACAGAATAATACAATAAGGATTAAGAGCTAAAAAGAAAGGGAAGGGGGGTGGTAAAGGGGGAAGGGGCAAGGGGAACATAAAAATTGTGAGAAGAATGGAAGGGGGAAAGAGATGTGGGGCATTGAACTAATGCCTCTTTTCTGCCCCATTGAGTACATGGAATTTCTAACTAGTCTTTTCCTGACCATTCACCTTTTTTCGAACACATTTTAATGAGGTCATGCTCTGAATTAGTAATGAAAAAAAGAGGAATTGCTCTGTAAAGAGAAACAGTGATTTCTGGGAAAGAGTCACCAATACTAAAGAACCCTCCTCTTTATCTAAGTTATTGGACTGTCTCAGAAGCATTTCAGTCCTGTTAATATCAGCAACTCTGAGAACATTTTGTTTTCCTCAACAAAGGTTATTTTTTAATTAAGTTAGAGATGTCTATCTCACTTGGTTTTCAATGTTTTATTTTTTTAATTGTATGAGACCTTTCTGTAAGCAACTTCAGAATATCTTCATTTCCACATTCAAGACTGCAGTAATTAGATCTAGATTTGCTGAGCCTGTAGGAATCTTGCCGCCAAAGTCATCTTAATGGCGTTTTAATGTCTGAACTCCATTGCTCTTATGTTTGAGGTTACCAAGTGGGTAAAAGAAATGGCTTTGACATCTTGCTGGTTATTGAAGCTTGGAAAATGCCTCTAAAAGGTGTGTGGGGTTTTTTTCCCATCCTTTCTCCCCTCCTGCTCTATTCTTTTGCTCAGCAATAGCTGTTCAAGTATTGGCCTGGTATGAGTAAAGACACCCTCATCAGTTTTGTGGGACTAACCACACTTCAGGTATATTGATATCTCCTTGAGTAAAAGCCTGTGGAGGGAGGAGGTAGCTGTCTTGCAGACATCTGGTCATCATAAATCAGAAGCAATAAAAATAAGGAAATCAGCAGCCTCCAAAAGTCTTTACCCTACTACAGTATTTTGGAAAGGAGAACTTTGCCCCTAGTCTAATGAGATAATGTTCATAAAGTGCTTTTCAATACTTAAAGTGTTACAGACTTGTCAATTATTATTCTTGTCTTCCCCAAAGAGAAGTATAGCAACAATCATTCAGGGCGTGGAAACAGGATAGAACATTGTAACAGAGATTTCTACAATTTATCCATTCACAGAACAGAGAAAGAAGAAGGAAAGAAACATTTTAAGCACCTACTGTTGTGTCAAATCCTATGCTAAACAGATTACAGATATTTCATTTGATTCTTGCTGTAATCCTTTAGTGTAGGTACCATTACTTATCCCAGTTTTACAAATGAAGAAACTGAGGTTAAGTGATTTGCTCAGGATTACAGCTAGTAAAGATCGGTTATAGAATTGTGATTCCAGGACGATTGGTCTATGCTCTAATCACTATGGCGCTTAGGGAACATTTTGCTTGTCATTTAACACACAGCTTTATTTGTATATCACTGGATCAAAATCTGAACACAATTTTAGAAATTATCTAGCACAAATTTCTCACCTTAAGAAATAAGGGAGGGGCAGCTAGGTGGTGTAGTGGATAAAGCACCAGCCTTGGAGTCAGGAGTACCTGGGTTCAAATTCGGTCTCAGACACTTAATAATTACCTAGCTCTGTGGCCTTGGGCAAGCCACTTAACACTTAACCCCGTTTGCCTTGCAAAAACCTAAAAAAAAAAGAAAGAAAGAAATAAGGGTAAATTGAGACCCAAAGAGGTGAAGTGACTTACTCCAAGCCACAAAAATAGTAACTAGCAGAGTGAATTCAAACCAAGATCATTTGACCCAAAAACCCAATCACTTTACATTGCTCTAGATTTTCTCTCCCGTTTTCTTTCCTGGTACCTTTTGGCTTTGACTAAACTGTACCCCATTCAGTATGAAAGGAAATAAGCTTTTGAGTTTATCATCCATTTACCAAAAATTAAAATAAAATAGAAAATTTTCATAATCAAAACTTTATTTAATATATTTAAGTATCATGAATTTGTTCTCTCTCAATTCCCAGATTGGAGAGGGATCCACTAACAAAGCAACTTTTGAAATATTTCAGTTTAATATTGAAATTTTTCAAGATGGGTCAAATATTCCCTATATTCTCTACAAATTTCTCATAATCTTTGGAGGAAAACAACTCTGTAGATGTGGATAAAACAGAGAGTAAAAAAAGATAACTTATAAATCCTCATTGTCTCAGATCATTACTTCCTTCAAATCATTGCTCTGGAAATCTAGGAATTCATCCCTGGTTTAGTCATTGTCATATACAACTTGGCCCATAATACCTCTAGAGGAATTTTCTCTACCTGATTGGGCCAAAGAAAAGCCTACTTTCACATATCTTACTGAAACCCTAATTAATTTAATTCAATAACCTGCTACAAGGAGGATTATCTCTACTCATTATCTTAACACTTTGAGATACAGGAGTCTTTTTCTAACTATTCCAAGATAAGTTTCTCAGCATGGTTCTGATTCAGGACTGTCCTTCAGTTAGCAGTCCAGGAATTCAATAGTTTGTTTCCTTGAGAATGATATAGCAAATTTGGAACTAACAAAATGAATAATCAAGAAATCAATGTACTTTTTTATGTTTAGTGTGTTTGTTTTGTTTATGAATTAACTCCCCAGGTTCATGGAAGAATCCGATGTGTTTATGACTCAGTTGTAAAGTAAACAAATGCACATCCTCATCCTGGCAACTCAAACAAAAAAAATCAGAAATCTCTATTATTTACAAGAAATTATAAGTTTTTCAGAATTTGAAGGGATGTTAAAAACTAGTAAATTCAATTCATAGCAGAAAAATAGACCCCTCTTCAAAATCTTCAATAAGTGGTCACCCAGATTTTGTTCAGAGATTTTCAAAAAGGGGAAATCAGACAAGTATTTATTCAGTACCAATTGAGTATCTGGCATTGCTTCACCCTGGGGATAAAAACACAAAGAAAGACTCACCCTTCTAACAACGGATTTACATTTCCTTTCAAGACAACCTTGTACCAAAGAAAGTGAAGAGAATACAGGTAGAAGACATTTAACACAGGACCAGGATCATAGAGTTATAGCTAGATTTAGTTGGAAGGTCATCTTATCCAATTATTGTTCAATGAGAAAGTGAAAGTACAGTGAAATAAAAGTACAGTGAAATATTCTGTGTTACATTGGTGTGAAGTAGAAGAAGCTAAGTAGAATACCTTGATCCTGACTCTAAGTATAGTGTATCTTTCCATCACCCTCTATGTTGGTGGATCTGGCTGATCCCACTAATTAAATAATTCATTCAATAGTCGAATCATTAAATTGTATTCCTTTTTTCATTATTACCTAAAAGGTTCCTCTTATTCTATTCCAAGTATCTACATAAAGGTTCTTGGCTATAAAGGCCCAAGTGGAAATGTCAGCATCTGAACTTATTTAGGGGTTATGGTTACTATGGAGACTACTTTGAAATGTAAACATCTGGAAGAATATTTTAAATATTTTCACTAAAACAATTCTTTTGTAGAATGTGCTCAATGGTAATAGTGTGGTGTTTCCATCTTAACCCTGATATTGGAATTTGCCTCTACTTTTCCACTCTGATTTTAATAACACTGGGATCCCATAGTATTGGGGGGGTGGTTCTTGGCTTGCAGTTTGAAGAAATTGCAGTGAGGTGCATGATGGAGTTTGGATGATAAGTCCTGATTGGGGCAAAAACCCTAGACAAGGTAAATTCCCAGGTAGGCCATTAACAGCTGAGCTCAAATGTTTCAGGTAGCAGTTAGTTAGTTGTCTGGGAAAATCTAAACATAGTTTATAGCTAAGATATTCCCCACCAGATTGGGGGGAAAAGAGCAAAAATAATTTAATGCAAGTCATCTTGTTAAGAGGTTATATGCAATCATTCTAAAGTAAAGTAATCAATGGTCAGATAGGAGGCAGACTCCACATTCTAGACAGAAGATGGTGCCAGAGGGAGGCAAGCCAAAATGGATTTAGTCCAAACAGAACAAGTCTGAGGAACATCATCTGCCAATGTGACGATTTGTTTTACTCTAGGTTTTCATCAAGGCAGCAATCTATTATGCAGTGAAGAGTTCTTTGGTCATTTTTGTCTCATTCTTAATCTCCATCAGAATCATGAATAGAGCAGAGTGTGTGTGTGTGTGTGTGTGTGTGTGTGTGTGTGTGTTTATGTGTGTGTGAGAGAGAGACAGAAACAGAAAGAGACAGAGAGAGACAGAGACAGAAACAGAGAGGGACAGAGAGAGACAGAGACAGAGAAAGACAGAGAAGCAGAGAGACAGAGATAGAGACAGAGACAGCCAGAAACCGGGGGTGGGGGTGGGGGGTGGGGAGAGAGAGAGAGAGAGACAGAGACAGAAACAGAGAGGGAGAGAGAGAGAGAGAGAGAGAGAAACCTGGTTTTAGCATTCCCATTGGAAAAGGAAGGGCAAATAAGTTTGCATGCATATCAAGCAAGCTTAGTTTCTACACAAGCCTGTGCCTCCAAATTTCATTATAGCTACATTATAAGCAACTTTAGAATAGTGCATATTTTTTTGTGCCTCAGACAATTACAATCTGGTATACAATAGGTACTCAAATAATGCCAAGTCCTTAGAACTTTTAGTAACTTAACTCCATACTTCTTCCCTTCCATCAAGTATCCAAAATCAGTATAACAGTCCTTTTAGGATTTGAACTGGCAGCCTACTGAGGGGAACTGAGTTGCCAAAGACCCTTGAAGTTGTATTTCTTTCCAATTTAGGAAGACAGGGAACTTGGAGAAGTCAGGAAGTAGTGGAGAGTGGTAGGATTTTTTTGATACTGCAATATCAGTTTTCAGCTCTTACTGGAGAAACTTAGGTAAAAGAGTTGAAGAGAGATTTGGAGAGTCAAGAAACTGACAGGAAGTGTGGGGACCTGATTAGAACAGAAGCAGCATTAGCAACAATGGGGTTAACCTCTCCAGTCTCATCTAGGACTTAACCAGTTCTATGAAAAAAAAGAATCAACTGCAGTACATGGGGCAATTAGTGAAAAGAGTAAGGAAAAAATAGGGATGAGCTGCAGCAGGGGAGGGAGAGAGATCTGAGGGGGGCCACTAACTACTTCATGCATTGCTGTGCAGAAGACTCAGACTGAAGCTTCCTAATCAAGGACAGAGGAAATTCCCAATTTTCTCTCCCTTTTTCTGTAGGGTACTCTATTTGCTTCTTTACTCCATGATTTTCCTGGAATTAGAAGTTTCATCTCCTCTGCAAAGAGTTAAATATAAATTTGAATTAAGGCAGTAATCAACCTTCTCCCTAAAGGTTAAGAGTTTTTCTAACTGGTAGTGCCAAGTGACTGGTTAAACCTCTAACTGTGTTTAATGTAAATTCCACAAAACAGCCAAAGAGGTGATCATGTGGATCCAATGACCCCCCTGTTAGACAACCCAACCAACCTAACAACAACAACAACAACAACAAAAACTAGCTAATTGTTGCAATTGCAATGGCCTGAAACCTAGGAGCTAAAGGACAGTGACAATTCTCTGTTGGCTGACCAGCTGCATTCTTAGAAATTTCCAGAGACAACAGCATTGCATTTGGTTGATGTTACATAAGCACAGATTGAGTTCTTTTATCAGTGTCTATAAATGACTTCCTGCACAAGACCATCCTTCTTTGTACACAGGACCCATAATTATTTTTCAAAGAACTGAACTTTAAAATCACTTTGGAACAGAACAAAACATATTTTAAAGAGAGCTACAAAGTGATATTCCTCAGATAGCTAGAATATTTTATTAGTCCCTTGTCAGTAACCTGTTAAAATCAATCAAAGACTTGGAGTTGAATTGGAAATACCAAATGAGGAAAAACTAGAAAATGATATTAGGAGGTCAAGGGCTGTCTTGGGAGAAGTGTCACTCCAGAGGACTGCTTACTTTTTATGTCCCTCCAAGGTATATTTGGTCTATACTTCTTTCCTATTTTCCAGTCTCACAGATATCCTCTTCCCATTCCCCATTTCCTTTTTGTTTCTTGTTACTCTTTAATTTTGCCTATCTTCAGTGTGGGCCTGCTGTTTCCTACCTGGCTGAGTCCCATATACTCAGTCTTTTAGAAGAAGGAATGGACAGGAATGATGATACTTGCCTTTTTTACACTTCCAGACCATATGGATATCAATATCCAAGCAATGGTTTCTAGGTGAGTTATGACCATCATACCTAAGTACACAAGGGTTTTTGGAAGTCTGACAAATATCCCTCAGTACAATCTTTATAGCCCTGGTGATAAGTAGCACAATGTGGATTTTCCATTTTGGTCACATAGTAAATGCATTTTATTGATTTTTGTTTTAAAATTTCTTCTGCTCATGTAATGTATTTAATGTTGCTAGTAAAAACTAGATTAAGATAAAAATCCAACACAGAGAGATCATCCTAGTAGTCTCATAAAAATACTGTAACCAAGTATGTTGCTATGTACAAGGGTTTGCTTATAAATTAATTGACTTCCCAGGAACCTTCATGGTTCTTGTCTTAGTAGACAATGTGAAAGTCGTAGCCCAATTCAAGGGCGGCCAATTAAAAGCCATCTACATGCCCAGAGAGTCAAATTTATTTTAGGTTTTTTTTTTTTTTTTTTTTTTTGCTTTTGCAAGGCAAATGGGGTTAAGTGGCTTGCCCAAGGCCACACAGCTAGGTAATTATTAAGTGTCTAAGACCAGATTTGAACCCAGGTACTCCTGACTCCAGGGCTGGTGCTTTATCCACTGCGCCACCTAGCTGCCCCCCAGAGAGTCAATTTTGAGGATATTTTTTCCCTATAGGATAAACCATCAACTTTACACAAGTTCTTTTCAGGACTGCAATGGTCTCTGCAAACAAGAATTTGAACTAATCCTTAAATCTTTAAACACAAAACCAAAGTCCAAAGAAATCTTTAAGCTTCACTTTATCTAAATGTATCTATTACTCAATCCAATTCCTAGTTACTATTTTCTACTGACCCCGAAGATATTCTCTGTTTTCTCAGTGAGTCAAATGTCTGACTCATACCCTTTCCCTCCCTCACCCCCCACAACTGCTGTCCTTGTATTAGTAGACTTCAACATACTTGCTGATCTTTTCTCAATTACCTTAACCTTCCAGTTCCTCAAACTACTCAACTTTTTTTTTTAGGGTTTTTTTTTTTTTGGCAAGGCAAATGGGGTTAAGTGGCTTGCCCAAGGCCACACAGAGCTAGGTAATTATTAAGTGTCTGAGACCAGATTTGAACCCAGGTACTCCTGACTCCAAGGCCAGCGCTTTATCCACTACGCCACCTAGCCGCCCCACTACTCAACTTTCATTGTAAACTCTTTCACTTTAGACCAACCATCTTTTTATTTTTAATGTAGTATAGACTTCTCTGGATGCTTCTATGCCAAGAACATTCCTCTCCACCATTTCCCTTTTAGCTTTCATTGCTGTGTTTTCAACTAATAGGTCTTAAACTCTTGGAAGACATGCACTGCTTTTCTCATTCATATTAGAATATAGATAGATAATTTAAGAAGTCATGATGAAAAAAAGAGCTATCATATTTCAAGAAATTATAAAAGAAAACTCCTGATCGAAATCCCAGAATAAAAATTTGAAAGAACATTATAACCAACATCCAGAACTGACCATTTGCAGTGCTTAACATATAGTAGGTGTTTAATAAAAATGTAATGAATGATTTTTACTTCATGTACAAACAGGAATGGTCACAACTTTGATCTTATCACCCACAAGTGTTCCATTTTCGTGATTTAGAATTCTGAAGTTCTTTATTAGATCATAATCTTCTATTATTTTATAATTCTTTAGACCAAGTCATTGTAAAGCTATTATTTGTCCTTACATAAAACTATGATGCTTCTTTTTGATAATTGGCAATCCCTCTGGTACTTTGAAGGGTAATTATGCCCTCTCTGGCTGCATTTTTCTCTGTTGCCAAATTTGATGTTTAGTGAGCTAGTTCAACTCCACAACAGCTATTCACTAATCCTTTGCTTCCTTGTGTTGCTGTTTTTGTCTCACTAACTTTAATCATAGATTACTTCTACTAGTGGACTCCTCTTCCCTTTCTACTCATGGCTAATGAATAGAGGTACAGCATGTAATTAATTATGCTGCCTGGAACTACCGAAAATGCATTATCCATATAAGTTGAGCTGTAGTAAAAAAAAAAAAATTCACTCCTCATTGGTTCTTCATTTCTTCACAATGGTTATTACAAATATTCGCTTCTCTCCATGGGCATCCTATATTATTGTCTATTATATCCTGTCCATTGAAGTCTTCATCTCATATTCTGAGAAAAAAATTGAGGCAATTTGCTGATACCCTCCTCTTTCTCAGTTGAAACTTCTTCTCATTTCATACCTTTTGATATCCTCTCCCATTATCTTCTTCTTTGCATTAGACTCAAATGACAAATGTGCCTCTTGTCCACAATCAAGGCCTACTACACTTTATATACCCTTGATCTTAACGCTTCCATTTTCATCAGCAATTGCTTTACCATCTACCCTCTCCCTAATCTCCAATGCCTTCAATTTCTTTGCTCTCTCACATTTAAAACCCTCTACTACTGCTACCTTCTTTGGGTATTATTGCTATGTTCTTCAAGACTCTCAAGGAGTCTTAAGAAAACTTTTGTCACTTTAAATGGTCTTATATAGAGACATTTGATCATACTTCATAGACTGTTTTGCTGATTCCAGACCTTGGTTTAGGGTTTATGGGTTATAGAACAGTTTTTATTGCTGGTTAGAATTCCAGAAGATAGCTTGTTGGCCCAAGTTGTAGGCATAGTAAAAGGTTTTTCCCATTCAGTGGAACAAAACTGCAGGTTTGCCCTTTGTCCATTTCCCTTCCTGGGGTACACATCAGGCTCTAGGTTTGCCCTAGTCAAGTGCTCTCTGTCTCAGTACTTAGCTGCAATCTCCAGCCTATATTCTGGAAAGTTCTGAAATCTTTTTTTCAAAAATTTGTTTTTCGAATTTTTTAATTTTCCCCCTAATCTCACTTCCCTCCCTCCACCCCCCCACAGAAGGCAGTCTGTTAGTCTTTACATTGCTTCCATGCTATACATTCATCCAAGCAGAATGTGTTGAGAGAGAAATCATATCCTTAAGAAGAAAAAATATAAGAGATGGCAAAATTACATAATAAGATTACATTTTTTTTTGAAATTAAGGTAATAGTCTTTGGTCTTGTTCAAACTCCACAATTCTTTCTCTCCTACAGATGGTATTTGCCATAGCAGATACTCCAAAATTGTCCCCTATTGTTGCACTGATGAAATGAGCAAGTCCATCAAGGTTGATCATCAACCCCATGTTGCTGTTAGGGTATACAATGTTCTGGTTCTGCTTATCTCACTCAGCATCAGTTCATGCAAATCCTTCCAGGCTTGTCTGAATTCCCATTCTTTCTTGTTTCCAATAGAGCAATAGTGTTCTATAATGTACATATACCACAATTTGTTTAGCTATGCCCCAATTGAAGGACATTCACTGAATTTCCAATTCTTTGCCACCACAAACAGGGCTGCTATAAATATTTTTGTACAAGTGATGTTTTTACCTTTTTTCCAAGATCTCTTCAGGGAATAGGCCCAGTAGTGGTATTGCGGATCAAAGGGTAGGCGCATTTTTATTGCCCTCTGGGCATAATCCAAATTGCTTTCCAAAAAGGTTGGATGAGGTCACAGCTCCACCAGATTTCTCACATCCCTTCCAACATTGATTATTGTCTTTTCTGATCACATTAGCTAGTCTGAGAGGTGTGAGATGGTACCTCAGAGATGCTTTAATTTGCATTTCTCTAATAAGTAATGATTTAGAACAATTTTCCATATGATTATGGAGCGCTTTGATTTCCTCTTCTGTAAATTGACTCTGCATATCCTTTGACCATTTTTCAATTGGGGAATGGCTTTTTTTTCTTTTATAAATTTGACTCAGTTCTCTATATATTTTAGAAATGAGTCCTTTGTCAGAAATACTAGTTGTAAAGATTGTTTCCCAATATACTACATTTCTTTTGACCTAGGTTACAGTGGGTTTTGTACAAAAGCTTTTTAATTTAATGTAATCAAAATTATCTAGTTTGTTTTTTAATGATGTTCTCCATTTCTTCCTTGGTCATAAACTGCTTCCCTTTCCATAGATCTGACAGGTAAACTATTCTTTGATCTCCTAGTTTGCTTATAATATTGTCTTTTATATCTAAATCCTATATCCATTTTGATCTTATCTTGGTATAGGATGTGAGGTGTTGGTCTAATCCAAGTTTCTACCATACTAACTGGAAAGTTCTGCAATCTTAGAGGGTTATATTCTTCCTGTGCCAGGTTCCTTGACCCACAAATTACTTCAGGCTCCAGACACTATCAATAAGTTAGAAGGTTTAGGCCTTCCTAACGAAACATTTTCTTCAGTGCTTACAGACTTCTGGTTGTCTTCTTTGGGCTGGTTGTGATTTCCTGATTACTACTCAGTTTTGTGTTCTTTGATTTTTATTGGAATAGTTGTGAGAGAGCTGAACTTCGTAGTTTCCTCTCCCTCTGTTGTCTTTGCTCAGGTTCAGTCACATTCTATGTGACTTATCTAGGTTTTCATAACCTTGCTCTTTTAGCTTGTTTCTGATTTATTTGACTTTTCCTCATTCTTATACTTGTTTATCACCCATGTACTGATAACATAATTGTGATTATTTATTGGATTCTCTTCTTTTTTTCTCTTCACAATGGTGATCTTGTTAACTTCCAAAGTATCAAGACTACTAGATATACCATTTTACTCTTATTTATGAGTTTCAGTCCCATAGCATCAATTACCTTATGATAATAATACCATTTATGGTTAAATCATGTTCCCATTTTGAATTTATCTTGGTATACTGTGAGATGTTGGTCTGCATTTTGTTTTTGCCAGAATACTTTCCAGATTTCCCAAGTTTTTGTCAAATAGTGAGTTTTACCCAATATCTGGGTTCTTTAGCTTTATCAAACTCTAGATTAATTTTTCATTTGTTTCTATATATTGTTTATATTGTTTTCTATTGGAAGTTTCTTTTATTTCATTGTCCCTGGATATAAACTCATTTCTTTTTGCCATGTGTCCATTTGTCTTCTTCACCTATTACATTGATCAACAAGACTATCACTTATACAGTACCAAATTATTGTTTTGATTACTACTTTGTATGGTAGTTTGAGATTAGGAACTGTCAGACTCCATTCCCATTATTTTTATTTATTCCTTCAATATTTTTGACCTTTGGTAATCTAAATGAATTTTTAAAATGATTTTTCTAGTTCTATAAAATAATTCTTTTGATGTTATATTTATGTTATAGAAGGTTTTTGGTAAAACTTTTTTCCCCATTTGCCCTAAACAGTTTTCTTCTATTTATAATTCTCTTATCCTGTCCCCTATACAAAAGAGAGTTTTGCTTCTGATCTCTGCCTCTCTTAATCTATCCTTCCTTTTTATCACACCCCTTTCCCTCCATCTTCTCAGTTGCATAGTATGAATTTCCAGACATAACTGTATGGGTGTATATTATTCTTTCCTCTTTGAATTAGTTCAAATAACAGTGAGTTTCTCTCCCCACCCAACCATTATGAATACTTTTTCTGGCATGCTTCCTTCGTGTGAGACAATTTTCTCCTTTTTCTTCTTCCTTCTACTTTTTTGAGTACATTCCTCTTTATCACCTATAAATATTATGTATAAACTCTTTGATCATATTTTTCTGTAATCCAATGAATTTTAAATTATCTCCCCTCTTTCTGTATTCTAGGCCAGTTGTATTTTTCTATGAGATATTTCACATTTTCTTCTTTTTTATTTCATATTTTTTACTTTTCTGTTTTCTTGATATCACATGGAGTCATTAGTTCCCACTTGACCAATTCTATTTTTGAGTTATTTTTTTCCATGAGATTTTGTATTTCTTTTACCATTTGGCTAATTGTAAATTTTTTTTTTGCAAGGCAATGGGGTTAAGTGACTTGCCCAACGCCACATAGCTAGGTAATTATTAAATGTCTGAGGCCAAATTTGAACTCAGGTACTCCTGACTCCAGGGCCGGTGCTCTATCTACTGCGCCACCTAGCTGTCCCTAATTATGATTTTTAAGAAGTTATTTTCTTCAATTATTTTTTGTGAATCTTTTGCCAAGTTATTACTTTTCTCCCCAAAATTTGTTGTATAATTCTCATCCCCTTTTTTCCCCAAATTTTCTTCTACCACTCTTACTTAATTTTCAAAATCTTTTTTGTTGTTGTTGCTTTTTTAATTTCTTTCTTCAGATTTTACAGGCTTGTGTCCAGTCTGTATATTTTTCTCTGAGGCTTTACTTGCAATTGATTTTTAAGTTATAGTCTTCAAGGTTTTTGACCTTAATTTTCCTGCACCACACAAGATTTTTGTAAGATTGTTGTTATTGTTTACTCATTTTTCCAACCTACTTTTTGACTTTAGAGTTTATGCTAGAGTTAGGTTTTACTTATTTCTGAAGTTGACTAGGATGTCTTCCCTGAGCTTCTATTTTTTATATCTTACTGCTTGCTGCTTTTACAAATCAATGAGGGCCTATAAATTTTCAGAGCTTTCAAAGTGATGTGACCCAGGCAGAGATAAAATTGTTATATATTCCTGTTCCACACCTAATTAACTCCCTCACAGTTGTGACTTCTCCTCTCTACTCTTAAACTGTGATATGAGTCTGGGTGTCTGCTGCCAGATGGCACCCCTTCCTGTTCCCAGTATTATTACAGGTGTCCCCTGGGATTTCTTTCTAACCAACTCTTACTCCTTTTACTATTTCTGGGTATTAGGCTTCTCCTAAAGAAAAATCTGATAATTTTGCTCCCCTGCTCCATACACCTCAATGGATCCCCCCCACTGAATTTATTTGGCATTTAAAACACTTAACAACTGAGCTTTTTCATGCCTCTTTTGGTCTGCTTAGACTTGGCATCCAGTCATACAGATCTCCTTGATGCCTCATAGCCATCTCCTGATTTTTTTGCTAGTTGTTCCAAGTGCTTAGAAGACATTTCCTCCCCACCTCAACTTTTTGGAATTCCTGGCTTCATTAACTAGCTTGAGATAGGTCTTACACATGAAATCTTTCCTGACCTTTCAGCTGCTAGTACACTTTCTCCCCCAAATACTTTGCATTTATTTTCATATATTATGTATGTTCTTATATGTGTAGATGTAGATGTTATATATATTCTTATTAGAATATATGTTCCTTAATGGTTGGGATAATTTCACTCTTACCTTTCTATCCCCAGTGCTTAGGACACATTATGACTCTTAGTAGGCATTTCATAAATTCTTGATGATTGATTAAAGTAAGAAAAAGAGTTGGTAGAATTGATTTTGTTATTCATTTAAAAGTAATGAAGTCTTGGTCTCCATTTGACCTGAAATCTTTGGCCGTTTAGTCTTACTTGCAATGAATGAACAATCTAACATGAAAATAATTCCATTTTATACCTCAACATCTATTATAGAGAATGAGGGGATAGAGGCATTTCAAGAAGAACTTGGGAAAATTCTGGAAACTGAGTCAACATATACCATTATGTTCAGTGAGTTAGATGCAAACATAGGCATAACAGAGCATTGTAAAAACTATTTTTTTAAAAAAACTATGTTTTGGAATCAAGATAAGAAAGAGACCAAAGGGCTATAGACAACTTAGACTCTTCCCTGGGATTTTTCATGAGTACTTGAAGATATCTAGATATGGAGAATTTTAAACAATATGGCTATTCCTTCCACATAGGGAGGGGAAGTTTAGGGGTGTGATGTTCCACATGATCTGTAAAGTTTGACTCTCCCTATGTTTCATGAATTGCTTTTGGAAAACATTTTGGAAAGCTATATACCAGAGAAGGAGTCTAAATTATTATGGTATTAAAATGAATATGTTGATATTATATAGTACTATACACATATTTTATGCATTTCTGAATTTCTAAACCTTTTATATGTTATCAGCTGGCCTTTGCATGACATCTGTACTTTATGCAAACCCTCCTAATTTCTATTTAATTTCTTAAGCCGATTTGCAATATATTGAAACCACAATGGGGATAGTTGTTATGTGGAAGGGATAATTGTATATACCATAACATATCATTGATCACATCTTGAGAGACTAGATAATGATGGGAGCTCCTTTAGAATTTATCTACTGTGTTCAGTTAGGTCATTGACCGCTTATAGAACAAGTGAAACAAAATCAATACCACAAGAGAAGAAAAGATGAAAATAACAAAACAAAATTGTGTTCAGTAACATAGGCTACAGCTGATTTGTTTGAATAAACTATCATTTGTGAAATTTGGGAAACTGACAAAAGTAAAACATTGATTTAGTCTATCACCATTTCATAAAATTGATTAAATAGCTTGCAATTTGTCACACAAAAGAGATCAAAAGATTCTGAAAATTACCCCAGACAGCAAATACTTGATCTCCTTGCCAAACATCAAACATATAAACCAGTGACAATAAGACAAATCTCCAAAACATTAGAAAGAGGATTATATGCAATATCATCTGGAAAAATAGGAAAAAAGCAGTTGAGAGAAGAATGGACCTGCAGTTTAGTATGAGACTGAATTAAGCCAGATTACCCAGAGAAATTCATAAAATAAATCAGAAGGCTAACAAAGAGACATGAAAAGAAATAGTTGCCAGTATTTCTATAATAAGCTATCTTCATTTGTGATAAGAGTGAAACTACTGCATTTATGTAGTATCCCTTTAGTACCTAATACTAGTACTTTAATATCTAGTACTAGCACTTACATAGCCTTTAAGGTTTACCAAATGTTTCACCTATATCTTATTTTAAATTCACAACAACCTTGTGATCAGTTTTATGACTGTTCCCATTATATAGTTGAGGAAATTGAGCTTGAAAGTTTGACTTGTCCAGGGTCATATAGACAGCATCTAAAGTAGGATTCAAACCAAGGTCATCTTGGTTCTATTTACTATGTTATCTAATAATCAATTATATAGAATAAATGTTAGTCAATTATTATAACCTTAGAGCATATTATGGGCTAATTGCAGGACTACTGAGTTTTTAGACTTTGATTTTGTAACATTTATTCCATAATATCAATATGATTTCCAATAGCATTTCTTGCAGTTCAGAGTTTTGCCAGCAAAATAATGGATGAATTATAAAAAAGAATTCATCAGCAATACATGTCAGATATGGCACTAACTTTGACAAAGTTTAAACATAGACTAGAGTAAAATATTTCCTGTTTCCAAGAAGTTTACATTTTAATGGGGGGAACTATATACAGAGGAATGTGGTAACTAGGAAGGTGTATTTTGCTTTAGGAAGTCACAGAGGGGTAAGAGGGATGTGAAAGGAGTCATAGGAGAATTGATTGATCCTTTCTACTAACAATAGAGGGTAGCTAGATTGCACAGTGGTTAGAGAACTGGCCTTGGAGTTAGGAAGACTGGGATTTTGAATCCAACCTTAAATACTTACTAACTATGTGACCTTGTGCAAGTCACTTAAACCTTATTGCCTCACACCCAGAACCATTTCCAGTCTCTTGATTCAAATCTGGACACTAGATCCAGATGACTGCAGAGGAGAAAGAGAGGCTGGTGACTTAGCACAGGCCCTCTCACTAAAATCCAATTCATGAACTTGTCATTGCGTCATAGATCTGATGTCATGATCTTTTTCAAGAATAAAGGATAAACATTAGCAGTATTGATTTGATTTGATTATGATTCTCAGAGAAGTGGAAAGAGGAAGATGGAAAGGGAAGGAAGGGGCACATGTAGTAGCAAAATGGATAGCAATGAGATGGACCACATAAAATGCTTAATACAACTGAGAAAGGCTTGATATAATGGATCATTTAGCCCTGTGAATCTGATTTCACATACTCATCAGTCAAAACATCATGGGCTCCAAGGTAGGAGTTATAATATAATTATTCCAATGTAAATAGCATGCCCATTTTTCCACAACCTTATCATCATTGAATTAAAAAAATCTTTTTCAATTTAATTGGTATATTTTAATATCTCAGTCTTGTTTGCTTTTTTCTGATTTTCAGAGTCTTTGGGCAATTTTTGAGGTAGCATTGGTAGTTTTATTTCTTTTGAGAATTGCTTATTGATAACCTTCAATCATTTACAAACTGTGGGATAGATCTTAATGATATTTTTGAGTTACTTATGAGTTTTGGATGTCAGACTTTTATCAGAAATATGGAAAAGGTCTTTCTGTCAAATATTATTTCATTTGTTGTATAAAAGTCCCATATTTTTATGTTATTGTAACAATTTTGTCTTCTATATGATTTCTTCTTATTTTTATTTTTTCAATACCTAAGACTATTTTAGCTATCTGGTATAGATATAACAATCTATTATCTTATCATAGTTGGTTAAATTGCCCATATTTTTGAAGGGAATAAATATATTTTTAAAATTTTACTAGTAATCATTTTTTTTTTTATTTTTGCAAGGCAAAGGGGTTAAAGTAGCTTGCCCAAGGCCACACAGCTAGGTAATTGTTCAGTGTCTGAGGCCAGATTTGAACTTAGGTACTCCTGATTCCAGGGCTGGCGCTCTATCCACTGTGCCACCTAGCCGCCCTAGTAATCATTTTTTAATGTTACAGTATACTTCATGTAACACTAATATGGCACCCCCCCACACACCCACACACCTTCCCCTCTCCTTTGGGATGGGAACTTCTCTTTGGGATTGTTCCCTTCTCTATCAATTTGTCTTCTATTTTTCACTTTCCTTATCTATGGCATTCCAAATAAGGTATTCATTTCTTCTATCATTTGGTTGTTAATCAAAACCCAACATTTTTTCTTTGTTTTTCCCCTATGTTCATTACATTAAGATAATGACCAGTTTAATCATAGTTGTAAGTAATCCACTGATATCTGTTTCTTATATTGATGATGCAATTCAGATTCTCTGCTCCTGTTGATTTTGTATATTAAAAGCTGGAGACTGACTGCCTCATTTGAATTCTCAAATGACCATACTTTTTCCTTCAAGAATATTTTGTCTTACTGGGAGTTGGCCTCTAGATGACAATATTTATGTCATGCATGTCACTATGTCATATTCTATTTTCTTTAACAAATATTGATCAAATATCTTCAAATCATGGTATTAGGCAGAAGGGATAAAAAAAAGAAAATAAACAGTCTAAAAGTCCATATTTTTCTAGGGAGGACATAATATACACGGAGTGGAGGAGCCAGAGATTTTAAGAGATAGGAGTACGAAGGCAGATCCAGGTCTGTGAACAGGATATGGAATGCTAAATTCAGAGAACAGCCAATAAGCCAGCTTGGCTAGAAGATAGAGCATGTGTGAAGGAAAATTGTATGAAATGGCTGGACTGGTCTGTGTGGGAGACACATTGTGGAAAAAAGCAGAGGAGTTGGTATTTTGTCGCTGAGGTAGAAATACTGAAGATTTTTGAGAATAGTAACATCAACATACCTGTGTTTTGGTAATTATATGGAAGAGGGGATAGAAAGGGTAGAAACTAAAAACAAAAGAGCTTGGTTCAGAGGCTATTAAAACAGTCCAGATTAGAGGTAATAAGAACCTGAAACGGGTATTGCTTTTGTTAATCAAGAGAAGAGCACCCTTGATGTCAGTGCTTTTATGGTCATAAAATTGATGGAATATGCCAATTAGATATAAGGTGAAGAGGAAAAAGTCAATGATATTCAAAGTTCTGAACATGGGTAACTAGAATAATGGTGGTTCTCTACCTGAAAAAGAAAAGCTTAGCAGAATGTTGGGGTTGAGTAAAAATATAAATTCTGTTTTGTATATGATGAAAGACTGAGATGTCTGTGATTAGGAGATTTGTCTAGAAGGCAGTTGATATTGTGGGACTAAAATTCAGGAGAGAGTCTGTGGTTGAATATTCAAATTTGGGAGTCCACTGAAGTTAAAAGATAGTTGAACTTCTGGGAGTTTATGAGATCACCAAGAGATTAGAGAGAAAGAAAAAAGAGAGCCTGGGATAAACATGTTTAATGGTTAAGGAATGATTAAAAAAAATAAAACAGAAGTAGTCAGAGAAGTAGGAGTAGAACCAAGATATAATGGTGCCTTGATTCTGTAGAGGTCTTGTTTAATTCAAATTTATGTTTTCTGATATGTGATGCTTTTATTTTTGGATACTTGTAAAATCCTCTTGATTAACAAAAAGCTGGAAATTTTAGTGTTGAAGCTTGTCTAGTTGAGTTAGAAAAGAGTTCAATCTTGTTAACATCCTGAAAATTATTGGAAGTAAGATTTTTTTAAATTGAAAAGCATTTTTACCTTCCCTCTCACATCTTCCAAACAAAAGAAAAGCAAAACCTTGTAACTAATATGCATGCCCCAAAATATATATCCTATTATGCATATAGTCCATTGTCCTTCTGTCAGAAGGTGAGTAGTATCCCTGGTCCTCTGAAATCATGATTGTTTAAAATCTTAAAGTCTTTAAAGTTCATTTTTACCATGTTGTTGTTTGTTATAATGTTGTTCTCTTGGTTTTGCTTACTTCACTATACCTCAATTGATACAACTCTTCCCAGCTTTCTCTGAAAATTTCTTTGTTTCTTATGGTATATTGTATATCATAATTTCTTCAGTTATTCCCCTGCTGATGGTTATTCACTTGGTTTCTTTTATTTTTTATTTCTACAAAAGAAAAAGCTGCTAAAAATGTTTTTGCACATATAAGTTTTTTCTTCTTTCTTTCATCTCTTTGGAGGTATATGTCTAGTAGGAGTAACACTGAGTCAAATGACATTAATAGTTTGGTAACATTTGAGTATATTTTGAAACTGATTGCTAGCATGGTAGTTCACAGTTTCACTGAAACATTGATGTATCTGTTCTGAAGTCCTTCCAATATTTATCATTTATAATCTAATGAATGTATTCTTTTTTAAAATTGGTTTTTAGTGATTTTTTTCCTCATGATAAATTCTTCAAATATCTTTCTCCAAAAGGGGCATCCCATATAACAAATAATCACTTAGACTTACAGTCATGATGTCATCTTTGATTCCTCACTCTCAACCCACATATCTAATCCATTGAAAAATCTTGTTTTTTTCCCCCTACTCATACAGCCTTAGTCCTAGACTACAACAATACTGTTCTGACTGTTCTTTATGCTTCAAGTCTCTCTAGTCTCAAATTCACTAGTGTCAAATTAAAAAAGAAATGGATCCCTATGTGCTGTTTATTGACCTAGGAAACAATAAATTAACATTATCTGTGTTACGTTATAGTTTTATTTGATTAAACATTTTCCTATTTTAATGTAGTTCAGATGCACATGAAAAGTTCTACCTTCTGTGAGTTTTACATTTCTGCTCCAATTTATCTTCTTCTCAGCTGCTAATGGAATTTTTTAAAAATGTAGGTTTCCAGGGATGGCTAGGTGGCACAGTGGATAGAGCACTGGCCCTGGGGTCAGGAGTACCTGATTTCAAATCCAGCCTCAGACACTTAATAATTACCTAGCTGTGTGGCCTTGGGCAAGCCACTTAACCCCATTGCTTGCAAAAATAAAAATTAAAACAAAAACAAAAATAAAAATGTAGGTTTCCATAAATGATGAGACTCTAGAGAAACATGGAATGAATTGCAGGAACTGATGCTGAGAGAAGCAAGTAGAACCAAGAGAACATTGTGCACATTAACAACAACATTGTGAGCTGATCAACCTTTATGGATGCAAATCCTCTCAGAAATTCAGAGAGTTAGGACAACCCTAAGAGACAGGTTATGGGCAATGATATCCCCATCTAGAGGAAGAACAACAAAATAAAACAGAATCTGAATGAATACTACATTCACTTTTTAAAAATTTCTTAAAAATTTCTGTCCTATCCCATGGTTTTCTTTCTTTTTCCTTAATCCTAATTCCTCATACCAAAACTGACTAAGCTATAAACATGTTGAACATAAATGTGTATGGACATTATTCACCTGACTATTCACCTCTAAGGGTAGGGAGGGTGGAAGGAAATTATGTAAATTAAAAATATGTATATGCATGTAGATGAATGTTGAAAACTTATAATATGTAATTGGAAAATAAAATGAAATATTAATTAAAAAAAAGAAAAAATGTAGGTTTCATCATGTCACTCCCTTTTCAGTGAGATTCAGTAGTTCCTTAATTCCTCCATTATCAAATATAAAATCCTCTTTTATCGTTTAGGTCTCTGCAGGCTCCTTTCTATCTGTCAAGTCTCCCCCCCCACTTTATTTGGCCAATTTCATTGCTTCCTTTAATTCCTTTAGCCTATCCATTTTTATTTAATTCATTTCATTTCTGTAGCTTTTAGGACTATTGTTTGAATTTATTTTTGTTTTGGTGTTTTTTTGTCTGTTCTTTTTATTCTACAATATTTTTCAGTTGTGTTGGAACTATTGTTGTATGTGTATGTATGTATATGTGTTTTTAGTTTTCTAAAACACATTCTCTTTTAAAGATTTGTGATACTTTTGCTTATTTTGGGATTTTCTGTTCTGAGAACAGAACAGATTCTGAGCTCTTCTAAGGGATGAAGTGATGATCCTTTTCTAGCATAGAGATTGTTCTGGGGACATTAACTGTGCCTGAGGACATTGGCTGAAGTCATCTCTGAAGTCTTTTCTAACTTTGATGACTGTGGCTCTGTGGCATTTAGCTTCCTTTTCCACTTACATTCAGTCTTGTGAAAGCAGAATGACCTTTCCTATGTGAACTACAAAAGTCATTTCCCTTCTCTAGACCTGAGTTTACTCTTTTGCAAAATCAAGGAATTGGCCTGGATGATCCCTAAAATACTTTCTAACTTGTCTGTGGACAGCCTTTCTGCATATAATACTTCCATAGTCCTATAACAAATATTGATGATTTACAATCTATTTACAATAATCAAATAATACCATATTACTTATTGGGGTAATCAGAGAGTACTCTGATACTCTACCATGATGGCAGGCTGTATCATGATGAAATAGTTTTGAATATGGTCCCAGGAATAAATGACAACTACTGTCTCTGAACCAACATGGTTAGGAAATGTCAAGCTTATCATGAATAGGCTAGTTACTAAGTATTACCTTCTTGGGCCATTTTATTCTATGAAATGAAGAAAAAACAATATGACCTCTTGCTTTTATGGTGATTAATTTAGGGAAGTTGACTTCCCTAGCACAGTGAAACAAACAAAGCAGAAAGTACTAAAAATCATGAAATATTGATATTTTAAATATGAGAAAGTATAGTAAATAGAGACTTGGTCTTGGAATCAGGAGGTAATGAGTTCAAGTTTGACCTTCAACATATATTACTTCCATAACTCTCCCAGAGCTACAGGCAAATCTTTTAGGCCATAAATTTCTGAGCAAATTTGAATCTTCATTGGTAATGGGGGTTACCTTCTGGAGGAGTTCCATATAGTGGTGAATTGACAGGTTCAATCTAAAACTAAATGAACTTTAAATATTAGGTCCTTCTGACAGCTCTTAGTTAATATACAGCTCAAACAACTACATTACAACAGGTGGAACTAAACTCACCAAGAGTGAAAGCAGATGATGGAAGTTGCAACTCACTGAAGACTGACTCAAAAATTCTTAGAGGAATAAGAGGTGATACAAATATAATTTGTAGGTCTGTTTGGTCATCTTATAATACATTGTTCATAATGAACAAAATGAAAAAAGATCACTATGAAGATTATCACATTGAATGCACAAACATCAAATATAAAGACTGTTGTAATAGAGAAATTTGATGATAACTTGATAACATTTTCCAAAACAAATCACTTTATATATTTATACTTCATTACAAAGGTGAGTGAAGGAAAGGACTGTGAAAAATATATTGGAAGATATGGTTTAGAATCAAGAAATGAGTTCAAAGGTCAAAGAAACAAAAAGCAGACTACATGGAAACCTTACTCAAGTTATTCATTCAAAAGTCTTTGAGAGAAGCAATAACCTAGATAATTTTGTTTAAAAAATTATATTATTAGCAGCATGAAGTAAGACATAAAACAGGGAGGTATAACCTCTCCAAAGGTACTTTCTTTTGTTTCAGGTGAGAAATGAAAGGGAAGAAGAATTCTCTATATTGTGATATCCTTCATATATATAGTATAGTGGATAGAAAGTTGGATTGGTGTTAGTACAACCCATGTTAGGATTTTTAATTCTGACCCTTTCTAGTCATGTGAGTATAGGCAAATAATTTAACTTTTCTAAATCTTAATTTGCTCAACTATAAAATGGGGATAATAAAACCTATAGTATCTACTTTCCTTCATTGTTGCAAAGCTCAAGACATTGCATAAGGAATATTTTGCAAATATTAAAGTGTTATAAAAATATCAATTATTGTTGTCAAGTCCTGAAACATTATATTGAAAAGTAGAAATACTTCCTCCAAAGAATTCTGTCAGCAATTCATTTTAGAAAAAATAAAGTGAATAAATGATATATCTTTTAGACTGTGTTATTTCATGTGATGGACAACTTATCGAGCTCTTAAATCAGACTATATCTCCTGGACAGATATTGTATTAAGATGTCCCTTACCAAATTTATAGAAAAAATATGAATAAAAGTTGCATTGCAAGTGTTGTAGACTGACTCTGATCTCATTTTAGGGTTTACTTACATATATGACATGATGAAGCAGTCAGATGGCAGAACAGATAGAATGAAAGACTTGGAATTAGGAAGATCTGAGTTCAAATATGGTCCCAAATACTGTGAGACCCTGAACAAGTCACTTTACCCTGTGTGCCTCAGTTTCCTCATCCATAAAATGATTAGAGAAGGAAATGGCAAACTATTTCAGTATCTTTATGAAGAAAATTGTAAATAGGGTCAGGAAGAATAGGACATGACTGAAATAACTGAACAATGTTTATATGTGTCATGCAAAGGTTTTAGAGGTCAAGGACCAAACAAAAAAAATCAATAAATTAAAGACATAGGAATCTAGTTGCCTTTCTTTTGTCAACTGCCATCAGTTCTTTCTTTGAAATAAAGCATAATGTCTTTATTAATGACTGCTTGCATTTCACAATCTATTATAGTTATGTATGTCTTGTATTTTAAAACATAGTATTTTCATAGAGATTCACAATAAAGGGAAAGAGTCCTGGTTCTTAATGGTTCTTAAAGGGAATCCTGGCAACATAATTCAGGCTCATGAATTTTATTGTTCTTCCCTCTTGCACTCATTAGCCTCTTTTTAGGGCTGTGTACTTGGTCATGCATTTTTTTAAAAGAAAGATCTCCTTGCGCTGCTGCAGAAATAAGCACCATTTTATGGATAAATCATAAATCTCTGGGGGGGAAAAAGGAGGAATTTTATTTGGAACAATTGACAGACCCTTTACTGTAGTTGAATGAGTGATGCTTTATTGGAGAGAGCAACTCTCGTGAGCCAAATTAGATCAGATGGAGTCACGGAGAATAATAAATGCTGATTTTTGTGAAGTTCAATTTATTATTTTTCTTTTTAAACAGAAAGTAACAGATTACCAGCCTGTGATCAAAAGCATAACATTCGGGGGGCGGCTAGGTGGCACAGTGGATAGATCACTGGCCCTGGAGTCAGGAGTACCTGAGTTCAGATCCGACCTCAGACATTTAACAATTACCTAGCTGTGTGGCCTTAGGCAAGCCACTTAACCCCATTTGCCTTGCAAAAACCAAAATAAAATAAAATAAAATAAAATAAAAAATAATAAAATAAAATAAAAAAGGCAAAACATTCAAGGTTTCTAGTATTGCTCCCACCAAAAGCATGTTTTTCAATGTCATCCTGATATGCTTCATTTGTCACCAAGTATTACTTAATGAGTCTGGAAGCTAAAAGTCTCATAGACAGAGGAGAACCTCCTATTCTTTGTAATCTCTTTACTAGCAATGAGACTGTATGGGAAAGGCATGAACAAGCAAGGCACTTGGATCGATTGGGCTCTGGATGCTGTTCTGGCTTTGAGGTAGATGTATTTCATACTTGAAAACTTAGTGAGTTTTTGTTTTGGAATATTTTGGTTTTTGGAATGCCAAGGCCAAGACCTACCTCATCCAACAGCAAGACTGCTTCCCTTATTTTTGTGTAAGGTGAGGTGACAACAGTATGAGGAGACATGTAATGGGAGAGTAGCAACCTGTGTAATATAGCAATTTTGAGATACAATAATACAGGAGGCAGATATGAAAGAAAGCCTATACTTCTCAGTATCCAAGTTTCTTATATTTGAGGTAGCAATGTCAGAAAATAGATTTTCCTTGCCTATGTTTGTGTGCCTCAATCTTTTCATCTCTCCTAAGTTGCTGCCCTTGTTCAAGGTTTGATTTTTTTTTTTAGGATTGACTTGATGAAGTTACAGAAAATAATGCTTATCAAACTGGAAGATAACAGAAAGGGGTGATTATCACATAGTTGAAAGAATCTAAAAGCTTTCAACAGGTTGGAATAAAAGTTTGAAGCGAAATGAAATCTAATCTGTATAAAGTCCTTTTATAATGACAAATAAAAGTTTGCATAACTAGCCACAGGATAGAGGAGGTCAGCTTTAACAGTGATTTACATGAAACAATAGCAATCTGGGGATTTGACCAGAAGTTCAATAAGAGCTAATAGTGTGACAAGTTTTCTAACAAAAGTGAATTTGATCTTAGGCTGCAGCAATCTCTCTATATTCTGTTGGTCAAAATATATTTGAAGTATTTGAAATTGTGAGTATCACATTGTAAGAAAGACATCTACAAATTCCCCAAAGGCTCACAATTTCCTTACTTTGTAAATGAGGAAACTGGATCTCAGAAAGATTCAGGGTCTTGCCCAAAGGGCACATGTAGTATATACAACAGCCCCCCCAATTCCACCACTAGTTTTGTTCCCACCCAGCAACCCCCCCCCCCCACTCTTCCTCCAGGGATTGTAAGGAATATTTAAAGAAGGAATTCTTGATTTGGGTGTGAGGTTAGCCTAGATAGCTCCTAAAGTCTCTTGATTCTGGAATTACTGTCTTGAAAATTATAAAGTTTTCAGTGGAAGCAGTCTAGTAGTTCCCTCATAACCATCTCCTGCCTGTTCTTTGTCTTCTCCCTTTTCTTTCTTTTCTTGGTATCTTATCTAATCTTTTTTTTTTTTTTAGGTTTTTGCAAGGCAAATGGGGTTAAGTGGCTTGCCCAAAGCCACAGAGCTAGGTAATTATTAAGTGTCTGAGACCTCTTTGAACCCAGGTACTCCTGACTCCAGGGCTGGTGCTTTATCTACTGTGCCACCTAGCTGCCCCATTAATCTTATTTTTCAAGTTTTGAATAGAAACATTGGTAGAGTGAAAATGTGATTTGACCTCTGGGCTTCTGCCTAGAGTCCTTTGAAAGTATGTTGGATAGACTGTGAAGGACTCAACAGTAGCAGCTGCTTCAAGGTCTTAAAAAGTTTGTATACTGTGTTTAGTGAACTTTAGTGAACTCTACAATTTCAAGTCTAACATTCCCCAACTTTTACATGTTGATATCCTCATTTAGCACCTGATCTGTAAATGTGACTGCCAACTATGGGCCTCTTGGCAAGCAAGGTTGTGATGCAGAATCCCTCTATTAGAACCCAAAATGCTGATGGCATCTCAGTTAGCTTGGGCAGTCCTCAGACAGTGCAGACTCAGGGGTTGTTTGTGTCGAGTTTCCTGCCATCCCGGGCCAACAAAATACATTAACCTTGTCAAGAACTACAGCAAAATTCAATTAATGCTGGAGTGACTCAGGATGTGAGATGTCCTATTGGAACAAGGGCACTGGACTGGTTACATTTCTCAGTTGCTTTTTTACATTAGTTGACCCAATGAACTCTGGACACTTTTCTGGGGGAAAAACATTGATATGTTGGTTGAAGGTAGATGCTATGATTCTCAAATGTGCCTTTCCTGCCCCATTCTCTCTGCTGATCAATCTTGTATCTCCAATTGCTTTTCAGACATTTCAAACTGGATGTCTTAAACTCATTATGTCCAAAATGGAACTTATCTTTCCTTTTATATACACCCTTATTAGTATAGATATGACATCATCTTCCCAATCTCTTGGCTGTGCAACCTAAGGATCATTATGGATCCCTCACTATTTCTTAGGTCTCCTGATCCCCATATCCCATCTGTTGCCAAGGGCTGTCGATTTCACCTTTGCAGCATATTTTGTTTTTGCAAGGCAATGGGGGTTAAGTGACTTGCCCAAGGTCACACAGCTAAGAAATTAAATGTCTGAGGCCAAATTTGAATTCAGGTCCTTCTGACTGCTGGGCCAGTACTCTATCCACTCTGCCACCTATCTGCCCCCCTTTACAACATTTTCCCATTATGCTCCCCTTTTCTCTTTTGATATTGCCATCCCTGGTTCAGACTCTCACCACCATGGCTGGACTATTGCTACTTGGTAAGTCTGCCTTCCTCTAGGTTCTCATCACTTCAAACTAGTCTATTTTCAGCCACTAAAGTGATTTTTCTAAATCTCAGGTCTGATCAATAAACTCAAGTGACTGCTACTCAATAACTTACTTAATAAACTCCAGTGGCTCCCTATTGCCTCCAGGAACAAATATGTTTGGCATTCAACCTAAGCCCTCATACTTTTCCAGTCTTCTTATATGTCATTCCCCAAAATATTCTCTTTGATCCAGTGACATTGGCTTCCTGGCAACTCCACAAACATAATACTCCATTTCTGAACTCCAGGCATTTTCTTCCAACTATCCCCATAACTAGAATTCCTTCTCTTCTCCATTCCAATTACTTACCTACCTAGTTCATTGAGGTTTCAACTGATATCCCCTTCTACACAAAATTTTTTCCAAACCCTCTTAATTTCAATGTTTTCACTCTTTTAATTATTTCCTATTTATCCTGTTTATAGCTTGCCTTGTTTATATTTGTTCAAATGTCTCTTCCATTAAATTGGAAGCTCTTTGAAGGCAAGGATTGTCTTTTGCTTCTTTTTGTACCCTTGATGTTTAGCACATAGAAAGTATTTAATATTGAATTGAATCTGAGACTGCTTAGTCAGGGAGCCTGATGAAAAGTCTTTATATTCTATTGGTTCCTAAATCTGTCAATCACTAAATTAGGGTGGTCCATTTTCTGATTTTTTTCTTTGTAAGATAGTATTTTGTAAGCCAAGTTAGGATGACACCTAATTAAAATTCTTTCCATAATTGAATGACAGTACATAATCTCTGTTGGCAACTTCATCTTTCTCTTTTCTCCTTTCTCTTCCTTCCTCATCTTTCTGGCTCAGTACCTAGAATGGTAGATTCCTTCTGAATTTTAGAAGTATAATAAATTCCTGTTTATTAGAATAGAAAGGAAAATATCTTTCACTTCATTTCTTTTGAGGGAGTCTGGGAATCTAGGGCATTTCCATTCTCCTTATAAAAGGGCTACTAGTTTTGGACTCATGTGCATGGACAAGATTTAGTCCTGGGGGTGGCCAGCTTCTAAAAGGGTGAGGTCAGGATGCATCCCTCAACCTCTCTGATCACTTAAAGCTTAGATTTGGCTCATATCTCCTGAAGAAAGGGGAGTAGAAAGGTAATCAAGTATATAAGGTATAAAACAGCTATTTATTTACTCCACACAAACAAAAATATCACAAGCATATTGACCAAGACTTAAACATGTAACAATAGCATTTCATTACTATTATACTTGCTGAAAGATTGATCATGGAACTGTTAAAATGGAATCTCTTGGCTCTACAAAAGTCTAAACAACTCTATCCAAGTCTAGATTTTCAGAGAATCTAGCCTAGGGGTTTAGGCTCATTCTCTATTGATGATCATCTTCCCAATTAAGAAGTATAGTCATAAATCTAGGGGACTCTTTTCAAGGTCAGCTAACACTGACTGAAGGACTTAGGAATTCTCAACCTCTTGGACTCACAGGTAAGTTTTAAAGTTAGAAATATCAAAACAGAATGAAGAAGAGGAAACCAAAGTCTTAAGATTCTTTGTTGTGCTCACTTGGAATGAATACTTGCTCTAGTAGTCAGGTTATAGCCCAATCAATCAATGGTCATTTCTCCTGAGGTAGAGGACTTCTCCCCTATTCCTCACAGAAAGCTTCAGAGAGAGATGAGTGAGAGAGAGAGAGAGAGTTCCAAGACATGTTTACTAGAGTGTAAGAGGTGAGAAGGAAATATCATGAACAGAGGTTCATAGTTTGTTGCTTCATCTCCAAACCCTTTAAGCATTGAAGGAAATGGTCTGGGGTCCAGCAGATTAGAGGAAGCTGGATAACTGAATTGTTATTACACCAACAGGGATCTGAAAGAGACTTTACAATGTCCCTTAGGTGGATATTAAGTGAAGTGAAAGATACTTTCCTTTCTGTTCTAATAAACAGGGTTTTATTATACTTCTAAAATTCAGAAGGAATCTACCATTCTAGGTACTGAGGCAGAAAGATGAGGGAGGAAGAGAAAGGAGAACAGTGAAAGATGAAGTTGTCAGCTCATTCCTGACTAGAGCAAGACCAGTTAGAAACAAGGGGAAATAACCTATTTGGATGAGGTTATGTTTACTTTGGCTTTAACAAAACCCAAAGGAAGAAATTATGAAAGAACTATATATGCATGATCTCATTTGAGTTTTACAACAACTTTGGGAGGTAGTTACTACAGGTGTTATTATTTCCATTTTGCAGATGGGCAAATGTCTCTGGATATAATATATATATATATATATGTGTGTGTATATATATATATATATATATATATATATATATATATATATATATATGATGATGAGTGTGAAATCCCTCACCTGCCTCTATCTATAATTAAGTCTATAGTTAGTTCAATTATTCCTTATCCTCTATGTAAATCCCTTATCCTTTTGCCTTATCATTCTTATCCTGCCAAACCTGAATCTGGGGTCACCTCAACATTGTATTGAACATGATTGAAGGAAACCATACAATCATACAGTCATACTGAATAAGTCTTTACAATTTTGTATTATCTGATTTCAACAATTTTGTAATTCTATACCACTTAGAAATTGCATTTAGAGGTCCAAATTTTTAGACAATCTTTTAGTTTTCAAAATGTGACTTGAAAGACATTATTCTAGAACTCATATAAAGTCAGGAAGGGTATGGATCCATGTATGCATGTGCACATTTTCCCTCATTTCAAAAGCTTTTATTTCTATGTGCAACAACTGCTACTTCAGAGAGAGAGGTCAAGAAAAAAGACGATACTCAAGGTACAATAAGTATCATGATCCATAAACATAATCCCATTAAATAATGTCAAATATATTGCAAAAGATTAGCTTTAAAGAAAAGGAACCTCTCTCCCATGGTGAGGTAGGATAAAAACATGTAGACATGCTTAGTCTATGAGAATCTTGAATATTTTATGAAAATGCTTTTTATTTTATAGATCAAAAAGAAAATAAATAAAATTAAAAACAGAAGTCCCAGTGTTATAGTCTAGGAGCCACTCATATCAATCATATTTGTTAGTTTAGAATGAAAGGAATTATGATATGGCTTGATACAAGCACAGGTTTTATGGAAAACATAAAAATAGAAAAATGTTAAGGATGTCCAACAAAGTTTAATCTGTCATAGATTAATCTCTTGTTTCATTTGTTCTTTGGGAAAGTATAAAATATAGATGATACAAATATTTGTTAGTTGCTCTTTAGATCATTCCAGGTTATAGCCCAAAGGCCAGTTTTGAGGATATGCCTGCCCCATTACAAAAACCAATTCTATTTGGGAAATGCAGTAAAATGAATTATTTAAAATTCAGTTTTACTGAGTTCAAAACCAGTGAGCTAAAAGATCATAAAGTTAATTATTTTTATAAAGCACATTTATTGAGTTGACAGATGGTGAATTAAAAAAACAATGAAATTTTTAAAAGCCTTTATTGAGTTAAAAGAAAGTAAGACTTTTAATTTGTTTTGGATTCATTGTATTGCATGATATTCTAAGAATATAAAAATTAACTTCACTTCTTTTTAATCCTTCTTTTGCATTCATTCTCTTAAAAATGTTTTTGAGTATCCAAGATTTGGAGACCTTTCATAGTTGGGAGGGATCTTAGAAATATTCTTAACAAGAGGCAACTAGGTGGTGCAGTGGATAGAGCACCAGCCCTGGAGTCAGGAGGACCTGAGTTCAAATCCAGCCTCAGACACTTAAGTTGTGTGACCTTAGGCAAGTCACTTAACCCCATTGCCTTGCCAAAAAAAAGAGAAATATTCTTATCATAATGTTATATACTTAAGATAGAAACTTATGAATCAAAATCAAATATCACAATGAGGGCAACGGCAAGATGACTTGTGCATGTGACAAAATGGCAACACCTAACCAGGGATGATTCTGAAGAACAGAAATAAAAGTTACCTTTGTGAAATTGTGTGATATGAATAGAAAATGGATTTGTAATATGGTAAGGGTGAGAGATGACAGGTGTGAAAAGCAAAGTGGTTCATTGGTACTGTAATGATGGAAACTCAGGAGCTACTACAGATTTTTTTTATTGCCTGTGGTGAACCTATGGCAAGATATGGACAAGAGCAGGATGGGTGAGTTGTAATCTGTGTTCTGGAGGGAATTTGTAAATTAATGAGATCATAGATCCAATTGAATATTTGGGTATGATTATCTGTGGTTTTTCCCCATTTACTACTCTATAAGCTTTATAGAACCAAGGATTGTATGACCTAAGATGTGCTGTACTTCCCTATCTGCCCCAATATCTAGTGCTATGCTAAGAAGTAAATATACATTTAATAAATAAGTTTGGGTGAATAAATGAATCATTTTCTTTCTGGGGAAAGTTTCATTCAGGTCTAAAATTCTTTACAGCTTGAGGAAAGTAAATAAGGGTGCCCTTCAGAGTCCTCCTAGGTTATGGGTGAACAGAAAGACTGGGCAGAATAATTCCTTTAACTGAGCTCATGAAAATGGGGTGACTAGTGAACCATCCCTTGGTCTGAACTATTATAGTTCTAGTAATTGGATATTTGCCCATTGAAAGCTTGGAGGTATTCATCTGGTTGTAACATTGCATTTACTGCAAAAGGTTCCTCATCTTAAATTAGGCCCAGCAAGGAATGGAGATAGGCAAACTAGAAAAGTTCCCAAAGGTTGTTAAATTGTATGATTGTGATTTGTGTAAAACAAACATGGTGATAGTTATATCACTTTATTAAATGATGATGTGTTTAGAGAAGATAGAGGGATCAAAAATCTCTGTATTTTGGAGAAGATTCCATTTCTAAGCTCATTGATCTTTATAATGATATTATATTAAATCAAACAGAAAACCACAATTTTGAATTCATTGATAAGAAATAGGAAAAAATGGTAATTATGCAGAGTGAGAGTGTAACAATAGAAGAGCCATAACCAAGATCTGACAACTGGAAATCTCCACAAGGAAGTGAAATTTAGAGTTTACTGACAGCATTTGTCTTCTTTTAGTAGGCAGAACATTGAGTTTGGTATCTAATTAATCAGAAGCTTTCAAATGTCACATTTTTCTCCCCTCTTCCCCCAGCCCTGATATACTTCTGCCACTTGGTGCTCACTCCCCTTAGAGGTAGCTGCTCAATTGACCTTAAGGTGTTCCAAGATCTCTTGGGTTTTCTATACACTGACAGTAGTATTCTGGCATACTAACTCTCCCAGAGCTTATGTCTCAAGGTCTCAGGTTTCTCCCTAATATTTAATTTAATTTAAGCATTTCACATACAAAGATCCTTCTCAAAATCTCTACCCTAAATAGTCTAGGTTGGGAGTCTCTCTTTAGTTTCCTTCCATACTCACACTGGACACCTGAACTGATAGCTAGAATTGTGGTGAATGGAGTAGAGACAATAGACTATTTTTCTTCCTTTCAGATTCACGGTTATTGCCATAGCCATAATTCTAACCTACTTGTCTGTTCAACTAGGAGTCATGCTTGTTACATGCAGTAGATACTGAGGTGTTAGTGGAAAGAGAAATGGACTTGGAGTCAGTAAAGACTTGCCTTTGACACATTAGTCATGTAAATTTGGGGAAGTCCATTAGCTTTTCTGAGTCACAAGTCAGGAAACTTGTGCTCCATTTCCCAGTGTGGGATTTTTGAGAAGAAAGTGCTTTGTAAATCCAAAGTTTTGTGGAAATCAGTATGGCTCTTTGGAACTTGAAGCTCTAAGACAGTTTCACTGTGATGATATTTCTTCATGGCATGGAAGCAGCTCTGAGATCTGAAAGGTTCTGCCAGTGAAACAGAAACACTGGCAGATTCTTCCAAGGTGGAGAGGTTTTGATATAGGGCCCTGCAGTAGAGGAGACTGAATATTAAGAGACACATCATAACTCCAAACATGCAAATCAGTAGTTGTTTTTTAATGGTGTCTGACTATTTGTAACCTTGTGGGCTGTACTGTTCATGGGGTTTTCTTGGCAAAGATACTAGAGTAGTTTGCCATTTTCTTTAACAATGTATTAAGTCAAACAGAAGTTAAGAGATATGTCCAGGGTCACACAAGTAGTGTGTGAGCCTGAATTTGAACTAGAATCTAAGGGTCCATCTCCTCTGAGCAATCTTGCTGTCCCAAAAGCAGTGGAGGGGAAAGCAAATGTATGGGAAGAATGATGAAACCAGTTCATCCCCAAACATTTCAGATGCTACTGGGAGAATGAGGTCTACTTACAAGTGGAAAATAGAACAGATTGATCAACACTTCTGAGGTAGCTTCTCATTAATGATAGTGTAACTCTCATATCTGGATACAAACATTTCATTATCTAAGATTGTGCAATATGAAGGTGAATGAGAGTAATATAATAATAATAATAGCAATGATCATAATTAGTACTAAGTTGTTTTACATATTTTATTTATCTCCTATGATACTCAAAAAAATTTTATAATGTAGGTGATGTATATTCTAATTTTATAGATGAAGAAACTGAGGCTTTGAGAAGTTAAGTGACTTATCTAGGATTTTACAGCTAGTAAGAGTTTGAATCAGGATTTGAACTCATGTCTTCTTGACTTTATTTTTTTATTTTTTTTCTAGGTTTTTTTTTTTTGCAAGGCAAATGGGGTTAAGTGGCTTGCCCAAGGCCACACAGCTAGGTAATTATTAAGTGTCTGAGACCGGATTTGAACCCAGGTACTCCTGACTCCAAGGCCAGTGCCTTATCCACTATGCCACCTAGCCACCCCAAGGTTGACTTTATTTTCAGTGTTCTATCCAGTGTCCTACATGATAACCTCAACTAGCTAACGTAAGGAAGTGGTATTTTAGAAAATAAAATTAGAAAGAATAGCTGAAACAGACTGAATACATGTAGCCATAATCCAGGCTTGGACCAACAATTCCAAAAGTATTGAGGGATCAATTTTCAAGAATCAAAAATAAAAAAAAATTGAATGACTGGAAAAATTATGAACAGTTTTATTCTTTTGTTTAAAAGGTTTTATTTATTTTGAGTTTAACAATTTTTCCTCTAATCTTACTTCCCTCCCCCCAGCCCCCCAGAAGGCAATTTGCCAGTCTGTACATTGTTTCCATGGTATACATTGATCCAAATTGAATGTGATGAGAGAGAAATCATATCCTTAAGGAAGAAACATAAAGTAAAAGAGATAGCAGGATCAGACAATAAGATATCAATTTTTTTTTTCTAAATTAAAGGTAATAGTCCTTTGGTTTTGTTCAAATTCCACAGTTCTTTCTCTGGATACAGATGGTATTCTCCATCACAGACAGCCCCAAAATGTCCCTGATTGTTGCACTGATGAGATGAGCAAGTCCATCAAGGTTGATCATTGCCCCATGTTGCTGTTAGGGTGTACAATGTTTTTCTGGTTCTGCTCATATCACTCAGCATCAGCTCATGCAAATCCCTCCAGGCTTCCCTGAATTCCCATCCTTCCTGATTTACAATAGTGTTCCATGACATACATATACCACAGTTTGCTAAGCCATTGCCCAATTGAAGGATATTTACTTGATTTTCAATTCTTTGCTACCACAAACAGGGCTGCTATGAATATTTTTATATAAGTGATGTTTTTACCCGTTTTCATTATCTCTTCAGGGTACAGACTCAGTAGTGGTATTGCTGTATCAAAGGGTATACACTTTTTTGTTGGCCTTTGGGCATAGTTTCAGACTGCTCTCCAGAAAGGTTGGATGAGTTCACAGCTCCACTAACAATGTATTAGTGTCCCAGATTTCCCATAACCCTTCCAACAGTGATCACTGTCTTTTCTGGTCATATTGGCCAGTCTGAGAGGTGTGAGGTGGTATCTCAGATATGCTTTAATTTGCATTTCTCTAATAAGTAATGATTTAGAGCGATTTTCATGTGATTATAGACCACTTTGATCTCCTCATCTGTAAATTGCCTTTGCATATCCTTTGACCATTTGTCAATTGGGGAGTAGCATTTTTTTTTAAAATTTGACTCAGTTGTCTGTATAATTTAGAAATGAGTCTTGTTTCAGAAATACTAGTTGTAAAGATTCTTTCCCAGTTCACTACATTTCTTTTGATCTTGGTTACAGTGGTTTTGTCTGTGCAAAAGTTTTTTAATTTAATGTAATTAAAATCATCTAGTTTGTTTTTAGTGATGTTCTCCATCTTTTCCCTAGTCATAAACTGCTTCCCTTTCCATAGATCTGACAGGTAAACTACTCCTTGATCTTCCAGTTTGCTTATAATATTGATTTTTATGTCTAAATACTGTATCCATTTTAATCTTATCTTGGTATAGGGTATGAGGTGTTGGTCTAATTGAAATTTCTTCTATACTAACTTCCAATTTTTCCTGCAGTTTTATCAAAGAGAGAGTTTTTATCTCAATAGCTGGACTCTTTCGGTTTGTCAAACAACAGATTACTATAATCATTTCCTGCTATTGTACCTAGTCTACTCCACTGGTCCACCACTCTATTTCTTAGCCAATACCAGATAGTTTTGATGACTGATGCTTTATTATATAATTTTAGATCTGGCAGGGCTAAACCACCTTCTTTTGTACTTTTTTCCATTGAATCCCTGGAAATTCTTAACTTTTTATTTCTCCATATGAATTTACTTACCACCTTTTCCTAACTCATTAAAGTACATTTTTTTGAAATTTTGATTGGTAGGGAATTAAACAGTTTAGTTTTGGTAGAATTATCATTTTTATTATATTAGTTTGACCTATCCATGAGCAGTTGATGTTTGCCCAGTTATTTAAATTTGATTTTATTTGTGTAAGAAGTGTTTTGTAATTGTTTTCAAAAACTTTCTGAGTTTGCCTTGGTAAATAGACTCCCAGGTATTTTATATTATCTGAGATTACTTTGAATGGGATTTCTCTTTCTAGTTCTTCCTGCTGTATCTTGCTAGTCATATATAGAAAAGTTAAGGATTTTGAGGGTTTATTTTATATCCTGCAACGTTGCTAATGTTGCTAATTGTTTCAAATAGTTTTTTGGATGATTTCTTGGGATTCTCTAGGTATACCATCATGTCATCTGCAAGGAGTGAGAGTTTTGTCTCTTCCTTCTCAATTCTAATTCCTTCAATTTCTTTTTCTTCACTTACTGCTGAAACTAACATTTCTAATATAATATTGAATAGTAGCTGTGATAATGGGCGTCCTTGTTTCACCCCTGATCTTATTGGGAATGCCTCTAGCCTCTCCCCATTGAATATAATGCTTGTTGATGGGTTCAGATAGATACTGCTTATTATTCTAAGGAACAGTCTGTTCACTCCTACACTCTCTAGTGTTTTTAGTAGGAATAGGTGCTGTATTTTGTCAAAAGCCTTTTCAGCATCCATGGGTATAATCATATAATTTCTGTTATATAGAATATAATCATATATTATATAATCATATAATTGTTGTTGATATAATTAATTATGCTAACAGTTTTCCTAATATTGAACCGACACTGCATTCCTGGAATAAATCCTACTTGATCATAATGCATTATTCTAGTGATAACTTGTTGTAATCATTTTGTTAAGATTTTGTTTAATATTTTTGCATCTCTAGTCAGGGATATATATATATATATATATATATATATATATATATATATAGTCAGGAGCTATAATTTTCTTTCTCTGTTTTAACTCTTCCTGGTTTAGGTATCAGCACCATATTGGTGTCAAAGAAAGAGTTAGGCAGAGTTCCATCTTTCCATATTTTTCCAAAGAGTTTATATGGAATTGGAATCAATTGTTCCTTAAATGTTTGGTAGGATTCACTTGTGAATTCATCAGGCTCTGGAGATTTTTTCTTAGTGAGTTCAATGATGCCTTGTTGACATTCTTTTTCTGAGATAGGGTTGTTTAGGTATTTAATATCCTCTTCATTTAACCTGGGCAACTTATATTTTTGTATATATTTGTCCATTTCACTTAGATTGTCAAATTTATTGGCAGAGAGTTGGGAAAAATAATTCCAAATTATTACTTTAATTTCCTCCTCACTGGTGGTGAGTTCACCTTTTTCATATATATGATACTAGCAATTTGGTTTTCTTCTTTCTTTTTTTAATCAATTGAACAGAGGTTTATCAATTTTTTCCATAAAACCAACTCATAATTTTATTTATTAATTCAGTAGTTTTTTGTTTTCAATTTTATTAATTTCTCCTTTAATTTTTAAAATTTCTAATTTGGTATTTAATTGGGGGTTTTTAATTTGTTCTTTCTCTAATTTTTTAGTTGCACATTTCGTTCATTGATTTCCTCTTTCTCTAATTTATTCATGTAAGCATTTAAAGATATAATATATCTCCTGACAGTCACTTTGAATGTATCCCATAGATTTTGGTATGTTGTTTCATTATTGTCATTATCTAGGATAAACTATTTCTTTATATAATTTGTTGTTTGATCCACTCATTTTTAAAAATTAGTTTATTCAGTTTCTAATTAGTTCTGGGTCTATATCTCCCTGGCCCAATATTTCATATGATTTTTATTGCACTATGATCTGAGAAAGATGTATTCACTATTTCTGCCTTTCTGCAATTGATCATTAGGTTTTTATGTCCTAGTACATGGTCAATTTTTATATAAGTGCCATGTCCTACAGGAAAAAAAGGTATATTCCTTTCTATCCCCATTCAATTTTTCCCATAAGTCTATCATATCTATGTTTTCTAACAATCTATTTACCTCCTTAACTTCTTTCTTGCTTATTTTATGATTCAATTTATGTAAGTCTGAGAGCTGGAGGTTGAGGTCTCCCATTAGTAGAGTTTTGCTGTCCATGTCTTCCTGTAGTTCTTTCAGCTTCTCCTCTAAGAATTTGGATGCTATCCCATTGGGTGCATATATATTCAGCATTGGAATCACTTTATTATCTATGGAACCTCTTAGGAGGATATAGTTTCCTTCTTTATCTCTTTCAACACTATCTATTTTTGCATCTGCTTTATCTGAGATAAAGATTGCTACCCATGCTTTTTTCATTTCAGCTGAAGCAAAATATATTTTGCTCCAGCCTTTTACTTTACTCTATATGAATCTCTGCTCAAATGTGTTTCTTGTAAACAGCATATTGAAGGATTCTGGTTTTAATCCAGTCTGATATTTGCTGCCATTTTAAGGGACAGTTCATCTCATTCACATTCAAAGTTATAATTACTAACTCTTTATTGCCCTCCATGCTATCTTCCCTCTGTTTGTATTTCCCCCCTTTATCCATATTCCCCAATATTTTGTTTCTGAGTACCTCATACCTTCAGTGTGTTTGCCCTCCTATATCCACCCCTCCCCTTTCCCCCCTTTCCCTTTTCCCCTTTTCCCTTCCTTCTGTTAGTTCCCTTTTTCTCCCCCTCCCTGTCTCCCTCTCTCTCCTCCCTTTTCCTCCTTTTAATACTTGAAAGGTTAGATTTTTTTAAGTTAACTGAATGCATGTGTAAATTAAGTTTAAGCCAAGTCTGATGAGAGGAAGATTCAGGTGTTTCTCATCTCCTGCCTTCTTCCCCTCTATTACAATAGGTCTTTTGTACATCTTAATGTAATTCAATTCCCTCCCTCCTCCCATCTCCTTCCTCTCCCACTTTTTAAAGAAGGAAGTGTTTTTTTAAATCATTCTAAGTCATAGAAAATCCTGAGTATCCTGCCCTTCTGGCTAAGTATATTCTCTCTAATATAGTTACAATTCTTGCAAGTTATTAGAGTCTTTCTCCCAAGTAGGGATATAACCAGTTTCATCCCACTGAGTAGCAGTCTCATGGCTGTCATGAGTATCCATCACTTCTGGCTAAGTATATTCTCTCTGATAGAGTTACAATTCTCAAGAATTATGAGAATGTTTCCCCCATGTTGGGATATAGCCAGTTTCATCTTATTGGATAGCAGTTTTTTCCTTTTACTCCTTTTTTTACCTTTTTATGTATCTCTTGAACCTCCTGTTTGATGTCCAAATTATCTATTTAACTCTGACTTTTTCATCAGGAATTGTTGGAAGTCTTCCATTTCATTAAATGTCCATCATTTCCCCTGAAAGAGAAGACTCAGCTTTGATGGATAGTTGATTCTTGGCTGTGTTCCATGCTCCCTTGCTCTTTGAAACCTCATGTTCCAGGCCCTTTGATCCCTTAATATTGATACATCCAGGTCCTATGTAATCCTTACTGTGGCTCCTTGGTATTTAAATTGTTTCTTTCTGGCAGCTTGCAGGATTTTCTCTTTTATCTGATAGTTCTGGAATTTGGCCACAACAGTCCTTGGTATTTTCATTTTAGGATCTCTTTCCAGAGGGGATCGATATATTCTTTCCCTAACTATTTTGCCCTCTGTTTCCATGATATCAGCATAATTTTCCATCACTAAATCCTGTAATATAAAGTCTAGGCTTTTTTTTCTCTTCAATGTTTTCACAAAGACTTATAATTCTCAGGTTGTCCATTCTCAATCTATTCTTGAAGTCAGCAGTTTTGCTGATGAGGTATTTTACATTTTCTTCTATTTTTTCAATTTTTTTGGTTTTGTTTATCAGGCTCTTGCTGTCTCATGAAGTCATTAGTTTCCATAGACTCGATTCTCTTTTTTTAGAGAAGAATTTTCTTCATTTACCTTTTGAAACTCCTTCTCCAATTGGTACTTTCTATTTTTGAAATAGTTTTCCATTTGACCAATTGAGGTTGTGAGAGCATTATTTTCTTTTGCATTTGTCCAATTATATTTTCCAATGATTTATTTTCTTGTTGCAAGGTGTTAATTTTCTCTACCAAATTTTCCATTTGATTTTTAAACTCCTTTCTTATTTCTTCAAGGAAGTCTTTCTGTGCTGGGGTACAGGTCATATTCTCCTCTAGGTGTCTGTGAGTTAGTGTCTTTTATTTCTAAGAAGTTTTCTATAAATACTCCTTTGTGCTGGCTTTTCTTCATTATCCTAAAACCTTGTGTTGGGGTGGGACTGGTTCACAGGGGTTTGGTGTCGGATCCCTAGAGGCTTTACTCATTGAGTGTAATATCACCAGCTAGCCACTAGATTGTGCTAGAAGTTTTGCCCACTGAGTGCAATATCTCCAGCTGGCCAGTAGTGAGTGTCTGTGACCTTGATTGAGGTCCTCTTCCTTGGCCTAGAGGGAGTGTTTGAAGCTTTTAAATACTTTTGCCTTCAGTCAGTAGTGGGCTATACCCTGGGGTGGGGTGATCACTCTCCCTACTGTCAGCTGAGGTGGCTCTGCAGGTTGACCTTAACCTGTGGCAAAGGTATTCTGTAATTGTGTTTGTTCTGGGAAGAGGCTTCAGCTGAATTGGAGGTGTGAACTCTGAGTTCCTCCTGATCAGAGAGGTTCAGGCATCAATGTCTGCAACTCTCTTGCTCAGGAACTCTCCCTCCAGCTCTTGCTGATCAATGCTACCACCAATGCCTCTGCTCCCTAGTTGAGCCAAGCCCCCGTGGTCAATCAGGTTCTAGCCCTGCCACTGATCAAGGTCATTAGGGTTCTTAAGCCTTCAGGCTCCCAGGCTCCAGCCCCTCTGCTAATCAGGCTAATCTGCTTTTGATCCAGGATCCCAGGCTCTCACTGGTCCCATGATCCGGGCAGAGTCTGCCCTCTGTGCCCAGACACACCCACAATTTCAGAAGACAAATCCTGAGGGTGGATGTTCTTCTTCTCCTGGCTATCCTTTCTGGGTTTTGTCTATCAGATTTCTGTTAAGAGGTTTGTTTTGTAAATTTATTTATTTATATTTCAAGCTGGCTCTATTTTATTTATTTATATATTTATTTCAGACCATTTATTTATTTCTTTATTCTTATTTTGTACAAATAATGTTTTTTATACATTACTAAATTATTCTTGTTTAAGAGTAAACATAATACCACCCCCCAAATATAGACCCACATGAGTGATAAAGGGGAGAGAAAAAAATTAAAATTAAATTAAAAAAAATAATAATAATTATAGGTATGGCCAGGTGGTGCAGTGGACGGAACACTGGCCCTGGAGCCAGGAGCACCCGAGCTAAAATCCAGCCCCACACACCCAACGATCACCCAGCTGTGTGACTCCAAGCAAGCCACCCCAACCCCACTGCTCTTCAACAAACACAAAAAAAGAGACCCAAAATAAAATAAAGTAGTAGTCATAATAGTAGGGGCAGCTGGGTGGCAGACAGAGCACCGGCTCTGGGGCCAAGAGGCCCTGAGTGCACATACCACCCCTTAGGCCCTGCATCCACCTGGCCCTATGAGCCCAAACAGGCCATCCAATTCCAGCCCCTTGCAAGAAGTAAAAAAGAAAATGTGTTATATATGACCACTCTCCCATGGTCCATCTTCTCCATCATTCATCCTCCACACCTTCCCCCATCTCCCTTCTCTCCTTCTTACTCCAAATGTTTGTACCCCATTGAGTATATATGTTGTTTCCTCTCCTAGCCACTTGTGATAAGAGAGAAGAGTCCCTAATTCACCCTTGCCTTCCCCAATGAGCAATAGCTCATTGTAATAAAGAAAAATCTTATTATATGAAATATCTTAGCCTATTCCTCCTCTCCTTTTTTCTTTCTCCCATTACATTTCCCTTTTATCTATTGACTCCATTTTACACCATATTTTATCTTCAAATTCAGCTTTCTCCTGTGCTTCATCTATAAAAGCTCCTTCTACCTGCTCTATTAAATGAGAAGGTTCATATGAGTATTCTCAGTATCATTTTTCTATACTGGAATACATGCAGTTCATCATCATTAAGTCCCCTTCTCCATTCTCTATGCTTCACCTGAGTCCTGTATTTGAAGATCAAACCTTCTGTTCAGCTCTGGCCATTCCAACAGGAACATTTGAAATTCCCCTGGTTCATTGAAAGTCCATCTTTTTCCCTGGAAAAGGACATTCAGTTTTGCTGGGTTGTTGATTCTTTAGATTATTTTTTAGATTTTTTTTTCAAGGCAATGGGGTTAAGTGGCTTGCCCAAGGCCACACAGCTAGGTAATTATTAAGTGTCTGAGGTTGGATTTGAACCCAGGTACTCCTGACTCCAAGGCTGTTTCTCTATCCACTGTGCCACCTAGCTGCCCTTGGGTTGTTGATTCTTGGTTGCATTCTAAGCTTTTTTGCCTTCCGGAATATTATATTCCAAGCCCTCTGAACTTTTAGTGTAGTTGCTGCAAGTCCTGTGAGATCCTGATTGCAGCTCCACAATATTTGAATTGTGTCCTTCTGTCTGCTTGTAATATTTTCTCTTTGACTTGGGAGTTCTGGAACTTGGCTATAATATTCCTGGTGGGGGGGGGTCTCTTTCTTGGGGAGATTGGTGGATTCTCTCAATTTCTATTTTTGCCCTCTGCTTCTAGGATATTAGAGCAATTTTCCTGTAATAATTCTTTGAAAATAATGACAAGGCTCTTTTCCTGATCATGACTCTCAGGTATTCCAATAATTTTTAAATTATCTTTCCTAAATTTGTTTTCCATGTCAGTTGTTTTTTCAATGAGATGTTTCACACTTTCTTCTAATTTTTCCTTCTTTTGGTTTTGAAGTATTGAGTCCTGATTTCTCTGTAAAATCAGCAATCTCATCTCATTTCTCTTCTTTGTCTGAAGGATTTGTTTTCCTCAGTGAGCTTTCTTATCTCTTTTTCCATCTGGCCAATTCTGCTTTTTAAAGCATTATTCGCCTCGATAACTTTTTGAACTGTTTTATCCATTTGACCTATGCTGGTTTTTAACATGCTATTTTCTTCAGCATTTTTTTGGATCTCCTTGACTAAGCTGCTGACTTCATTTTCATGATTTTCCTGCATCTCTCTCAATTCTTTTCTCAATTTTTCTTCTATCTCCCTCACTTAATTTTCAAAGTCTTTTTTGAGCTCTGTCATAGCCCGAGCCCAGTTTCTGCATTTCTTGGAGTCTTTAGATGCAAGAGTTTGTACTTTATCATCTTCAGATTGAGTGTTTTGATCCTTCTTGGGATCACAGGCAAAGTATTTCTCAATGGTGTTCCTCTTTTTTCTCTGCTTATTTCCCCAGCCTGAGCCTGGTTTTGGGGTGCTTTCTGAGCTTTTGAGTATTAGTGGGACACCTCCACAAGGATCCCTGTGTGTGAGGCTCTGTCTTTCCTCCTGGTCTGTGAATGACCACAAGCATACCCCTCTGCCACGGGGCCGAGGTGGGGGGGGCTGCTGTTCTATGGGGGGCCTAGATGTGATCAAGGTCTGAATGTGGTCAGAACCCCAGAGTCCTGTTCCAGGGACAGAGGACAGACCTCAAAAGTCTATCTCCACTCCCCTCCCTAGGTTCAGCACTCATGCCCTGGGGGCTCCTGCTTACTGGTTTCTGCTTCCTGTTCCTGGATCTCTGTTTCATATTATTTATAAGGGAAGATCAGGAGACTTTAGAACTGTGCCTGTCTTCTCTTTGTCATCTTGGCTGGAAGTCCAGTTTTATTCTTTAAAAACATATTCACGGCAGCTAGGTGGTACAATGGATAGAGCTCTGGCCCTGGAGTCAGGAGTACCTGAGTTCAAATTAGGCCTCAGAGACTTAATAATTACCTAGCTGTGCAGCTTTGGGCAAGCCACTTAACCCCATTGTCTTGCAAAAACCTAAAAAATCCCACAAAAAAAACTATGTTCAATGGGCGTCAATATATAACAACTAATATTCCTATTTTTTCATCTTTCAAAAACATTATGACCTACACAGGTATTCTTGATGAAATTCTGAGCTGGGAGATGCCACTATGATAGGTGGAAGAAAGAAATAAAGAAAGTAAGGAGAGGGACAAGGGATATTTTGAGAAATAAAGATAATTTCCTGTCCCCTATACAAAATTTATTGTAATTATTCTTATAAAAGAAATAAAAGGAAAATATGAGAAGGGAACAGGCAAATTTGGGTGATGATTTTCTGCATAGAAATAAATGAATTGATTGAATTTCTGTGTGCAGAAATGAGCATGGTAGAACAAAAGCTGTCCTTTTTTAATAAATGAAACTCTCTCCAAGTAGCCTTGCCATATCATTTGAGCAACCTGTTTTTAAAATCTACTTCTGACACTTCCTGATTGTGGGATCCTGCAAACTTTCTTCATTTCTTCAGCCACCTTATTTTTCTCATCTTATATCTAAGATGATAAGGATGCTTGCTTCATAGAGTTCTTATGAGGATCATGGGATTCTGTATGAAAAGGGATTTGTAAACCTCATAGCCCTATAGAAATTTTGGTTACCATTATGATAATTCGACTTACATTACCCTTGTTAAGGCTTACTCTCAGTGCCTTGTTTTTGCATTTTGGAATGTGGAGCTATTGCATATAACTTAAAACTTGCACTAGGATACAACAGGGTAGGGTATGCTGATTAAATTACCTTAAGCAACCCAATCTTCAGCTTTGAGGGGTTATGAACTTCTTTGTTTTTTGTTTTTTTGTTTTTCGTTTTTAGGATTTTGCAAGGCAAATGGGGTTAAGTGGCTTGCCCAAGGCCACACAGCTAGGTAAGTATTAAGTGTCTGAGACTGGATTTGAACCAGGTACTCCTGACTCCAAGGCTGGTGCTTTATCTACTATGCCACCTAGCCGCCCCTATGAACTTCTTTGAAAGAGCAAATGGAGCTACACCAAAAAAAAAATCTCATGGAGAGAAGAATGTTCCATCCTTGCTGCAAAGGAAAAGCAAATTAAATGTAAACTGGGCAGGAACTATGGTAGGGGATCTGCAGAGAAGAGCAGACTGAGGTCCTTGGATAATACTGAGCATAAGGAGAACTATTCCGAATTTAGGCAGCTTCTAGGCAAGATCTTAATGAGACTAACAATCAATGTGGGGGGGGGGTGAGGAGAAGGGGAGTAACTTAGACAGCTGACAAGAATTTATTAAGTATTTACTGTATGCCAGTTCTGGGGATACAAAAAATGCAAAACATCTCTTTTCAAGCTCATATGCTATGAGGGGAGATATCATGCAAACAGTTATGTACATTCATAATGACAATATAAATGGAAGGTTTTTCAGAAGGAAGAGATTTCTTATGGGTAGGAGTGAATCCAGGAAAAACCTCCTGCAGAAGATAGAATTTGAACTGAATCATGAAGGAAGACAGAGGAGCTGGGAGTCAGTCTTCTTTACCAATTCCCACCCCTCCACATTGCCTTTTGGGTCACACTTTGGTCAGGGTGAGAAGCAGAGATTAGGAGAGAGGGAGAATTTTCAGTTAGCTGTACAATGAAGGGGCAGGAGTTTGAATGGTTATCAGAACCTGTTTCAGATGATTGTTTTAGTATTAAGGGACCAGTGTTGGAATAGAGTCAACTCTGGACAAATTAAGTTAATTATTTGGAAAATAACTTATTTAGGTTGTGGTCTTCTTTCCTTTGGTTGCTTGCCTTTTATCCAATCAAATGGTTGATGCCAATTCCCCTGCAGGTTGCATAGGATTATATAGGAGATAGAACTCTAGACAAACATTTATGTTTTTCTGTTAGAAGTTAAATATTGAGTAGAGAAGGAAAAGGAAATGAAGGTGCAAATTTCAACAACATTGAACTAAACTAATTATTTTATCTATTTCTATCTAGCAAAAACAACTGAGAGTAAAATATAGCAAGTTCTCAGGCTGTGACTGTAATATAATAGATTCTGTATCTGTAAAATGGATTTGTTAGATGACCTCTCAGGTCTAGCCCTAATAATTAAATGACTATGGGACTATTTAGAACACTAGAAGGTTTAAGGTTATGGATATGATCCCCATAGATTCTAGTTAGCTTCTCTTGTGCCTCTGGCTAAATTCTACAGTTGCTTCATAATGTCTGTTCTTTTTCCCAAGGGACATGAAGCACAAGAATGGTCAAAATTATTTGCTATCAGTGGAAGAGTCGGAAGGCTTGCCCTACAAAAGGGTGATTCCAGTCATGGTACGCTATGACAGGGCAACTTCTGACTACAGTTTCCATTCTTATTCATTGACTCAGTTGAGTAGATAAGAATTTACTGAATTAAAGAAACCAAAACTACCTTTTCTGATTGACCAACCTTAAGGCATATTTAAAGAATATGAGAATATGAGAAGAAACTCAGAACTTCCCAAGGTCCCCTTGAAATGACTATATAAGGAGAAGACTTCAGTTGTCACATATGGGAGGAAGTGTTATATTTAAATTCTTGCCAACACAACTGTGCCAAGAATAAGTGATACCCTAACAGCAAAAAAGAGAGCCACAGTGCTCTGCATCTCATTTCTCTAAAATTAACATCTTATTATTTATCTTAAATGTGATGGAATAGAGAGGAAGTCAGTGCACAATACCTAGTTTAAAAGATCCTATAAGATTCAGGAACTTTGATAACAATAGCTGGCTTTTTTATAGTGCTTTAAGGTTTGCAAAATGTTTCACAAATATCATCTCATTTGATTCTCATAGCAATTTTGGGAGATAGGTTCTATTATTAGTTCCATTTTGCAGATGAAAAAACTGAGATTTATCCAGAGTTACACTAGGAATGGAAAAAGCACTTATATAATGCTATCTATGTACCGGATCCTGTTCTAAGTTGGCAAGTGAAGCTAGATTATTTGAACTCTATTTTCTTGACTCTAAGTCCAGTTCCTTATTCAATGTACCATTTAGATTTTTTATTTATATTACTCTAAAATGTGCATGTTTATGACTTTCACCCACGATCATTCACATAACTGCATTTTAGAGCTGGAGAAATTCTTAGTTATCACCTAATTCAACCCTGTCACTCTGTAAGGAAACTGTCCCCAGGAGGTTAGTAATTGTTTTTATTTGTTTGTTTGTTTATTTGTTTTTTCAGTATTTATTATTTTTGGTCACAATTCATGTGGCTCATAAAGTCTGTGGGGCTCTGATCTGCAGGACCCCTGTATCCAAGAAACAGGTTCTTGAGAATTGGAAACAAATATTATGAAGATCAGGAAAGAATAGTTCTTAAAAAGGAGTGCCTTTCTTAATATCCTTCAATATATTGGGAAAAGTGACAAGTAAAAGGAGATATCTTGGTTTTTGCCTAATTAGAAATAAACAATGTGTAATTAAAACAATTAAAACTGAATATTCCTTATGAATGTTGACAGAATTCATTAAAAATTCATACAAATTTTATCAAAATTCTTTTATCTAATGTGATTTTTTTGTCTTTTTGTCTCACTTTTATGACAACACTTACTTACTCTTCTATATGGTATTAATTTATTAATTTACCCTGGCCTCATTGGCCAAAGACTTTGACATTCAGTCCTTTATTCTTTCCAAGTGTCATGGTGATATCATTTTGAACTTCTGTTTAAGTCTTTGTCAATATGTGCTTGTGATATTTTTGATTGTGTGGAGTGAATAAATAGCTGTCTCATACCTGATTTACATTATACATTTAAATACATTTCTACTCCCTTTTTCAGGAGATATGAGCCAAATTTAAGCTTTAAGTGACCAGGAGGTTGAAGTATACATCCCAACTTCACCCTTTTAGAAGCTGGGCTCCCCCAGGACTAAATCTTGTCCAAGCACATGAGTCTAGAACTTGTAGCCCCTTCATAGGGAGAATATAAGCTCCATAGATTCCCAGAGGCCAATAGAAATTCAGTACTATCATTCATCATGGAAAGAATTTTAATTAAGGTGTCATTATCTTAGCTTACAAAATACCATTTTACAAAAAAATCAGAAAATGGATGTCTTGGTTTGACATAAAACATAAATTTTCTCTTTAGACATATACTTTGTTTAGAAATTTCCTTTAGAGAGATAAAATGTGCTCTCTTGAGTCCCACTTATTGATTTAATGGCAAAGACTGAGCCAAGTTTCTGTGCTTTCAAAAGTATTGCATTTTCAAGCCAGGATGGTGCTCTTCTTTGTCCATCTAATCTACTTATAAAGAAATTGTATAGTTGAGTTGTGATGATTTAATGTCCAGCCAGGCAGAGTGACAACCCAATCCAAAATTTGATAGTTCAGAGTTCCTATTCCGTTCTGAAATGTCCTACTCCCTGTATGACCTTAGACAAGTCACTTAACTTTCCTTTCTTAATTTATATAATGAAGGGGTTTGCCTAGATTATTTCTAAAATTCTCCAACTCCAAGATTTTGTGGCTTTATAGATTAATAAAAATTTAGTCATTAGATTGATGTGACAGATTCAGTCCCTTAAGTTTGAGAAGTTTCCTTATTCTCAACATTTGTATCACATTCTTTAATCTTGGCAATTTTGAAGCCTTTCCTTTCCAGAATGTAAAAGAACTAAGGATGTTAGTGGGTCTGATAATGTGCATTGGTTAAAGTGAGGTTTATTTTTTAAAAATTCCTGTTGAGTATTGCCATGTTCAGGCAATTATATGGTAGAGTAGATGTACTGTTGTAGAACTCTAAATGAAACAAGGTTTCTGGGCCATCTGGATAGACTTTGCTCAATGCCTCAATGAGATAAAAAGACTTTAATCGTCCTCCTTTTTGCCATCCAGTATAATGATTAGGTCTATTCCCCCTAGGACAATAAGAATGTCTCCAACATTGTGAAGAGTAGGGGAAAAAAAAGCAACTGCTGGCCTGTGAGAAGTAGGTTTGGACTTAATCATTTGCAAAATGTGGCTTTTCTATTTGCCAAGATTTTGCTTCAATTTCAAGTTAATTCCAAGGTATCTAATATAAAGACTGTGAATTGTAGTTCTTAGAAAATTATTGGTCATTATTTGGAATACTCAGAATATGACACCTGTCTGTTTAGTATCCCATGACTCTCAAATGGTGAAAAGAAAATTTGCTTCTGATTCTTGAAGCTGTCTTTTTGGAGATTTAGGTCAGACTGTCATATTTGCATTGTAATTAATGAAATATCCATTCCCCTGCTCCCATCTGTAAAATGAGTTAGCAGAATCTTTCATATTTATCATATTTGAATGATAAGAGAGAGATGCTGCTAGCCTGAAGACAAAACTATTTGTAAATAGGGAACATTCACATTGCTTTGCTTTTCTTTTCTCTTCTTGGATGTGCAAATATCAAATCTGAATTTTTTAAGTGGCTAAGTTCATGGGAATGAATGAGATAGCATCAGTTTATGAAGAAAACACTGAAGTAGGGGCAAGATATAGACTAAATAAGTTGAGATTTGGGGGGATGGAGTTATTCAGCTTAACTGTTGCTTTTTTTGAAATAGAAGATTACTAAAATACAGTAATTTTTATCTACTGAAGATGTCAATTTGAGTCAATTTTTAAACAGATAACACACCAGTAGGAATGATTTAGCATCATATGTCAACTTTATTCTTTCTGTTGACAGTTTGTTTGATGTGTTTATTGTTGGAGTTGCTGCATTAGAATATGTTCCCCAAAAGCCTGAGAACCAAATAGTAAATTCTGAACAGTCACTTTATATGCATGTGAGTATATCCTCTGTATTTCTAAATACGTTTTCTTACTGGGATGTTCTTATTCTGTTGTGTATTAGCTTTGTGAACAAGCACTGATGTTTTGGCCAATGACAATTTTATTTGACCCAGAAACAGCTTCCCTTTCTTTTCACCTGGGATATTTAACTGGGAAATGAATATAGTAGTGAAGACAGCTGCATCTCTGAGCTGTGCCTTACTTTACAACAATGAAACTGGATATTGTAAGAAAAAATGTAGCATGAAATAAACAGTTGCTAGCAAAACCTCAGTAAATTCAGCCTCTCAAACCTCTAAGTTCACACATAGGTTTGCTAGTGAAGATCAAAGAAGTACTCAGAACATCTTGATTGATCTGAGTGATTGTGTTGAAGGGGGAAAATGGGAAGGAGTACAATGTGGAACAGGTTGAATTTTCTATGAATGACACTTCTGTTATTAGGAATCATTGACTACATACAGACAAACTGGTAACACTGGTTAACCAGTTCTTGGATGAGTCACACTCACCTAAAGAGGCAAGGAAAAGTGTATCATGGATTTATCTAGTTAATCAGGATCCTATTCTCCACATCAAATGCAGTAGGTAGTTTTGTGGTCTAATGCTGGGACAGAAAGGAGCAAGATGAGATATTTGCTTTTCTTTTTTTTCTGTTTAGCATTGTTGGAAAACAGAAGATATTAGAGGCTCCTCAGGAATCAAGGGACAGTTGTTACTCTCAGAGATAACACTCAAGTCACTTCAGAATAATGAAAACAAAAAACAAAACCAAAGGTTTCATGTCACTTGGTGCATTTAATCCAATATATCTCAGGTAATGAACAGGTCACCAGCTGACCTGGCTTCTTTGTTAAGGGAATCTCTATGGGCCCTGAGGCCACTTTAACAGTTCAAGTAAAACCCAACCTTATTTTTTTTTAAATTTTAATAAAAAGAAGAAAATAATAATCAGATTTTTTTCCCCTAAGATGTACCTTTGAGCAAAAGGGTTGGCTCTACTAACTAAAAATGCTTTTTGTGCATTCACTAGGTCTGGTGCTACTCCAAGGGAGACACAACAGCAGTGGCTAACTGTAGCCCATGCTCCTTGAGGGTCACTGGAAGAGGAAAAGCGTGCCTGGTCCCAAAGTGTTGTGAATGCAAACTCTATATTTACAATCAATATCATAAAGAAAATATAAAGATCTTGTAGGAGTAGTGCTTTTTGCTTTCCTACATATACAGCTGTCCCTACCAACATTTTACTGCATGCATTTATTTTCCCCTTCACTACTGAGACCTGTTAATTTTTTTTACTGTCTATTGTTTTTGGAAATTTTAATCTAGTATACTAGGTAACTGATAATTCATGTTTATACCACAATATCTGCCTCTATGACCTGTATTAGTTTGGTCCTATGACACTGGTGAAGTGTAAAAGTTGTTCTGATCCCTAGGATATATATAGCTATATCTCTATGTTGGGAGGAAGGGGAGAAGTGCCTAGTAGAGGCACAATAAGGGGATGAAATGGTAATATTACAGTGAAGGATCCCAGAAATGCAGGTTTCCTACCACAAAATTTGCAGTACAGTTAAAGTTTAAAAGTGATTTTTTAGGTACTAATTTGTATTTCACCTAATTGAGAGAAGGCAGGAGAACATATAAGTGTCTTTAAGCTATGTCTATGCTGTTCTCTAAAAATTAGCTTTTTATTTCCAAAGTTTGGGTAGGTGAGTAAAAAATATCTTCTGGTTGCCATTAAATTTGAAAAAAAGTAATTATTATTTCCTGACCTTTGACTGAATTAAACTATGTAAAGAGAGGTGGAAATATTTAAAAGAATGTTAGGAAAAATCAGGTACACTTAATTTCTAAAAATAATTGTTTCTCATTGTTATTAATCCCTATCTAGATATTAGTTTCATTTGAGAATAAAGAATAGATTCTAGTGGCAGAGGACAGTGGGAGATGATGGATTAAGCCCCTTCATTAGTGTAAGTGGAAGAGTTTCCAGTTCCCCTGGAGATGTAAGCAGCTGGCCAGAAAGTAGAATTATGGATTTGGCTCTATAAAGGGTGCTCTTCTTGGGGGAGGGGGGTTAAAGAGGGGCTGAGGGATAAAAATGTGTAAAGAAATGAAGGTATTAAAGGATTGGTGCCCAAGAATGGGGATGGGTGAAACTCCCACAGTTCCACATCATCAGGATTAAAATCCCCTGTTATTAAATGGTCAGTACAGTGGATACAGTACAGAAAGAACAAACTGAAGTCAATTTATCCTGGGGAAAAGAAAATAACAAAGCTTATACAAGGAGAACAGCAAATGAAATTACTTCTATCAAAAAACCACACACGGATTATTATACATACATGGGCACACACACGCACACACACACACACACAAGCAAGAATGTGCATTTTGCATGACAGATTCTTGGAAATAGACATTCTTAGCAAATATGGATGACAGATCAATTGTAATTTATTTTCTTTTAACACTGTATCATCATAAAGAAAACTGGTATAAATGAAAAAAATCTATTTCAAATATCTACATCTAAAATTTTAGGCAGTGAAAAAGCACTTCGTTGACAAGGAGTGTGGAATGATGTATGTTAATTGTCAGAAACTGCTGAACGCCTTGGTTAGTTGCCACAAACAAATTCACATATCAGAACGAACAATACTGCTAAATATTCCTTTTTTTGTCTTTGTTAAAACGTACTGGGGAAAAAGAAAAAAACTGGAAATTCATACATCCTTCAAAATTTTGAAATTTAAGTAATATTTAGAACCATAGATGAAGAAACACTGTGGCATTGGTGTAATATACACAATGCACTTGTTTTTTTTATCTGTAATGTACATCAAATACTTTACAACAATGCATTAACAAAAGGCAAGAAACATCTTGCTGTACAGAGGAACCCCAAATGCAACTTGAAGCCTAGATTCACAATGAATGAGGATAGTAAACAAAGTGTGAGAAGCTGTCCCCCATAAAGTATGTAAACTATTCTGTTTCTTGTGCTTAACATAATCTTCTTGTCTCACCATCCACTGCTGTTTCCTCCCTCTTTCTTTCTATCACATTCAATAAACAGCACATTGTTTTGTTTTGTTTTTTAAGACTCTATAGGGCCAACAGTAAAAGTTGTCCCACACTAGGATTGGTTTTTCATTTCTATTGACTTCCAAGTTAACTTTCAATTCATTTAGCCTTCTAAAATTTATCTTAAACAAGGTTTCCATACTGGTTATCAGGACCTTCCTATGGAACAGACTTTAAAACTAAATTTGCAGGAAAAAAAATGTCTTGTGGTGTATGCATGCACATGCACAGTTCCTGGAGCTGTTCCTTCTCGCCGAATCTCAAACCCAGGAATCTGGTGAAGCTGGGTAGTGGCTTGTTTCATAATTCAGTTCACTGTAGGGACGAGCTGCTGAATAGAAGTCAACATAGTTGCCAGTGGACTTCAGTCCCAGGTGCATGTTGTATTCGCTGGCAGGTGGACGGTGATGGACTTGATCTTCAAAGAAAGACTCGTCATAGTTTCTTGTGGAATTCTGAAACGGCTGGTAGGTCTCATAATCTTTTCTACTGGGCTCCTGTGGGACTGGCTGTGCTGAAACCTATGAGGAAAGACCAATGGAATCCTGTTAATCTGCTTTCTCTGTTTCCTCATTTGATTTCTTTGGGTGAATGCTCCACTTTACTTCTCTTTAGATACTTATTGGAAAGGAGACCAGGCTGTCTGTGACATCCAAGGACCCAACAACCCAGCCTTTTCCCTCTTCCTTTAGGCCTCCTTCAATTTTGCCAGTAGTTTCCTATTTTCACATACTAGTGCTGACAATAATTATCGCTCAGAGAGAAGTAGATTAGAGGCTACAAAATACAAGACCCTTATTTGCATCTCTTACCCATTTTTAGGGAAATATTCAAAGCTGTATGATTCCTAGAATTTTGCAAACACAGCAAAGATGTAAAAAGCCTAATGGATCATCTAATCCAACTTCCTACCAGTGTGAAGTGACTGAGTCAATACTTTTCTGTTCACTATATGCATAGAAGAGCAGTTATATTCTAGGACAGGGAGATCTATTTTGGTACATTTGTCAAAGTGACTTTATCATCTACAAAACCTTTGAATAAATACAGACACAAGCAAACAGTAAGAATAGGGAATGTAGTCAACATATTCAACCCTTTGGAATAGTAAAAGGGTTTTATTTTCTGATTCAGTAAAAAAAAAGTCTATTTTTTTTAACAATACAAACAAAAACTATGCATGATGAGAAATTGGGCCCTAAGTAATGTGTACTAGGCCCCCCTTGGCCACATGAATATACGCACATTTTTGCACAGGTAAAATAAGACATAAATGAAGACACAGAGTCACCCTGAAAGGCAAAATAATTTACAAAAGAGTAGCATAAATTCTGTGTAAAAAAAGACATGAACAAGCTCATCTATTTTGTCTAGTGATGGAGGGTGAAAAGTGGTGAAGATAGAAAGATGTATGCATCTGAGATTTAGGATTTTTTTTTCCCTTAGCACTATTGGTCGAATCTATCTTCTTCTTCTTCCTTGCTGGCTTTTTCCCTTGCATTACTATATGGGTACTTAGCTCCTAGTTCCTATTACATGGGTCCCTGGACCTAGTGGATTGTGCCCATATATCAGGAGTAGGAAACCTCTAACTCTCAGGTTGCATTGGTCTGGCACTGCCAAAGCAACCGCAGTCAGGACTTGAAATTCAATAAATTTAGGAGCTTTTAAGGGGAGAATTAATTAAATGTTTGACCAAATTTAGCCTAAGAATGATGTTATAAATACCCAAATGGTCCTTGGCATAAAAAGGTTCCCCACTCACTGCCAATGATTAATTTTTTTATAAACATAGTAAAACTTCACTAATTATGAAGAGTTGAGGGGGTAAGGATTAATTGAATTATTAATTTATTTTTCAATAAGTAGTTTTGATTATCTAACCTTTTACCTTTTGACTAGTGTGATCTGAGGTAAGAAAGTCATATCCCCTTGTATCTCATTTTCTTCCTCTATAGAATGTAGTGACTGGATTGGGTAATCTCCCAGGTTTCTTCAAGTGATAAAATCTAAAGAACTCTTTCACTGGGATATAAGACTTTCTAAATACCTGATTAACTGTAAATGTGTTCATTCTAAAAGTAGTTGAAAAATGATATGCTCTGGATATAATATTTTTAAATTGTTTGTTTGGGACTCCTATTCTTCAAGTTAACTTCTGCCTGAATTCTGTACAATGTACAGTATCAAAAGATTCTCCAATTCTATATACTCTTACTTCTGGGACCTCAGGTGACAATGGGAAATTTTCAACTTCAAAATCCTTTTGCATGACAACTAAGTCTATGTTCTTGGAGTCATGTAGACAGGTTGAGCTGGACATAATTGGTTTTCTTATCATTTTTATCTGATCCTCCTTAAGATTTCTTGCAATGTCTCATTGCTGTAGAAGGAAACCTGAGTCCAAAAGGGGAAGGTTTCAAGTTCAGATCAATAATCCTTCTAATTTGTTGCCTGAAGTATAAGCAAGGCTAGTTTAGGGAATATCATCATCATCATCATCATCATCATCATCATCATCATCATCAGATTCAATAGCAAATAATCTCAAGATCACCAATTTAGACCTAGACTGGATTTTAGAAGTTGTTCTTCCATTGACAGATAAGAAAATTAAGGTCTTTTGAGCAAAGCTATTTATGAAGATCCAGGATTGAAATGTAATAGGGAAGCTATAATTTGTCCTGAAGTAGGGCATCTTCACTCTGACAAATGCAGGCATGCTAAAAGTCCTTACATATAAGGATCTTCATTGGTTCTGATGACAAATATACATATTGAGGATCTGAGTCATGTTTAAAGTCAGAGGATCACTCCACTTCTACCTAGATAAAGACAATGAAAATTTCTATTGTTTCAAGTGGTTATAACCATGCCACTATCAGGGGAAAATGATGCATATAGTCAAAACCTAAATTCAAATCACAGGCTTAGAGTTATCTAAAGATTAGTGAAAACTTCATACATTTTATACCTTTCAATGTATAAAATTTTTGGAGGGGAATTAGGGGATGGTAAAAAAGAGTATTTAAATAGTTGTACTTAAATGTCTTGTCTTCTAATGTGGTAGGTTTTTAGAATGGACTTAGCTAGTAATTCAAGTTTCCCTTGCTTCTCTCTAGGGAGAATGCTGTGATTGTAACCACTATGCTTATACATATTCTAGTCTAGAGGGCTTTTAGAGGCAGTGTGGCATTTTGGATGTATTTCTCAGCTTACTGTCAGGAAGACCTTGGATTCAAATCCTGCCTTATATACGTAACTAGTTTTTTGGTTCTGGGCATATCACTTAACCTATGTCAATACTTTATTAGTTGACTACCAGGATGAAAAAAAGAGTTTGTATCTGATTTAAAAAGTTGTCCAGTCATGTCTGACTTGTTGTGACCCAATTGAGGTTTTCTTGACAGATATTGGAGTTTTGCCATTTCCTTCTGCAGTTCATTTTGCAGATGAAGAAACTGAGGCAAAGTTTTAGTGGTTATGATGTCTGTTTTCTGTTTTCAAAGAAGACTATGACATCAGGGAGGTGATGCTATGAGAAGCCCATGAATTGGATTTGAGTGATGGATATTGTGTTAAAGATATGGCCAGATATGAATCAGGTCCTGGAGATGGCCCTGGATGTGAACTAGTCAAGGTTAAATAACTTGCCCAAGATCAAACAACTAGCAAGTACCAAGTGTCTGAGACTGTATTCGAATTCCCATCCTCTTGCCTCCAAGGTCAGCTATCTAGGGTCACACAATGAGCAAGTGTCTGATTCAAACTCAGGTATTTCTGACTTTATGTCAGGATCTCTATCCACAGTCCTACATGGCAGTTTTCCTCAAAATATGTGAAGAGATATTAATCAATTCTTTTGAAATTCTATTTTTTCAGAGAGAAGTTATAGAATAGAAGGTTTTTTTTTTTTTGCAGATGAATTTTTGCATTGTGGAGTCCTACTGTATAAGCTTTAGGATACTGTCACAGATGGTTGGGCTTAGTTCCCAGTAGAGTTGAACTCTATTAATTAAATTTGACAAAGTATTATTTTAAAATGATCTTAAATGTGAGAAACAGTATAGTAGAAAGGTTATGGAATCAGAGGATCTGGATTCAAATTCTACCTTTGGTTCTAACTCCCTGAATGACCTTGGGCACATCACTTAGCCTTGCTGGGAATAATTTCCCTTAACTGCAAAAATTTGTGGGTAGTACTTGATGGTCTTTAAGTTTTTTTCCCAGCTCTAGTTCTGCTATCTTAGGAACTTGAACCAGCACATCTAATTACATTTTTATTTTTAGTTTAAGGCATATAAAATAATTAACAATGATAATACTCTCCTTTTGTAATATATTAATGTGTGATAATTCCTTTTCTCAGAACAAAGCTGAAAGGTAGCTCATTTTATAGCATATACTCTAATCAACTAGGATTACTATTTGGCACCTTCTCTGTGGCAGGCTGAGAGATACAAAGCCAAAAATGTGGTTCTACACCACACCTGTGAATTTTTTAGACCACCTGAGATACACCAGAGGGTTAACACCAATGCTGAGGCTCCAGTGGCAGCCCAATGTGTAGTGAAAGCCATTTTTGGTGAGGAGGTGATCTCTGGTTGGCCACCTAAAAGCTAATCTTATCACATTCAAATGTGATATCTGATATCTGATATCAAATGTGATATCTGAAAAACGTTAGTATCTATGTTTGGAAACATCAAAAACCAATTAAATTTAAAGGCAAATTTTGCTTGACTTTTGAGGACCTGAGGCAATTTTTGGAGGCATAATTGTAATATGGAAAAGCCTTTGTCTGTTGCAGTTATTTCTAGTCTAGTCTTGATGAACTCATTGCCTAATTGTACTCATTTTGGCTTTCAATTTTGAGCAGCAGACTGAAGTTTAGTTCAACAATTATTCTAAATCTGTAATTGAGGAATAGTGGTAGGAGTGTTACGCGAAGCAAACGACATTGTGACACATGCACATGGTCTTTACATTAGTGTGCTTATGTGGTTGTGAAGAGGATATATGCTCCCCCTACATCATTAGTATGGCAGAGGAATCACATTTTCAACCACAAAACTCCTGAGTGGGCCAAATTAGATTAAAATGATATAGAGAGGTTAACAAAAAAAAAAAAACATACCCATACAGATAATGTTTGTGTTTAGTTGGGTCTAGAGGCAGTCCACAGAGGTCCATTTCTATTTGAATTAGACTCAACTGGGTAATGTCATAGATATTGTATGAGTAAAGCAAATTACTTAACCTTTCTGAGCCTCAGTTTCCTCATTTATGAAATGAGAAGATAGGACTAGACAGCCTCTGGGGTCCCTTTTGTCTTTAGATAAGTGTTCCTGTCTACTTTTGGTAGCAGTCCTGTGCAATATTAGCTGTTGAGGAGAATAGAATATATTATTTCTCTTAACCCTCCTAGCAAATAGTGTTACAAATGGAGTCTTTGCACAAGACATGGCTATCTTTTTATGTATGAAGATTTTTTTTCTTTCATTTTCAAAGGGAATTTCCCTGCTGGGCACCCAGAATATTCTTGTAAAAAGGTTACTGTTTTCAAAAGGACCACAAAATTCCTTGGTCTTTTTTTTGCTTTTAGATGATAATGGCAACTGATCAAAGAATTTTCATTTTTCTCTTTTCAGTGTAACTTCAATGATGGATGACAGGAATTGAAGGAATCAGAAAAAACCATTATTGAGGATGACTACAAAAATATCAGTCACTCAGTAATCATCACTGTAGGTGAGAAAATTTAGCTAATTGTTTCCCAAAATCCAAGAATTGTTGTTATTATTATCAATTTTCAAGTAAATCTTATAATGGATTTGAATTCACTTGGAAGGATGCCACATTTTTTGCAGACTACATGATTGAATACAACCTCTGCAGTCCATTGTTTATCAACATGGCCAGACAGCATAAAGGTATAGAATTAGTAAAGTCAGACTGGTTTTTAAGAGTATCACCTGTATAGTAGTTGTATTGTTAGCACTCTTCCATTTGTTTATGCTTCTGGGATATTTGTGACAGCTGGACATACTTATTAAAATTGTTAAGGTCTCTAACCATAGTTACCTAGCCCTATCTTATTCAGTGACTATTTGATATTCAAGTAGAAGACCTTGCAGACATGAGGCTAAGACTGCAGCTGTTTGTTCTTATCTTTCTCTTGGAAGAACTGGTAGAGAATTTTCTCTACTGGAGTCTGTATGAAGTCCAATTTTATTTTACAGTAATTCATTTATACTCATAACATGACAAAAACACAGAACTGGGAGAGTCTTAGAAAAAACTGAGAACAGTTCAGAGAGAGAAGACCTATGGTATACCTGAATGGCTAGCCAGTCTTTGCAGGAAGATTTCCAGTGACTGGGGTTGTCAACTGCTTCCTAAGGACTGATGAACCCCAAATCCTTTTATTCAAAGGCTAGGACATATCTAGGGGCAGTCACAAAATGTTCTCTTTCCCTTTCCCTCTTCCCTCCTTCAGGTTTTAATATATCATGGAGTTCCTTTGTTTATATTCTGGACATTTCGCACGATTCTAACTAGAAGAATGATCAGAAAATTATATATATCCTACCTGGTTATGTTTGATGTCTTCAGCAGGTGCACCATAAGAATTTCTGTATAAGGTTGAAATTCCAGTGTTTTGAGCTGCAAGTAAAATTCAAAGGACAACAGTGTTATTCTAGAAGCCGAGAGGCCTAGAACAGCAACAATAATAAATTGGTTGTGAGACCAGCATCTGACCCAATTAAAGCTCAGTTTATTATGGTTACAGGGAAGGTAATTATCTGGTCCAGTTTTTATCCACATTGCAGAAATATGTTGAAAAGGAACAAAATGATCATATAAAATTTTCAAAACACGTCAGCTTCTTATGATTATGTTCATGTCATAGATAGGGTCAAGGGAATATATCCACAGATGGTGAATTTGCAAGTTTTATTGCCTTTTCTCCTAGTGAAACCCAACTGACAGAAAAAAAATATCATTCATGGAAGTAGGGGTCTATATTAGTATCTTAGATATCTGCTGAGGATTCATATTTGTAATTGGGAGATGAAGAAAATTTTAATAATGTTTTAGATAGTTTGCTTCTTAATAGGTCAATGATTAGGATTCTGTGTGCATTGCCCGATTTTCTTCTTTGTAACTGGGAAGGTATGAATAGATGCTTCCTAGGTATGAAGATTCCTTCCCTCCTCTACTTTGTTTCATTCTTGCGCATGTATGCTCCTGATTTAAAGGGAAACCTGTTCCCCCAACTCCATCCCTTTCAGGATAGAGTAACTGGGTTCTTATTACTGCATGCAAAAGAAATAAGTCTAATCCAATCATGGTGTTCAAAAAACAATTGGTGATCCAACCATTCTGGTGGACAATTTGGAGCTTTATCCAAAAAAGGTTTTTAAATTGTACATCTTGATCCAGTAATATCACTACTAGTTTTGTGTTTTGAAGAGATTTTTTTTTGAAAAAGAGGAGAAGAATCCATTTGTACAAAAATGTTTAAAGCAGCTTTTTTTGTGATGGCAAAGATTGGAAAGTAAGGGGATCTTTGCCTGTCAATTGGGTAGTGACTAATCATAATATAATATAATATAATATAATATAATATAATATAATATAATATAATATAATATTACTGTTATAAGAAATGATGCACAGGCTGATATCAGTAAAAACTTATAGAGACTTGGCACAAACTGATGCAAAGTGAAGGGGGCAAAACCAGAGAACACTGTACATAGTAACAGCAAAATAATAAGCTGATCAACTGTGGAAAAACAGCTATTCTCAACAATGTAAAGATCCACAATGATTCCAAAGGATTCATGATGAAAAATGCTATCCACTTCCAAAAAAAATAGAGTCTGAATTCAGATAGAAGGCAACTATTTTTCACTTTCTTTATTTTGTTTTTTCTTTTGGTTCTTTGTCTTCTTTTACAACATGACTAATATGCAAATATTTTTTGCATTTACTTGCATTATTTACACATGTATAACATATCAGATTGCTTAATGTCTCAGGAAAGGGGAGGTAGGAGAAGGAAGGAAAAATTTGGAATTCAAAAAAAGTTTAAAATTGTCTTTCCCTGTAATTAGAATGTAATAATTGAAAGTATTATTTTAAAAATGCTAGAAAACATTAGTTAGCCTAAGTGGGCAGAGGAAGTTACTATTGGGGAGGATAAAATGTGAAATAGGAAAGGCAATTTAATGAGGAAGATACTGGACTGAATAAAGAGGTGATGTAATGGGATGTACCAAGTAAAGGACCAGAATTGCACATTAAGATTTAACTGTTCAGGTTAATTCTTCCTCCAGAAAACCATCACCTTCACTTTAACTCACAATGTTTTGAAAACCTTGAGGAAAACAGCCAGGAACTGTGTTGTACTGGTGAAAAGTGAGCCTGCTGAGGAAAAGATGAGCTTGTTTTTTTGTTCCTCAGAATAGCATGCATTTTTCAGAAGGGGTTTTTGTCTTCCTGCATGCTTGGCTTCCCTCCCTGCTATGTGACAGTGGTCTCTCTAAGCCAAAGAGGTTTCTGGTGGAGACTTATTCCTCCCACGATTTTGACCTGCTCCACCTATTTCAAGTTGACAGTGTAACTGAAATTGAACTTGTGACAGTTGCAAACAGAAAACTGATTTCAGAAGCAACTATGTGTCCTTGCAGGTATCAGCTCAGAGGGCTAATAGAACTCCCTTTCTCCTTCTCTCTCTCTCTCTCTCTCTCTCTCTCTCTCTCTCTCTCTCTCTCTCTCTCTCTCTCTCTCTCTTTAAAAGCAGGACTCACAATTCTCTATTTCAAGCATAATCAACCTACTTAAGATTGAAGCAGCTTTAATATCTACAAATGACACATTTATAAATAGCAATACAGTGTTTGCTGAAAAGAATTTCAGAAGCTTAATCCCTAGGGTGAATTTAAAGTCAGCCACTGTAGCTCCTTGTATCACACAGTCCTGCTCTGAAGGATGCTTCTGAACACGTAATGTTCCTAGGGAATTGTGACAGCAAGAAATAGCTGTAAAAGTCCGTTATGCTCGAATGAGCAGCTGACTTTTACTTCCTGACAGCTATGTAGTGACAGAACACTAAGAGGAGAAGAAAGTTTGAGAGATTTAGTTTAATAGAGAGTCCAGAAAGGGAAACTAATTTATTCCCTCCCTCTCACATAAACCTAAATTGAGCTAGAAACTAAAGGGCTGATATGTGGAAGAGATTACTTAGAGTTAAAGGGATACTTTTTTGGGAAAACTTTCAAATGATTTCTGAGAATTAAAGATTCTATATTCTTGATACAAAGGTGAAATTTTCTTTGACCCTTTAGAAAGGAAAGAAATGATAAGGGGAAATCATATTTTAGTTGATTTTTAATGTGTTTAATGTCAAACATTCTATGAACTTCTTGAAAAGGAATAGATAACACTGATTTTGATAGAACAACCTTAGACAGTCTAGTTTGTAAATAGAAGCAGTCTTTGAGAGAGTGCAGAACTATGGTGCTGAGCTCAACAGCTACCCCATACTCCTCATGGCTTTGGATACTGAGCCTTGCTTCTGACTTCCTCTGTACTATTAAAAAAATAATATTCCCCCCCCCATTATCTGTAAATAGTTTTAACATTCACTTAAAATATTTGAGTTCCCAAATTTTTGCATCTCCTCCTCCCCTCCGTTCTCCTTGAGCTGATAGACAATTTGATATATTTCTTCTATACTTGAGGGTAGATTGATTGGCAGAGACCACAATGTTTTCATGATCTTGCAAAAAACTATTAATCTGTTTTCAGTCCTTTTGTAAATAGGAGCAAAGTCCTAAGAATCCCTGAAGATAAAAAACCAATCAAATACATGCTGCATATAGAACACTGGCTTCCCTGTTTTCTGTCCATTCCCAGGATCATACACAATCCTATTGAGAGCAGTTCTACTTTGTGTCTTGTTTAGTGAATGGAATAGCACAGGGAATAACACACATCACTTCTACTTCAATCTACAGACAAATGAACAAATTTTTTAATATACTTGATAAGTACAGTAAAGGAAAATGTACTTAAACACTGTCACAGCAAATTGTTTATGTAATTAAAGCCTATTGTTTATTCTTATAATTAAAGCCTCAATTTATAGCAATGGACATATCATTTTATAGCTATACAGAGGAATAATAATTGCAAAAGTTACTATGTCATCTTAATATGATACTTTTCTTAGCTTCAGGGTGATCAGTACAAATTGGGGTCTATGCTTAAATGACCTCCATTTGGATAAAACATTCAGAATTCTTGACTTTTTAGAAAACATACTCTATATGATAGGTACAGGAAATTTAAAAATAAAAAAATTAAATGTTTTATCCAGCTTATTTCTCTTATACTGTAGGAGACATTATTACAGAGGATAGAATACTGGACAGGGGATCAAGAAGTCTATATTCAAATACCGCCTCAGTTACTATTTGTGTGACTCTGGTTAGATCATTTAACACCTCTTTTCCTCAGTTTCTTACATTTGATGATCTCTTAGGATCTTTCCCCTGATCCTATTCATGCTTCAGAAATGACTTAGATTTAGCATTTTTATGATACTTTTTTCTCTCATCAATCCCCAAACATTTATTAAGGTTCTGCCTTCTAGGAGACACAAAAAGAAACAAAACTAACTGCTCACAAGGGGCTCACATTCTGTTGGATAGTTGGCATTTTACATTTTAGACCAGGAAAGAATTTGTTTCTACTATCAACAAATAATTTGAAGTTTCAATTTGACCCTGTAGTTTCCAGGGAATATTTCTAAGAGTGAACTACTAAGAACTTGAGATCCAGGAAAGATAGAAAATTCTTTTTTTTTTTTTTTATTGAGGTTGTGCTCAGAAGGTGAAAGGATTTAAAAATATCTCCTTATATTCCTTCTTGTCTCAGATGATGGAATTTTAGCAAGATGAAAAAAAAGATTCTGAGAAAAATGGAGTGAAGGGATTGGAGTCAAATAGGTGGTAAGTAGAAGAAGGGAAAGGAAGACAAGGTCTATATAAGGAAGTTTCTTAACAAGGCTGAGATAGATAAGGAATTTCTGACAGGAATTAGTAGTCTTTATTTCGAAGAGCAAATGCCACTTGGCCACTCACCATTTGTGCCATCATGGCCACATCATTTAATCTCTTTTGAATGTCAGTATTCTCTATTGATAAAATCAAGCTATTAACACTTGTAAAATGTATCTCACAGGATAATTTGGAAGTCCAAGTAAGATAACATATTTGTTTTTCAAATATTAGATATTATTATATAATTATCATTTTTTATTATTATAAAAGATGGCAGTATGTAAAGAAGAGACAGATAATCTGATGTATTCATTTTAGATGGGATTGAGACTTGTGAAGTTTACCAGCTTCATATATTAATGAATGGCACTAAGAGAAAAAAATCAGGAAAATTTCATGAGTGACCTCTTCATTTTTGGACTTGCATTTTTACTTACCTAATAATTTCCTAAGGAAGAATTGTTAATAGAAGTCCACAGAGTTTGTGTAAGATATCTATCTATCTATCTATCTATCTATCTATCTATCTATCTATCTATCTTGATAGGTGGTTTGGCGAGGACTCCAGTGAATTGATTATTATATTCTGGACAATAGGCATTCTTCATCCACTTGGACTTTCCTGAGTGAATAGTTAGACTAAACTCTTTTTTGAGTGATTGGTGATAAAGCTAGTGACTGGTGGAAGAAACTCCCTTAGCAAAACAAGTTATTATCTTTCCTACAAGATATAATTCTAGAGAGTTTCCTAGAATATTGTTCTTATTCAGTCAGTTCAGTTGTATCTGAAACTTCATGATCTCCTTTGGAATTTCCTTGGTAAAGAAATTAGAGGGGTTTCCTATTTCCTTCTTCAGATCATTTTACAGATAAAGAAACTGAGGTAAAGAGAGTTAAGTGACTTAACCGGAGTTACACAGCTAATAATTATCTGAGGTCAGATTTGAACTCAGGTCTTTCAGACCACATATCTCACATTCTATTCACTTTGTTATCTAGCTGTCCCCCCTATTAAAAACTTACCCAGGGATAAATGCTTAATAAGTATTTTATAATTCATTCATCATTAGTGCATGTGTTGGAAGCAAGATCTGAATCCAGGTCTTTCTTGTATTCAGGATAGTATCCAGGATAGCATCCAGGACAGCTGCCTTTGTGTGATCATAGAGCTCACTAAGGAATCTGCACTGTTCTAGTACTTGATGCAATAAACACAGTGTTATCTGCAAATAAGAACATCTGGAGTTTCTCATCATCCACAGGGAATACACCTTAGATTTGTTCTCTTCACTGGACACCCACTAGAACAGAGGTAAGCTCATTTGGTGATCAAATGGCTCCATGTTTGATTTCAATTGACATTAACAATTGGAAAGTTATAAAACATTTTTATCAATCAAATTTTTCAAGGAATCTAGTATAATTCTGACATACATATTCTGATTTTGTCTTGGAGAGCTTTTAGGCAAGATTTGCCTTTAGTGAATCAAATTATTTTTTATGGTCTACAATTCAGGGAACAGAATAAGCTCTGTAACATTCAGTGACTAGATGGGTTTAAAGATGTGGTTGGCTATAGAATATCATTTGTGAAAGACCGTCTATCTAACCTTATCCATTTTAGCCATCTTTATCAAAGTCCTGATAAATGTCTAGATTTTCATCATAAAATTTTATAGAAATTAAAAAGCAGGCACATGAGACATAGGCATTGGTTTCTTGGTTATTTGTTTTAGTTAAAAAAAAAAGAGATAGAGTAGTTTAGAGATTCCCCCTTTTTGGTATCTAAAAATGGTTTCTTAATATCTTCATAATTTTGTCCCTTCAGCAAAGATCTTCTCTGTCTATATTTGGACTAGTCCATCTGTTCTTGTCACTTTTGTTATGCTATTTCTTCTTCATTTTCTCCCAATTTGATGCTTATCTTATAGTTAAGTTCTTATATACCCTTGGCATCATTTGCCAAATTTGGGTCTCTCAACCAAGTTTTCTGTAAATTTGTTTTCCCTTCTCTTGCCTCTTAATTTTATTATATGAAGCTGTTTATAATCTTCTATCATGTCTTTCTCCATTTTCCAATCCTTCTTCCACTCAGCTGCTGAATTAATATTCCTAAAGCACAGGTCTGACGGTGGCATTATTTAGGCTTCCTTTTGTCACTATGCTATAAGATAAACTTTTGTTTCATATTCAAGGTCCTTTACAATCTGGTTCAAGTTTATCTTCCTGAACTAATACCACATTATGTTTTGGAACTCATACAAATCGTATTCAAGGTCCTTTACAATCTGGTTCAAGTTTATCTTCCTGAACTAATACCACATTATTTTTTGGAACTCATACAAAGTTTTACTGAAATTGGTTTACATTTGATTACTTCTATAATACATTTCATTCTTCATCTGGGTTCCAAACTTTTCCATGGGTTATTCTCCATATCTGGAAAAACTTTCCCACCTCTTCTCTGCTTTTTAGAATGTCTAGATTTTGCCTAAGCTCAGTTCAGGTTCCACTGTCACATTACTTCATCTCCCAAATTACTTTGCAAAGGTCTTCTATTTGCTTATAAGAAATATTGTATCTGTCAGTAGAACATAAGCTCATTGAGAGTAGGGAATTTTTTTGCTTTTGTTTTTTGTATTGTCACCTCCAGTCATCTTGATCCATATTTAGCCACTGGACACATATGGTTCTGGAGGAGAAAGCAAGGTTGACGATTTTGCACAAAGTTAAATATAACTCAATTGCTTGTTATGGCATCACCTCTCTGATTTCATGGTCTTCTTCAAGAACAAAGGACAAATAGCATCAGTCAACAAGATGGATACTTGATAGCCACTTGTTAAACTAAACAAACCTCCAAAGGATATACAAACTGATTTATATTCTCTTGGACACCTACATTTCTATGCATGGCAAGAAAATCAAGTATGTGTTGGTGGTTGTGGCGTTTAGGTTCTTTTGTTCTCTTTGTTGTAAAAATTGATATTGTCCAGTAACGTCTGACTCTTTGTGACCACATTTGGGGTTTCTTAGCAAAGATGCTGGAGTGGTTTGTCATTTCCTTCTCCAGATCATTTTACAAATGAAAAAGCTAAGGGAAACAGTTAAATGACTTTCCCAGGGTCACACGACTTATAACTTTCTGAATTCAGATTTGAACTCAGGAAAATGAAACTTCCTGACTCCAGGTCCAACAATGCACCACCTAGCTGCATCATTTCAACTTCTTAAGAAATAAATGACGATTGTCCCTCTTTCGATGTTTTTTTCCCATGTCTATTTCCATTTTTTGATGTCAAGAGCTTATTTAAATACATCAGTCTAGAGTTGTCTCAGTAGGTTACTTGATCCCATTTTTATTGTTTATTGTAATTTAGCATTGATTTTGATTTTTGTTGTAATAAGTCAAAGGTCAGGGTTTTCAGAAAACTGATTAGAAAAGGATTCCCTTATCAATAACCAGTCATTTCATACCCACTAAAATGAAGTCAATTTAATTTTTGTGATATTTCATGCTTGCCATGAGAGTGCTTCTCTTCTTGAAGGCAATTCTTATGACATATAGTGGTGATGCTTTGGTATATTATGTTTTAGGGGTTTTTTTGCAAGGCAATGGGGTTAAGTGGCTTGCCCAAGGCCACACAGCTAGGTAATTATTAAGTGTCTAAGACCAGATTTGAACCCAGGTACTCCTGACTCCAGGGCCAGTGCTTTATCCACTGCTCCACCTAGCTGCCCTGCTTCAGTATATTATACAAGTCTTTGGCTTTTCTTCTTTTTTTTATAATTGTTACTTTAAAAGATTTCAGATCTTTTGGCTGAGATGAATTACATCCAAGGGACCTCTAAAAATTCCTTGAGAAACATTATTTGTAATCTCTGAGCAACTGTAGAGAAAGGAGTTTCCAGAAGAGTTAAGTTAAATCCGTAATATCCTTATCTTCAAAATAATACATAGCTTTGATGCAGCACTTCAAGGTACATCAGGTGCTTTACATGCTATCTCATTTGATCCTTACAATATCATACTGAGTGAGTTATAGTTGAAGGAACTTGGGTTGAAGGAGGAAAAGTGACTTGCCTAGGGTCATCAAGCTAGTAAATATCTGGTATAAGGCTGAAATTCTGATCTTGCTGACTCCAACACTCTATCCACTTGTGCCACTTACCTGTCCCAGAAACTGCACCCCAGTGAGCTTGGATAATCCTGGAAAAATTCTAAAATGCATTATTAAGCAGTTTGCGAGCACTCTGGAGAGCATTGTTCATTAAAATCAAAAGAGATGACTAAGATTAGGCTATGACAGATTTATATCTGGATTTTATAGGGTTACTAGTCTGACATACAGATGATATTGTACATTAAAATATATCTATACATATATAAAATTACACATATAATTTATATATTTTATGGGTAGTTTTATATATTTATAATCCATATTATATAAAAATAAATGTGGAAAAATAACTTTAAATAAACTAATTAAAATATGTATGTATATATATATTAAGATATAAACACCACATATATTTTGTATCTCAAGATGATAAAATAAGTGCAACCAAATTTTTCATGGCCAAAAACAAAAAGTTTGTGTATATATGTATGTATATGTTTATACACTATATTATCATATATATATATATATATATATATATATATACATTTACAATATTATTATATCTTGATATATCAGGCTAGTAATCCTGTAAAGAGTTCTGTATCTCTATATATTCTTATATATGCTTGCAGATGCATATATATATATATATATACACACATTATGTATAGAGAGATCCAATGTAAAGTTTATATGAAATTATATATATATATATATATGTGTATATATATTTACATATATAAAGTTAAAATTTACTAAGAACTCTATTTGGATGAATTAAGAGAATTGTGGATCAGATATATTTATCTGATTTCCTAACTGGTTGGACAGTATAGGAGAAAGAACTCATCCTTGAGAATTAAGAACCATGGGCTCTGCTCCTAGGTATGCCTCTGGTTACTTAATCTTTCTAGGGATCCAGTTGGACTCAATGTGAAATACCACTCTTTGCTAAATCAAACTTAAAAGAAGAAGGGAAATTCTGTTTTATTCTAATATATATGAAAAAGAGGTTAGGGTTTTAGAAGATTGCATTCTCAATTTGGATCATATATGATGTTGCTGCCAAAAAGACCATATGATCTCAGGCTATATTCACAGTAGTGTCATGTCCAGAAGGAAGGTGATTTTACTGTATTTGTTGTGAGAAGGATATCCAAAGGGCAGGGAAAGACATATACTATTTAAATAAAAGGATGTAGCATTATCCATGTTGATTTGCACCCCAGAAATAGGAGAGATTAGCTGTGAGGCATGTGATTAGTACAGTAGGTGGTTTTGGTATTGGGGTGAGACTTAGTAACAATTGGACAGTAGTTCCTACATGATATTATAAGAGTAATAGAACTCACTTTCAGAATATTCTGTGGGTTCTTTATGGGAAAATATGAATAAAAATTTTCCCAGAGAAGAATGGATGGTTTGTGATCTATGGTCAGTGCTGTTAGAACAGTTATCCATATGAATAAAATCAGTGATCCACTAAAATATTCAAGTGCTAAAAGATTGTATCTAGAGCACTTTTGTCTGTTTTGGGCACCATTTTTTAAGACAGTTACTGAACAACTCAAGTAAACAATCTCTCTCTCTTTGTGTTTGTGTGTGTGTATATATATACACACATATATGCATATACATATATATACACACATATACCCATATATGTGTATATATTTTTTATTTTAAAAATTTGTTTCAGTCTCTTTATGACCTTACTTTGAGTTTTCTTGGTAAAGATAATGGAGTGGTTTGCCATTTTCTTTTCCAGATGAGGAAAATAAGGTAAACAGGGTTAAGTGACTTGCCCAGGGTCACACAGCTAGCAGATATCTAAAGCCAAATTCGAACACAAGATGAATCTTCCTGACTCCAGGCCTGGCACTCTAGCTACTTTTACCCTCCTCTAGCTGCATCATCTCAATATCTATTTGACAGATATAAATAGATATTCATTTAGGATACTGAAGCATTCTGGAAGTGAAATCACTTGAGCAAAAGTTGAAGGGCCTTTCATGGCTTTCAACTGGAAAATATAAGGCTTTCAGGGAAACATGATAGTCATCTTTAAATAGTGGATGGGCTAAATGTTGAGTTATAAAATTCATGGTAATGATGATATAAGAATGGAATTAGACTTATTCTGTATGATAACAAAGGCTGAAGTATGAATAGACCCTCTTGGATCTTGACCAAATTAAACTAGAGATATTTAACTTCAGAAAAAAAAAAGATTCATGGGGATGAGATAGCTGACTTAAAGAATACAAAGGTTATCTTAAGAAAAAGGGGATTAGACTTGTTCTACTTAGTTCCAGAGGCATTAGAAAGAACAGTTTTAATTTGCAAAAATGATTTAGACTTGATGTAAGGATAAACAAGGAAGGGAAGATAATCAGAGCTATCCACAAATGTAATGGGCTTTCTTCGGAGATCCTGTGGGATTTTAGGAATAAACAAGACAACTTCTTGATCAATTATGATTTATCTGCCAAAAGAACAGAAGGGACCTTAGACTTATCTATTCCAATCCCTTCCCTTTACAAATGAAGAAATAGAGACCCAGAGAGGGTAACTTGTCCAAGGTAATACTGGTAGAGAGGGGCAGATATGAGGTTTTGTACCCCAGTCCTTTGACTCCAAAATTCTCTGTTCTTTCCATGTACCACCTGTCTCCTTTTCTACATTAAAGTAATTTTCCATCTGCTAGCACAGGGTATATGACTGACTCTGTTAGGATTAGGGTTTCTACAAAGATAATTTATGCTTCAAGTGGGAAGTTGGATTAAATAAGAAATAAGAATGATATTTATATAGTGTTTGAAAATTACAAAGAATTTTATGTGACATTCATCTAAACAGATGAACTCTAAAGTCTCTTTCCTTTCTAGCATTTTGAGTTATTTCTTGTGAATGTGAAAAATTAACCTTCTGTATGATTTCTCCCTATAAATGGGAATGTACTCAGGAAGAAATAAAAGGACAGGAAAATAGAGTCAGAGTATAGAATGGACATGGTGAGACTCTTTTTCTTTGAGTTACTTCCATTCAGGTTTCAAATTTCCTTGTGACTACCAAGAATATGATGTCTAATTTTTACCCCTGTAGTACAAACTTAAATTTCATTTCCAATTCCAGGAAATGTTTTCCACCAAATCTCCAAGAAGTTAAATCAACTTACTAACCACAGAGTAGTTGCCAAATCTTGTTACATAATAGATTTCTGATCTTCCTTCTCACTTTACTAATAAAGTTGACTGGTTTATGCAACTCTGTATTTTCATCTCACCTGTCATAGTATCTTTCCTGGAAGTGTGTTCTCCTTTAGTTCCATGGTAAGTGGCATTTGTTCCGGTGGACTCATAATCTGTTTTCCTTTCTTTGAGGCTGATCATTTCTCGAGGTGAGGCTGGGGCACTTGCTAATGGGGGAGAAAACAAAAAACAAACATTTTTTTTGGTTCTCACAATTTGACCCATATATATATTTTTGGGGGTTTAATATAAATTTTGTTTTTATATTAATAATATAAGAACTTGTTCTTTAAAACAATTTATATATATATATATATATACGTATATGTTTAAAATATGTGAAATATGTGCTATTACTAAAACTTAATTTTGATTCCTTCCTTCTTAAATACATAGAAATAGATAGTCACTTGTACATCATCCAACAATAAGAACTTTGGGGGGGGGGAGAGAGAGAGAGAGAGAGAGAGAGAGAGAGAGAGAGAGAGAGAGAGAGAGAGAGAGAGAGAGAGAAAGAGAGAAGGTGCTAGTACTAACTGGTGGTATGGCCTTCTGATTTTCTTGTTCCAAATGGAATGTCTTCATTAAAGACAGGTGGATCAGGAAACACTGTTAATATGTCACCTGGGCTGTTTTCTTGATACTCTGTCAATAGTACAACTTTGCCTTTACTTTGTTGAAAGATGAGTTTGGGAGACACTATGATTACCAATGAGGAACTCTCTGGATGACTATAGGGAAACCAAAATAAATGCTTAAAAATGAAGACACCTAGGGCCAGCCCTATTCCATGGTAGTAGAATTAGCTTTCTTTGTATTGTAATTTGATAGGCTCCAACATAATTTGTGCCCATAGATCTTCATCAATCTGCCTAAAATTTTCAAAACCAGAGTCACTCCTTGGGCATGGAATTTCCCCATTTTGACCCCTATTTCCTAGGTCCTTATGGAAAGGGAAATGAAGGGAGCAGTACATTAGTTGTCAGCAGTCACTGATACTTTATTAGTGATGAATTCAAAAGATTAGCCAATGGAGAATCAGATTCTTTAGAAACTATATTTTGAGGGAAGAGAAATTTGTTCCTTTTTGTTCTTGACAACACAGAGCAAGAGACTCACAGATAGGAAGACAAGACCTTTGGATGTGTTTCTACCCTTGTCTCCTTCCACCCCACGCCCTATCCATTAAAGGTTACTAGTACTTATGTTCAGTTGTTGAAACTTTGCATAGCTTTAAGAGCCCAACTCGGTTGCCATAAAAAAGTGAATGAGTAGAGTCTGAAAATTAAAGATTATAAGCTTGGTTTTAATTCCTGAATGTCATTAAAGGAATGATGAATACATATCTAGGGGAAAAAAACAGTGAAAATGAAAAGCCAACATGGCTTCAATATGAATTGGGTATATCAGAGCAATCTCATCATGGAAAGGCAAATATAGTTTAACTAGATTTTAGTAAAGTATTTGACAAAGCCTTATGTTATTTTTATAGACAAAATGTTGACAGAAAATATGGAACTTATTATGAGCAGCTCAAGTCAAGACACAGACATTAATGGCTAATGTCAGCTCAATGGAAGGTCTCTAGTAAGAGACCTTTAGTTGTCCCTATGTCAATAGGGAATAGTTTTATCAATGACCTAGAAAAGATACGGCAGCAAATGGCATAGTGAATAGAACATTGGGCCTTGAGTCAAGAAGGCCTGAGTTCAAAGTTGGCTTCAGACAATACTTGCTGTATGACCCTGAGCAAGTCATGTAACCTTTTTTGTTTCAATTTCTCATATGTAAAATGAACTGGAGAAGGAAATGGCAAGCCACTCCAATATCTTTGCCAAAAAAACCCCATTTAGGGGTCATAAGAAGTCAGATACAACTGAAACAACTCATCAAGAAGTAGTGATGTGAATGTCAAGCATTTCAAATGTGAATCTGATACAAAGCTAGGAAGGGCAATTATCACATTGGATGGCAGGGTCAGAAAACAGTTCTCAACAATATCACGTGCACTCAGGTTTAGAATTAACTTCATTAAAAAGAAAATGAGGATAAATACCTATACAATAGTTCTGAAAAAAGTTCATTTGGGGCTTTTACTGGATTATATTAATATGAGTTAATAATATAATGCATTAATTCAAAAAACTAATACAGCTTTAGGATGCAGTATCCACAACTAGGAAGCCAATAACTCTGCTTTAATTTTTTTCTAATTAGACCATAAGATTTTTTTGGTGAGTCTGGGCATAATGCCTTTGGAAGAATGTTGATAAGCTGGAAAGCATTCAAAGGAGGGTGAAAGACTTTGACACCATGTTACAGCAGAATTAGTTGAAAGAACTTGAGATGTTCTACCTGGAGAAGAAAAGACAGGAGAGGACATCCTCTCTTTAAATATTTGAAGGGGTATTCTGTGGAAGAAAAATTATTGTTCATATAGAGGGGAGAACTAAGAGCAATGGGTGAAAATTGGGACGAGATAAAGATAGATGAAGAGATAGATGGATAAATAGAGAGAAGGAGGAGAGGGAGGGTGGGATGGAAGAAGGGAGAGGGAGAGGGAGAGGGAGGGAGGGAGGGAGGGGGAGAGAGAGAGAGAGAGAGAGAGAGAGAGAGAGAGAGAGAGAGAGAGAGAGAGAGAGAGAGAGAGAGAGAGAGAGTGATTTAAGATAGAAGCAAATAAGAATGATTTCTAAGAGGAATGATTGTGTTGGGATGTGGGGGTTTTCTCCTTTACTTATTGTATTTTATCAGAGGTTGAACAAACTCTTCTTGACTTTTTTGGGTCAGGAATGTTGTAGAGACAATTTGTACATAGTAGACTGTAACAGGTAGCAAATCTAAAATGGTGACCTATTAAAGGCCACAGTGAGTAATTAAAGCACAAGGCATAGCACTCTGCTGCTTCCCAATGTTATATATTAACAAGACTCTCATTCTAGGTACTGAAAGAGAAAGATTCCCAAGCAATTCCTGGAATGTCTGGAATGGTTTTTGCTCCTTGGTTTTGGATAAGGTCCTCAGAGGGATCTCTACTAGGGATAAGATAATATGAACCTTCTTTGCATAGAATATCTCTCAGAGAATAAATATGATTGTAGAGACCTGTTTTTTTCTCATACACAGTGGAGTTTAGTATTTTCAAAATTTATAAGACATTACTCCTCTTCAAACACTATGGTTGGTCCTCTTGCTATTCCTCACATACAATATTCCATTTCCCATCTCTTTCCCTTTATAGAGGCCATTCCTAATGGTTGGAATGATCTATCTTCTTACCTCTGTTTCTTAGAACCTCTCTCTACCTTCAAAGCTCAGTCCCAGTGCTAGCTTTTATATTAGGTTTTTTGAGATTTACCTAGCTGACAGTTCTCTCTCCCAAAATGTTATCATATATATATATATATATATATATACATATATATATATGTTATTGTATGTATATATGTATATATTTATTCATAGGTATATCCATAGTAAAAATTCAGTTTCTGATCTCATGGTACATGTAATCTACCAGATGATATACCATATTCTCAGATAAATAAATTTTAAATTGATCATATATATATATATTTAAATTGATTATTTATATATATATGCATGCCCAGGGTCACACAGATATGTATATATATATATATATATGTATATATATGTGTGTGTGTGTGTGTGTGTGTGTGTGTGTGTTGCTTCTCCCAATAGAATCTCAGTTTCTTGAGGACAGAGACCATTTATTTAATCCTTAGTACTTAATACAATGCCTAACACATTGTAAATGATTAACAAATGCTTACTGAGTATGGTTCTCCATCTCAGTATTGTCCTAAATACTATTTTTTCTGACACCCATTCATGCTTCAGCCCAGCATGCAAAAACCTTTAGCAAACTCTCAGATATAACACACCTTTTGAAAGTTTTCCACTATATGACCTCAGGCAGGCCACTTAAATTTTTTGTGTTTCAGAAGCTTGACTATAAAGTCTCTTCCAAATTATTAAATTCTACCCATCTTGAATTCAATGAAAAGTGGACAAGAGGGAGGGTATAATGAATTTTTAAGCAAGGTAGAAAAATGAAAATTAGAATAGCTATGTGTTTCTAGGATAATAGTTGTTGAATAGCTAGAACTATCAGGGCTGCTGCTGTACAGATATGTAAGAGGAGATATCATTTGGCCAGTAAGTCACAAAGTGAAGACATTGTATTATAGAGAATGCTAAGGTATTGATTTATATTCCTATAAATGATGGTCCTCAATTAATTGCTGTTTTCTTGATTCTATCTCCACAAAATTACCTTCTACATTCCCAAACCTCTATATTAGTTCAGGCCCTTATCCCTTCTTGTCTGGATTTTTCCCCTAGTCTGTTAGTTGGTTCCCTCATTCTTTTTCCCCACAAATGTCAAATTGTGTCCTAGGCACTGATCTGACCATGTCATTCACCTGTTCAAAAAACTTCACTGACTCCCCACTTTCTCTTTGACAAAATACTAACTACTATTTGATAACCTTGATCCCAACTTATATTTCCAGAATGATTATACATAATTTTCATGTACCCATTAGCCAAAACTACTAATTCACTATCTCTCATGCATAATATGAGGCATATTAGTTTGCCTGTAAAGTCCCCCTCCAGTTAGTTCTCCATCCCTACAGAAATAATTTTTCAAATTACATATCAATTTAAAATTTATTTATCTGAGAACATGGTACATCATCTGGTAGATTACATGTACCATGAGATCAGGAACTGTATTTTTCTACATATGTACCTTTGGATATATATATATATATATATATATATATATATATATATATATATATATATACAATAAGCATATACTACTTAGTATATACTTATGTATATATCTATGATCTAACACAATTCCTGCCTCATAGTCAATGTTTATTAGATGCCTGATGATTGATTACTTAATCATTTGTATCAAGTTTAACATGTTTTTGATCTTGTTACTTCCTTACTCAAAAATATTGAATTGTTCTAATTTGTCTCCAGGATAAATATATAAACCAATAGCAGAATTGTTTTGCATTTGATTTTTGTTTGATTTTGGTCTCTGGTTTTCCTCTCTTATCAGAATGTCTGATATGTTATTCTTTGATATTGATACCAAGCTCTGAGAAGCTGCTATATCTGCTGCTTATTTATACTTCCCTCTTTATCCTTTTTTCTTCTTTCTTTCCTCTTCCTTGTCTTGTCATTCCTTCTAAGATGCTTTGCTAATATTCAAATGGATAGATATTTTGTAGACACTTCCACTAGTAAAAGTATATATTTTGAAATTCCAAGTTTCTTAGCCTCTAAAATAGTATTTCACAGATGTCAGTGTTTAATAAACTATCCCATGATATGTAATTCTTCCTTGATATTTCAAACTGAATGACAATGACTCAATTCTAGAGTAACCTATGCACTATAAAAATCAAAGCAAGTTGTAAGATTTTTATTAAGTGTCCACTATGTGGGTTTCTTGAGAAATACACAGAAAACAAGCTATCTGGATGGTTATGATGTTAATACTACCCAGCACTTATGTAAAATTGCAACTCCCATAAAATACTTTTTAATCTATCCTCTCATTTCAGTTTTGCATCTTGTTGGTGAATAATGCTAGACTCACTGTAGTTTTTAAAAGTGGAGCTGAAAAAAAGAACAAAAATAGGACAACTAATCTAAAGCTATTATTCTTCCTTAAGTTTTAGCATATTATGGGAAGAATAGAGAAATGATCATAGTTACTTAAATGTAAATAACTGAAATTACATGAGAACTGCTATACTATAAACACTATCTGTCCTGACCAACTCTATACCTTAAAGGGGCAGACTTGGCTCATGGGATCACAGACTGTGAAGAAATCTCAACATCATCCAGTCCAGAGATGTTTTGAGATGCATACCCAAAAGATTTCGAATGCAGTAGAACTAGATTAAAATCTAATAGATAAAAATTTTAAAAAAACAAATAAAAACATTTTGCATTTTAAAACTAAGCCAAAAGAGGGCCTTAGGTACAGATTAGTGGTCTCTCTGTTCATTTCAGTTTGAAACCACTGATCTAGGCCATATTTTATGTGCACAGGAATTTCTTCTAACTGTTCCTCAAAAGGGATCATTTAGTTTCTGTGTGAAGACCTTCAGTGATGAGAAATTAATTACCTCCCAAAGCAATATGCCTGCTATTTTCTTTTTTGTTATTCAGTTGTTTTCAATTGTGTCTGACTCTTTATAACCCTCATATAGAGTTTTCTTGATAAAGATACTGAAGTGATTTGCCATTTCCTTCTAAGGCTCATTTTCCAGGTGAGTTAAACCTGAGGCAAACAGTGTTTAAATGACTTGCTCAGAGTCAAACAGTTAGGTGTCTGCCATATTTGAACTCAGAAAGATGAGTCTTCCTGAGTCCAGGTCCAGTAGTCTATCACTATGTCACTTAGCTGTCCCAAAAGTGATTTCTCCCTCCTTAAATTCTGTCACAGTCCTTTGCCAATATCCCTCCCTTGTCATATTTTTCCTTAGATTCTAGCTACTTATGTACATGCCTTCTCCTCATCCCTACCTTCAGAATGAAAGCACCTTACAAAGAGGGTCTGAAGCTATATATCTTTTTATATTCTAGGTTTTTATATAGGACAGTATCTCATATTGTAGTTACTTTAAATTTTTTTTGGTATTAACTTGGTGTATATGTATAAATGTAGTGATTTTCCAGGATGATGAAATAAGCTCTCAATGGGAGGGAGAGTTAAATATGTAGGAATCCTAAACCTGATAATGTCTTGGTCTATTCTCCATTTTCATTTACCAAATCTAGACCTGGAGATAATTCCAAGAGACCTTTCCCTCATAGTCTCATCATATGGTCATCCTTATTACATTCAAGTAGAGGATGTATAGAGCCAGAAAGCTCCATGATTGACCAAATGACAGACATAGAAGTTGATGGCAGTTCTAGATCTCTGTCTCTAGTCTTACTATCAATCTAAATATAAAATACTATTACACTGAAGCAGGTATTTTTTCATTTGGCTGAGAGAGTATAATTTATTTTTGTCAGTTTTCTCCTATATTTGTTGAGTGTTTCTTCTTCATTCAATTAGGTAATTATTCATACTGTAATTTCTTGTATAAAGTTTTGTGAGACCTAGGCAAATGAGGTCATTTTTGAAGCCAGAAATTTCATCTACGATGCTACCCTCTGACTCACTTTTGGAAAACAGGAACTCTTTGGCAGGGGATGGAAGGGAAGCCTGAAAAGAATTCTTTCATTCTAAATGTACCTTTATAAAATAGAAACTCAGAAAAGTGAGATGACATTTCTACTGTCTAAATAACAATGAAAACTGTGCCTTCTGCATGACTTTAGTATGTTGTAGGAAACTTACTTCTTGCCTTAAGTCATATTAATGAATAACAATGTGGCTTAGAAGGAGAGTAGAAATAAGCACAGTCTCTAGTTGGAAAACTAAGACTAAACCCTACTTCTGCAGCTTCCCATTACTGTTACTTTGTGTATGTCATTTAGCAACCACTGACTTGGGTTTCTTCATCAGCAAAATGGGGTCAAGATGACCTTTGGGGTCCCTTCTAGCTCAAGATCCATTATCATGTGAAATGAAACATATTTCGAGGAAATGACTAAAGGAAACTTACAGCTGAAGTAACATACATGGAAAACTGAACTGAATCCCTTCACTGTCTTTAGTCAACAAAATACCAGTCTTTTCAAGCTCCAATTTTAGGGCTGAGTATATAATATAAATAAATGTTACCAAGATGAAGACTAGCAATAAAATTCCTGAAGAAGTGCCTGGAGATGTAAGGCTTTCCTTTGCTGTCCAAAATATTTTTATTTGTTTTGAACTATTTTTATTACTGCCACTGAAGATACTTTAAGGACTCTAAAACTGCAGACTTTCCAAGGGAATGGTAATTGCATAAAAGTAGAAATTTGTCCTACCCCCCCTACTCTAGTCAGTCCTAATGGTTTAGCCCATATAAAATGATATTAGTGATTTATGGGACAGTATTTATTTTACAATATTTATAAATGTGTCACTAAACAGGATATCTAGATCTACAAATATACATATATAACAAATATATGTATATACATATGTGTGTAAACACATGCACAAATCCATAGAATCTGAATGCCCTCCTCCCCAAACATGTTTTGATCATTTGAGATACCTCCATCTTTGTTAGAGGTCTATGTTTTGCTTATTAATGGCATCTTCTTACCTGATCGATTGTTAGGAGACATGCGCACAGGAGAAATGGAGGGTGTTCGTGATGAAGAATACGGTCTTTGTCGATCTCTTTCTATTGTTGAAGATGAGGCTACAAAGTGATACTGTGACCATCCATCCTGGGGGGACAAATAGAGTGCTCATTGAGTTCCTGTTAAGTCTGAGGCAGTTTCTATGATTACCTACTGTATGCAATTCTGAATTTACAAAAATAAAAGAAAAAAAAAGAAAAAATCACTTTAGAAGAGATTACTGAACTTGGCAAATTATATGTATTGGTTTCCCTTTTTAATACAAGAAGAAAGGGAGTGAAGTCTGCTATAGACAAAAAACCCTTTATTGTCTTTTAATATTGAATTTTGGCTTCAGTTTGGATAGGAAGTTGATTTTCAACCATACTGTGGTCAGATGATTTTATTTAAATAAAATTACTGTGCTCATGAATTCAGATAACTCCAGGACTTACCTTTACCTCCAACACCCTTTCCAAGATATCATAAATGAACCTTTGACACACAAGGTGGTCAATACTTTCCTTTCTCATGTTTCCACCTTGAGATTTCCCTCATTTTCTTGACTAACCTCTGTTCGGTCTTCTGAGCAATTTCAACTATTAATCTTGCAAATCAACAGATTTCTTCCACGAAAACCTCTTCTTCATTCATCTCCCTTGCTTTTCTCCACTTCCCTTTCTCCCATCTTGATTCTCGCAATTTGTCTCTCTCCATTAAAGTTTCCATCAATTGTAAGACTGATTTATTCTCACTATCACTAACAAAATACCTTATCTTCATGGCATATCTTAAGTTGTCCTGAATCTGAAAGGCAAATTCATTAATTTATCCCAGGAACTGTACTTTACTTCTTTTAAATTAATGAAGATCATATATGTAAAAATATTTTGCAAACTTTAAAGCACTAGATAAATAATATCACTTTTACTTGTTCAAGGTGGCCTTTTTCTTGATCAGTGTCTTATATGACTACTGTGACTAACTCCTGCTGCTAACTTGTGCATATCTACCTGTAGAATTAAGAATAAGTGATATAGCAGCTATTTGCATAGGATTGAATTCATTTAACTGTTGCTGCAAACACAAGCTTCATTTGGGGAGATTCCTTTCTTAAACAGAAGAAACACTTTCATTAAGTAGAGTTTATCACAATCCTTTATGCTTGAATGTTATTATGTTTCTTTGAAGTATGTCATATCTCTTGTACCTTCTTAGCTAGCCTGTTAAAAATTAAATTCCCCCCCCCCCCTTTGTAATTTTTGAGAGAAACCTGATTAGACTATGCCTACTTGGCCCTGCACTCCTCAGTTAGGATGAGAAAATGATAGCTTCTTCTGATGTGATTGTCAAGCTAATTCTTAGAAACATGTACAAGGAAGGCTTTCTATCCTATGATAACTATCACCTTCAAAGGTTACTGAATATGTATCATTTTAACGACAATTATGAGAAACTGTTCATTCTAGTACCATTACCCCATCCTGACAGCCACTTGTATCTAAGGCCACTTAAGTTAATGTGTCAAATCTCAGCTAGGTAAAAAAACAATTACAAGTTAAGAAAGACTATTCTTCAGTTCAGTCTTTTATCCTTTGGCCAATCAGTGCTCTCAAGACCATATTAAAAAGGCTTTTATTTGTTATAGAAGCAAGAACAGCTTAGTTTCAACTTTCTGTTTTTTGAAGAACTCTGCTGGTGAAGATCAATTACTACCTGTCATCCACGAATGTAGGAACTAGGTAAATGTGAATATTCATCATTGGCTTGGGAGGAATGTAAGGCAGTGAGATATATTACAGCAATATTCTTAGTTACCTTAGGACATTGCCAGCTTATGCTGTCTTCCATACTAATCTACACTTGATTTATTTGTTATTCATTGAATTTAAATTTAAAATTTTAGTGGCAAGATGGTGACATTTAGCACATGGTCAGGCATTTAGAGACATCTGGTCCTCTTAGAGAATAAAGAAATGGTCAATATTAGAAAGACAGGGGGCACACTAATTCATCATTGGTGGAGCTGTGAATGGTTTCAACTAATTTGCATGTCAATTTGGAATTAAACAAGAAAAGGTACAAAACTTTCATTTAATCCAGGATGCCAATCCTGGACATATACTCCATGGGAGTCATAAACAATATATACCAAATGATTCTCAGCATTATTCTTTGTGGTGGCAAAAAACTAGACACAAATTGAGTGCCCTCAATTGGTGAATGACTGAAAAACCCCCCCGAATATAAGTATATGATAGAATATGTAACAATAAAATTGCTTTGTACAGCATCTATCACATAAAAGGAGAGCCATAAGTATCTTTTCTCTTCCTTTAAGGAGTTATTAAAAATGATGACTACTTAGACGTAGAAAATCCTTTGGACTGAAGCAATATGAAATAAATATGGCTAAATGACTATTATACACAACATATATAACAATGCAAATGAAAACATTACTAAAAAAGAAGATGGGGGCAGCTAGGTGGTGTAGTGGATAGAATACCAGCCCTGGAATCAGGAGGACCTGAGTAAAAATCTGGCCTCAAGACACTTAATAATTGCCTAGCTGTGTGATCTTGGGCAAGTCACTTAATCCCATTACCTTAAATAAATTTTTCAAAAGTTAAAAAAAAGATGAATATGAATAACAAAAAAGATAGTCCTGGAGAACAAAAAAAATTCCACTTAAATTTTAACCTTTTTTCATATATTCAGAATTCCAAACAAGTGATCTATCAATAAAATCATCTTCTATTCTATCCTTTCCTCTTGTGTAAACCTGCAGGTTTATAAAGAAAAATAGTCTTTTCCATTTTTTTCTGGCTTTCTTTATGTAAAACTTGCCAAACTAAGCTTAAATGTATTTTTAAAAAAAAATTCATTTGCATATCAAGGTAAAATTTAATTAGAAATAGGGTTGCTGCAGCAATAGTGCCTATCCTCAAGTCTATATGTGGTTAAAATTTATAGGGCCAGAGATTTAGACCTGAGGGAGTCCTAAGAGGTCTACTAGTGCAAACTCTCTTGTTGCAGATGAGGGAGTTGAGACCTAGAGAGTTTCATGAACATGCCCAAGATAATGCATGTAGTACAGCAATGGAATAATTTGGATTTGAACTCAGGTACTCTTAATTAAAATGCAGCACATTTTCTCTATTCCCATTCTCCTGAAATCTATTCCTTGAAATGTTTTTTAATCAGTGCTCCTTTGCTTTTATGATACTTGCATATATAAAAATTTGCGTATGAATTTGAGATGGATTATTTTTTGATTAAACTAGATATTTCTGAAAAATTTTCTACTACCAGGAGTCATATAACTTAAACCTATTACTTTTAAAAGTTCAAATTTTAGTATAAATATACTTGAAATCTCATACATTGGCTTTAATTATAAAAATATCATAAAATTTAAGAATACTATGTCAAAATCATTGAATCCCAGAGATAATGAAAACAAAGTACAGTTTAATATTTTTATACCCAAATTATTCTGTGTACCAGTAAAGGAGACAAATTCTATAACTTTTATAGCTTTTCTTGTATTTAGATTCAGGGAAATTGGGGGGTAGAAATGAGGAATGGGAACTCTCCATATATATTATATATAAACATATATATGTATGTAAATTACATTTATAATCTTTTTTTAAAAATCTAAGAAATTTTGGCAGAAAATGCTTTGTTGACTAAAGTTTTCTCTAGAAATCTCTATCTATTGAATATGACTCCCAAATGGATGTTTATCAATTTGTAGCTATTTCATTTGGAAATAAATGCCATAAAATATAACTGGAGACATCTAATATGCTCCTTGAGAAATGCTGCCATAAACAAGACCCTTAATTTCTATTGTTATTAATGTTCTACAATTGCATAGTATATTTTTTATCCAAGGACCTCCAGTCTACAAAATAACATTCTATAATATTATAAGATTGATAGAGTTGGAGGATATAAATACAGAATGACTCTAGCACACACAGATAATTATATATATATATATATATACATATATATAATATAAATGTACATACCTTGATAAAGAAATATGTACATATATATTTCATTGATAAAGAAAAGTCTTGTACTGACCGTAAGTTATTTGTTCAGCATGTCTAAATTCTATGGTATTCTGTTTAGAAATTATTAGATTAAGATATGGGCGAAGTGGGGGAGACGCTGTGTATGAATGTATCTTTTTAAATTTTGGTAAACTGAAGTATGCATGATGTAGGAAAACAGACAATTTGTTCAATTTGTTTCAATGTATCAGGAAGGATTTCTATTTGTTATTTGTATGTTTGATTTTTTTTCTTCTGATAAATTTTAAAATCATCAGAGGCCATGATTTTTGCTTAGAGCTTTATTATTTTCACTCTGTATGTCTATTATTCCCCTTCACAACATCTAACCTATCTATCCCTAGGGTTTATAGGGGTTAGATAAGAAAACTCATTGAAGAAAGTACCCAGCTAATAAAATATAGCAATAGTAACCAGGAAAAGGCAGTTAATTCTTAATACTGATGATAAGAAACTCTTCTCTCAGGCCTGTCATTCACCTCCAGCAGGACAATGACCTAGAAGTTATGCCCTTCAGCTCAAGACCCAGTCAATCTGTCAAAAATGTGATGATATCAGTTCTCAAATTTTTTTTTAACATATTAAACTTAAAACTGAAGGCTGTTCCAAGAATATAGAGATGGAAATCCTCAAAGAACAGGAGTTCACAGCAATTGAACTCTAAATTGTCACCAGAAATAATCTGATTTTCTTCTGACTTACCCTTTTAGCATTTCCCCACAGTTTGTAAAAAGTTTTGTTAGGCACCTACTTGCTCAGTCATCTTTAATAATATTATAAGTTATCAATTTACACCTGCTAGCTATTTAGAAATTGGGTTGGGGGACAGAAGAGTTTGCCCATCTAAAACTTTGCTATAGCTAGAACATTAGGTCAGGAGGTGTGCTGTGGATCAATTCACTGACTTTGGGAGTATACTTTCCAGGGATGTACACATAGATGATGAGACTGACCCAAGCATTGCAAAAACTTGCTCAGCATTTGGGAGTCCCCAAAAGAATGTGAGAGGTATTAGACCACCTACCAAACTGAATATCTGCAGTCACTGTGCTGATCTCATTGTGATAATATGTCTTTGAAACCAGTCTATCAATGCCATGCAAGAAAACTGAATTGGATGAGCAGAATCATAAAAACATCGTAAACCCTGACAGCAACATGGAGTGTTGATCAACTTTAATGGACTTGATCATTCCATCAGTGCAACAATCAGGCACAATTTTGGGCTGTCTGCAATGGAGAATACCATCTGTATCCAGAGAAAGAACTGTGGGGTTTGAACAAAGACTAAAGACTATTACCTTTAATTAAAAAAAAAAAGTTATCTTATTATGCAATTTTGCCATCTCATATTTTATTTTTTTCCCTTAAGTATATGATTTCTCTCTCATCAAATTCAACTTAGATCAATGTATGGAAACAATGTAAAGACTTCTGTGGGGGGGTGGGGAGAGGGAAGCAAGATTAGGGGAAAATTGTAAAACTCAAAATAAATAAAATCTTTCAAAAAAACCAAACAAAAAGAAGATAATTCCAAGTTCAATAGCAGGTTTTCAGTGCCTTCCCATTCAAATGAGTATAATAATAAACTGAACAGTGAAGGAGGTGAAAATAAACTGAATTGTTTCCATTTGAATTATCTCAGGAATTGAAGATCATCTGGTAAAATAAGGTACTAGATAATTAGGTTCTCTCTCTCTCTCTCTCTCTCTCTCTCTCTCTCTCTCCCCACTCTTTTTTGCAAGGCAATGGGGTTAAATGACTTGCCCAAGGTCACACAGCTAGGTAATTATTAAGTGTCTGAGGCTAAATTTGAACTCAGATCCTCCTGACTCCAGGGCTGGTGCTCTATTCACTTTGCCACCTAGCTGCCCCACTTGTCTTTTCTCAAACTACCAAGCATGCAAACTTTACTGCAGAGAGTGCAAGTTTGATGGGTTGCCTATGTTGTTTGAATGCCAGAGATTTGTCTAAAAGATTATTTCATAGAGAACTCATAAAAAGGAGGTGCTCACATGGTAGTCAGAAGTGGACACATGGTACTCACATAGTAGTCAGAAGAGAACACTCTTAAGGTTTCTCTGAAGAACTTTGGTATTGATTATGAGACTTGGGAGGGAATAGCACCGGATTATCCAGCATGGCATGCTCACCACAAAGAAAGCATTTAGCATTCCAAAAAGAAATGTGAGATGCATGAATTTAGAGGTATCTCCATTTCATGGAGATGTTAATATGGACTATTTCTACCTATCTGTGATAGGGCCTTCCAAGTCCATATTAGTATGAGAGGTTACACTGTACATTCAACCCAACATTGTGATACTCCTTTGGTCCTTTATGAGCACAAAGGTTAAGAAAAAGCCCAAGGCTTTCATAAGTTATTACCTGCCATGAGTCATGTGAAGAAGAAGCTTTCTGCAAAGGGTCAGATCCTCTTGATTCAAAATTGACTTGACCCCCCAAAATTGACTTGCTAACCTGCTGTAAAGGTCTCTAACATTGAAATGCAGAAAATACAGTGTTGCCTTCATTCCTTAAGGAGAAGAACTGAGCAGAACTAGGAACTCTAGCACCTAATCAGACTAGAATGGAAAAGATAGAAAAGGCTTCAACATAAGCTTTTTGAGATCCTTCCTCTTGTCCAAGTAAGCCTTTCCTTGGTAAATCCAACTTTCTTTACTCTTTTTTGTAGTCCTAGTGCTTATCATAGTGCTGGCACATAGTAGGTACTTAATAAGTTTTTATTGATATTGTTAGTGGAGCAAAAGCTCTTAGCTCTTTTAACTGCTTTTCCCTTTTTTGCTCTACCTGGAAGATAAGAGACTGGAGGACTTGGGGCTCTGTTCTCTCTGTCATGCTTCTTCTGGAGGCCAGAGCATTATGTTTTTTGATTTTTTTTGGAAGGGAATTGTGTGAATAATACTCTTTTTCTTTCTTTGAAAGAACCTGGAAAGTCCATTTGACTTAATGTCCAAGTAGAATCAACTGTGCCTAGGAATGGTAATCCACTGTCTTCTACCTTTCAGGAGTAATTTTATGTTCCATTTTTTAGGATTATTACTAAGGATTCTGATTTTGTCACATTTAATTCATTTTGATGTATTTTTATGTTTCAATAGGGCTAAAAATTTCCCCTGATGATTGATGTATTTAAGAGTCCCTATTAAAATTTCTGCCATATCCTCAATAAAAAATTTATTTCTCTAGTATCAAGGACTCTGTTGACCATTTCTGAAAAAGATAGTGCCTAAGGCCTGAATACATGCTATAAATCCCTAGGTTTGTTGGGGAGATCTGGTCCTAATCCAGATTTGGAGACTGGTAATGATGCCATATTATTGGAGAAAGTTGTTTTTGTCTTTCATTCTTGAAAAGGACCAAAAATGATGATGTTATGTTAGAGTCCTGTTACAGTGTGTCTGACTATGGTAGGCCAATATGAGTTCAGAATGCTCTATGACAGGAACAAATAGGTTATGTGAATATCTCATGTTTTGAGTCACTTCAATTCTTTGCTCAAAGAGCTCAGCATCTTCTCTGATAAGGGAACTCCATGTTGGAAGGTCCTGTGTCAGAGTCTCCCATGCCATACAATCAATTCCAAAGTTCCTAAGAAAAATCTTGTAAGTGTTCTAGTATTGCTTTTTCTGGCACCCCTGTGAGTGCTTACCCTCTATGAATTCACCATAAAACAGGTTTTTGGTAAGCATGTGTTTGGCAGCCCATCATAGTTCTGCTCTCTGTTTCTTCTCTGGAGAAAATCTAGAGAATAAGAAACTCAGCTTTTGCATATTCCAAGGAACCTTTGGGATGTTGAAGACCCAAGATACTCTGCAGACCACTAGATAGACCAAAGTGTTTTAGGCTAAACAATTCTTGACAATTCATAATTATGGCCTACAAAGAATTACAGGTCCTGAATAGCATCCACCAAGAGTTTACAATGGGTACATGTATATTCTCATTACAATTTGAAGTCAGAGATGACCTGGGTTTGGACACATTGCTTTCCTTCTTTGGACATCAGTTTCCTCATCTGTGAAATGAGGGTAGACTAATATTCTAACCTTTTTATTAGCATATGTGTTTCAGGCTACTTTGGCAGTCTTGTGAAGTCTTTCTCAAGATAATGTTTTTAAATGCATAAAATAAAGAAATACATTTAGTTTTCAAATATTTTTAAAAAAACAAGCCTGTGATCCCAGGTTAAGAATCCCTGAATTAGATGATCTCTAGTCTAGCTCTAATGCTATGATTCCATTAGTTTTAGGGGAAAAAATTTACCCTTGAAGAGGTTTAGAGATTTCAAGAGAGACAGAAAATTTTAGAGAGCATTTAGGAATAGGAAACAACTTATACAAAAGGATGAATGTGGGACATGGATGCTTACACATGGGATAGAGCTGGTAGGCCAATATGACTGGATCATAGGGTATGTGTAAAGGAGAGTAAAATATAATAAGCCTAGAAACAGACTGGACATGATCAAGATGAGTTTTAAATGTCACAGAGAGAAATTTATATTTCCACCAAGGCAATGACAAGATTAGATTTGTGCTTTGGGAATATCAGTAAGACAGCTCTGGGGAGAAAGGATTCCAGAGGCATGGTAGAACCAGCATCTGTCTGGCTCAGTTACTTTTCTTCTCCATATATCATGGGAAACTTTTTTCTAAAAGTTGCCCCTTGGAGAGGATTGACCTCAGTGAGGCTGAGAAACCAAAGAGAATTACAGATAGTCTGTGAATGATGAGGTCAAGTGAAGGTTTTAAGTATGGGGGGTGATCTAGATATGTTTGTAAACAGAACTGAAGAAAACAGTGGATAAGAAGTTCGTAATTAGAGAAATTTCTCTGATAATTGGTGAATACATAGAGAAGGGCATGATATTAAGGGCTCATATTAACATTAGCAAGAAAGGGTCCTCTCTTGCTCTGAGACTATAGTAAAGGAGTAAGGTTTGGGAAGAGGATCTTGAGGTAATTTAAGTGTAGAGTGAGAAGAGGCATCTTGTAAGTGGATGGACTATTTTTTTTAGTTATATAAGGTAAGTCCTTGAAAAGGATGGGGTAGAAGACTTAAAGTCAGGAGGGAATTTTGCAATTACCACTGTTTAAAGTGCAACAGAAACAATGAAGGAAGAGTAAATGGACTTGCACAGAGCTGCAAGTGCCTAGTTGAGATAATAGAAAATAAATTTGTCAGAGACTTAGTAAAATAGTATCATTTCTTCTATAAGTGTATAGCAGAGAAGGAACATGTGTACAGTAACTTAAAGGTTGGAATTTGGAGAGGGATGAGTGACTAGAGGAAGGGCCTCAGTGGTTGAACTGGATAACTAAGATTCAGGATTTGAAATGAGGGCAGTGAGACCAGTGCAGGGGTGATGGTCCAGGAAATTACAGTGATAGCAAGTTGTGCAATAGGTTTAGAAGGGTGAGGTATAGGGAGATAAGGAGAGTTATAAACAGAGCGAGAGATTTCAGAATTTGGCATTATAAATGTGAAACATTTCTAGGTAATGTGTGTGTCTGTACATATGCAGGTACAGATTCATAAGCACTAAGATCATTCACGATTTGAGAAACATAAACATCTGCTTCTTGTAATTTCTTGTTTCAGGTGACTGAATTACTTATGCTGATATTCAAGGTGAAGACACAATGCAACTCCAATCTTCCCTTCCAGCTTTATCTCATAATTCTCCTCTCCAGGCTATCTAAATTTCAAATGCCCTCTCCCCACACCATTTTTCTTTTTTCTTTATTATTTCTCTATGCCTGAAATGGATTTGTCCTCATCTGCCTGCGAAGTTCCTTTGGTACCCTCTATGCCATGAAGACTTTCTTAGCCTCAAGTTAAATTTCTGTCTTTCTACACACAATTGTAATAGAATCTTATTTAGATCTCTGATTTGTACTTGTCACATTTTGTCTTATTTCATAACTATTTGGAAAGTCATAAGATCATAGGATTTAGAGCAGAAGAGCTTGGGTCCTGCCTTACTTTCCTCTCTGTTAAATTATAAATTACTTGGGGATAGATCTATATTATTCTCATCTTGGGATACTTATAATTTAGCACAATTCTTTGCACATAGTGCTTAATAAATGTCAAATGAAAAGTTAACCCCTTAAATAATCATCTTCTCTTGCCAGATTATTATACGGCATTATAAGTCATAGGATTTAGAACCAGAAAGGATCTTCATATAATCAAACTTCATTTCACAGATGAAACTGAGGGTCAGAAAACTTAATTTGTTCAAGGTGACATTAGCAGAACTGGAGTTCAAACAAACCCAGAATGTTTTTGTTTGAAATAAAATATTTTCATTTTTATTTTCTTTTTAGTTGCCATTTAGTCTAACTAAATGTTGGTGAGATTAAATGGCAACTAGAAAGAAACCAGTACTTATGACATATCTGCTGCATTTTAAACAATATACTGGTAAATGGTAACAATAGTTCTATAAAAACACTTGGAGAAAATTAACATCTTCTTTATAGCATTCTGAAATCTAGGCAAAAATTATTAGTAAACCGCTAAACCAAGCCCTGTTTTTAGTGTCTTTTTAAGTTTCAAGGTATAAATGCTCACATTGAAGATTTATAAAGTATCTCGAGAGTTGGTCTGAGTTGGCTCCATCACACCCTTGAATACATCTGACTAGTTCATGTATACTGAATTCCCAAAATGTATAAGAAACAAGATGACTCACATGAACTTCCTCTACATTTAGCTATGTCATTCTCATTTTGCTCTGCTCCTTCTTATATTAAAATGAGGAAATTCAAAGAGCTTACAACAAATACAATTCACCTTTCTTAGACCTGAGAAATACCTGAGAAATACAACAGGGACTGGAGGGAAAATACTATTTCATCTTCATCAGATCTGCTCCAATTTCTTTTAGCACAGGAAAACTTAGCAGATGGTTTTATGCCAACTCATGGCTGTGCTAGCTTGTGGAAGCAGTAGGTATTTGTCAGTGGATGAACTTTATAACTTATAAGTTTACTGGGCTCATTAGCTAGTGTCCAGTAACACTTTTGGTTGACATCAGGAGACAATGCAAGGAGTTACTATCTATCTATCTATCTATCTATCTATCTATCTATCTATCTATCTATCTATCTATTAGTTAATATCCATAGCAAGGATTTCCAGTTAAAACAAAAACCATTAGTTGTATTTGTTTACATTTCTATTTTCAAATCTATATTATAGATTTATCTAAAATATTTTTATTTATATAAAATTATATTTGTATAAATTTTATAATTATATTTAGTTTAAAAAGTCTCTGCCTTGGCCACAGACCTTTAGAATTTACAAAGTATATTTCATTTTCTATTAGTAATCTAAGGCTAACAAATGTTTTCATGGAATGAGAAGATAGGGAGGTGTTGTGGCCTTTACTGCTGGAGGAGTAACTACACTCAGGAAAAATAGATTCTTCAAAGTTAACACCTATGGTCCAGGCTAGGGCATTAATTTAGTAATTAAGCTAAGAAATAGAAATCTATCCCTAAATTCAAAAAATTGAATTACTTTGCCAATTGCTTTCTTTACTATAGATCCAACATGTCTAAATGATTTGGTGCAGGAGATGGAGAGAGAACCTCATGGTTCTTTTTAAAATTTTTGACCCTTATCTCTCCACTAACTTATTCTGTTCTCAATGCAGTTTTTTCATAAGGCGCTTAGAATTTGACAGCAAAACCAAAGATCAAAGTGATTGGTTTCAACTGACTCTGACAGTTTTAGAGTCCATATATCTTGTACATTTCATTTGTTTTAAGTGACTTAAGACAGCAAGAGTGAAGAGAAAATCCTGAGGGCACTTAGGAAATCAAACCAATCCATAATTCTACCAGCATCACTCTCAGTCTATTATTTATGTTAGTTAATTAGATTATTTCATATTAACCAGTTTTATAAACATACTGTGTTTTGAAATAATTCATGTACCTGGTCCCTTCGGAGAAAGGCTTAAGATATTTACATAATGCTTACTCATTAAGGACATGATCCCTCAAAAACCATGATGGTTGTCTATTCATTTCACTCAAAATTATTCTCTTAAAACAATAATAAGCAGAAAGGAGAAAGGAATCATACAGTGTGATAACCATATGCAGGTCCTTATCATTTCACTGAAAAAAATGACATCTTTTCAGGATAAAGGAGTTAGAACATTTGGAGGCAAGGTGCATGCTGAAAGCTGAATTTTGTTCCTGAAAGTAATTCTGTCTTCTTGTACTCTAATAAAATAAGTCTCCATCTATTTTTAAGGTAAACTGTTTGTAAAAGATCCATTAAAACTATTCCCATCAACAATTCCAAAAGCCATTAGTGTTAAATATTTAAACTAATTTTTAAGAGCCAAAAGGGAGTATTTTCAATTTAATGCAGACATAAATACCACCTGACATGCCAGTTGCTTTCATTAGTTTGTTTCAGCTCTAGTGCTTCTAATGAAATTTAATTAAATTGATTTGGGTACTTAAAGGTACAGTATATATATTTATGTATAAGGGTCTCCTGTAGAGAAGTAGTACTATCCTTAAAACTTGAGGGCTGTGGATTTCAGAAACCAATTTACCTACCATCAACCTTTTCTAATGAAGGAATAAAAACCAAAAAGACTTGACAAATTAGAAAGAAATCTAATGTAATTTGGTTGAAGGGAGCATGCCATGCTTAACTGCCAGGAGTTAATAGGTACCAATGGCACTTAACACGAACACAAAGAATTGATGTAATGCCAAACCCCAGTCTCACTTCTGAAGCTGTAAAATAAAGGTCTTATTTTGACAGCCTTTAATAAAATCTTCTCCTCCTACCACCTTCAATCTCCAATTAGTACTGTGATCTTGAGTGGTAGAATTATTATCAATTAAGGTAAAATGTGAATTAGGAAAAAAATACACAATTTTCTCTGTTGAAGAATATAAACTGGGATGACTAATTTACTTGCCTTTTCCTGCTTTTCTAAATTTTTTTATTGAAGGATCCTTTCTGCCACATATGAAGTATAAATATTAAATCTTTCATGATCAAATACTTTCATTAACCAAAAACTATCTGGGACATATCAAATTTAATAAATGTTCCTTAGTTAATTATCAAATCTTCCCACTAGAAGGTAAGCTCCTTGAGGGCAGGAGCTGTTTTTGTTTTATTTCTGTATCCTTAGCACAGTGACAGGTAATTTAATGCTCCATAAATGCTTGTTAATTATTATCTCCAGGTGATATGTATTTGAAATGCTATTGAGAAGTGTTCTCTCACTCATGTGAAATATTACCACCTTAAGCACAAGTAGAAGTAGAGAATGATGGAAATTGGTCAGAAAGAGAATGGTAAAATGAAAATAAATCATGCTATTCTTTGTTGCGTTTTCTTTCTCTGAAAGAAAATTTTTAAGATTATTATGGAGACTTTGTGACATAAACTACAGACATGGAAAAAGCATATGTATTGTATTTCTCCCCTGTGTAATCAGATCATAAATTATAGCATCCCCAAGCTTCTGCTCACCTCATCCCTATTTCTTGACTACCCCCTAAAATTGTAGCACAGAAGATGAACTGTAGACAGTCCTATAATCATGTCTCCTATGAAGTTAAATTTCTGAATTAGTCACCTCAATCACAGATTACTGTTCATCAAAGACTTAAATGGTAAATAGAAAGGGAGAAAACATCATTTTAAGCTTGTGTAAGGGAAAAAAACTTTTTACAGTAATTGAATTGTGAAATAATTTTCAAAGTGCCATTTTGTAGTTCTCTTTTGAACAGACAGCCTTGGATGAAGATTGGGATGCCAAAATACTACTACTAATTCTGCCAGAAACATTCATATCTTGCCAGCTGTGGGGAAAGAGGATCTAGCATCATTTGGCATAATCCATGCAACATTGATAGGATGATACTAAAATCCAAAGAAATCTCTTTTGGCCAGGATACAGTAGCTATTGCCTCTAGCCTTGAAACATTGTGTTAGACAGAAATCATTCATTCAATCAACCAATAAACATTTATTAGTTATCATTATGCACCTGACCCTATGCTAGACACAAGAGTTACAAAACATATCAAAAAACATATCCCTTTGGGAAAAAAATGGGGGAAGGATCAGAAAAGATAGGTAAAAATTGCCTAACAATTTTCCATATATACTCTTTTTTTTGTGAAGTAGGAAGAGATGGAGGGGCAACTAGGTGGCATGACGGATAGTGTCAGTCCTGGATTCAGAAAGACTAATTTTCCTGAGTCCCAATTTGGCTTCAGACACTTACTAACTGTGTGACCCTGGGCAAATCATTTAACTCTATTTGCCTCACTTTCCTCATCTTTAAATGAGATGGAGAAAGAAATAGAAAATCACTCTAGTTCCTTTGCCAAGAAAACCCCAAATGGGGTCACATCCAAGAGTTGGATGTGGTTGAAAATGACTGAACAATAGAGAGAGGCAGAGCAATTGGGATAGGTTATTATAATTCCTATTAACCCCTCCCTTTTTTTTTTGGTATATTTATTTTCCAAATACCTGTTTGCTATAGGGTGTTTTTTTTTTTTTTTTAGTTTTTGCAAGACAAATGGGGTTAAGTGGCTTGCCCAAGACCACACAGCTAGGTAATTATTAAGTATCTGAGTATTAACCCCCTTTTTAAAATTTCATGTGACAAATTTATGAAAATTTATGAAAAAATAGAATTATCTCTATAATTCTTTAATAATAAGAAAACATTATAAGAAAATTTTTTATAAGAAAATATTCTAACATAGGTATCACTGGCTGAGTACGCAATCCTTTCTCTCCTCCCTGCTAGGTTCTGATTTCTAATAAAGCTTCTTCCCTTTGTCTCCTCACCAGTTTCTAACTGAAGATTTGATCAGTCCCACCCAGTTTAGTATAACCATTAGCTCAAGTTTTATCCTGGATTCAATTTAATGATCCTCCAACCCCGCCTTTTTCTATTTTTTGTAATTCATACTGAATAAAAAGTTATTAATAAACCCATATAGCTCAAAGTCTCAAGTTAGGAAAATTCCTAACATTCATACACAGGTCTTTGAATTTTTGTCTTTAGCTGTTTTCAGCTTTATGTTTCAGAAAAAAATAAGGATTTAGGAAACATTTAGATTTGTAAAAGGAGTAAAAGTGTTTCTGTTACAATGCAAGCATGGAGCAGATAAGTTGGGGAAAAAGTAAAGCTTATTGGGGAAATTCCCCCAAAAGGTTAAGTACAACAATGATTTCAGTTTGAAGGCTTGAAGGGCCCAATTGCCCATCTCAGGTTTTCTTTTTGTCAGCTTCATCTTTGCCTCCAGTCTTACAGTCTTGGCCTAATTTTCAGGTGGAGGAGTAGGGATGTTCCCCTGAGGCCACTACTGCTGCTGCTGCCAAAATTTTATCATCCTTATTCTTTGCTGTTAGTCTATTCGCTAGCAGATAGTATCAATTTAAGAATATCTGGAAATAGGGAAAGACCTTATTTGCACAAAATTTTTATAATAGTTCTTTGGGTGGTGGCAAAGAACTGGAGGTTGAGGGGATGCCCATCAATTAGGGAATGGCTTAACAAGTTGTGGTATATGATTGCAATGAAATATTGTATTATAAGAAGTGATGAGCAAGATGATTTCAGAAAAAACTGGAAAGTCTTACATGAACTGATACAAAGTGAAGTAAGCAGAATGAGAACAATAAAAACAGTAACAGCAATATTATATGATGGGAAATTTTGAATGACATCTATTCTTAGATGATACAAGACAATCTCAAAGGTGTCATGCTGAAAAATGTCATCCACTTCCAGAAAAGAACTGATGAAATATGAATACAGACAGAAGCATACTATTTTTTCACTTTCCCTCCCTCTCTCCCTCCCTCCCTCCCTCCCTCCCTCCCTCCCTTCCTTCCTTCCTTCCTTCCTTCCTTCCTTCCTTCCTTCCTTCCTTCCTTCCTTCCTTCCTTCCTCCCTTCCTTCCTTCATTGTTTTCTCCCTTCCTTTGGTTTTTTTTTTTTTGGTTTGAGTTTTCTTGCACAAAATGACTAGTATAAAATTGTTTTACTCAGGGGGTGGTTAGGTGGCACAGTGGATAGAGCACCAGCCCTGGAATCAGGAGTAACTGAGTTTAAATCTGACCTCAGACACTTAATAATTACCTAGCTGTGTAGCCTTGGGCAAGCCCTTAACTCCATTTGCCTTGCAAAAAATTGTTTTACCTGACTGCATGTGCTTATCATTGGAGGGAGGGATAGAATTTATAACTTGGTACTTAAAAAACAACAAATGTTAAAAATTGTTTTTATATATAATTGGGGGAAATTAAATTATTATTTAAAAATAATATATGTACTACCTCAAATCCAAATTCCAGTTCAAAAATAATTCCAAATCTCTCTTAGTGCTGAGTAGAAATGCCTTTCCCTCTGAATTGCAAATCCCATCATGCCAGTCAGTTCTCAAACCCCTACTGCACACATATTTTCTTTAATCCATAAATATATAACAACTTTCACACTTTTATTATTCATCCAGTCTTTCTGTTGTTGTTCTCATATCATTGCCTTTGATCTGTTTTGCACAGATGCTTCTTACAGAATTATTTGTTTATAATTATGAAATCCCTGACTTCCTTGTAAACTCTCAGTAAGAGGCAAGCTCACTATTTCATTTTAAATCTTTAGAAAAATTTCATAAACAGACATAGATCTCCAAAAGGGAAGGAAAAAGGAATAGACTTTTATATGGAGCCAGGCAGTATTCTAAGTGATTTACAAATATTATCTCATTTCAGTGCCATAATAACTCTTTCCTCTCTGTCTCTCTGTTGTTCAGAAACAGTCACATTCAATTCTTCACGATCCCATTTGAGGTTTTCTTGGAAAAGGAACTCAGGGAGTTTGCCATTTCTTTCTCCAGCTCATTTTACAGATGAGAAAACTGAGGCAAATAGGATTGTGATTTTCCCAGGGTTACATAGCTGGTAAGTGTCTCAGACCAAATTGGAACTCAGGATATGGGTGATGTATTTATTCTCATTTTATATGAAGAAACTGAGGCAATAGAATTAAATGACTTGACCAGGGTTACATAGTAAGTGTGTGAAGGCATACTTGAACTCAAGTCTTCCTGTCCCCAGGTCCTATCCACTAAGCTAGCATCTACTAGCTGTTCAACTATACATATTAAAAAATGTGGAGTCCATCACTCTCTCTGAACTAGGGGGCTCATGCCTTGTATGCTATTCTCTGTTGGCAGAAGATCCAATTACAGTGAAGTTAACAACTATCTCAGCTATCTCTTTCTTCATTCTAATGGAGAGATTAGACTCAACAAAACAATGCCTCTTTGAGGGGTTTAAGTTTTGCAGCTCTGTTTAATATAAAATAATGGTACCAGTTTTTTGATGAAGTCTTCTCCAATCTATCTCCCTAGCTAAAAGTGATTTTTCCCCTCTTAAAATTTCCAGTCTATCCTCCTGACTTATTTATGATACTTCTCACATTTTCTACTTGTAGAAATTTCTTTACTTTTTAATACTGGTGAGCCTGTGTGTTCCTTGAGATGCCATTTCAAAACTTTTTTATCCTCAGAACCTTGCACAATGACTGGAACAAAGCAAGCACTCAAGAAATGTATTTTTTGAATTAAAATGAAAATCAATAAAGTTTTTTTCCTTGGAGAAAACAAGAGGCAAAATTTCATCAATTTTTGTGACATAGGGAAAACAATTCATTTTCTATGACCTTCTAGATAGTTTATTAATTTACTAGATAATAATCCTGTCTGAAGCAGAGTTTTAGTATCAACAGTCTTTTTAGACAGAAAAGCACTAAGTTTAAAGTACTAACATTCATATATTATTTCACTATATTTATGTCGTGGTTTTTCCATGCAAGTTAAAAGTCATTGTTATTTTTCCTTCAGTTACACTTTCTTAAAAGATGCACAAGCTAAACTTTAAACAGACAATCATCTCAGCATTCAAGGAGCTTTGTAAATACTAAAGAAGTAGCTGAGGTGGAAGTTTGAGAATGAGGATGAATACTTTTGACAGCCAGCAAAGAGCAATCTTAATCCAACTCCCAAGTGAACGTTTAGGGTCAGAAGACGAATGTACCTGTTCATATTCTACTTTTATTAATTACTTTTGGATGTTGGAGATGTGCTTGGCATTAGACTAGCCTGAGAAACAGAATAACACATTCTTGCCCTCGAGGAATTATGGTCTAAATGAGATGAGCCAAAGTAAGCTTCATTATCATCAAAACCCTCCCTTCTAGCATGTAATAAAATTTAACACTGTAAAGTAAGGAGAGAAACCAGCAAAATGACATAATAAATAGAGAGGATGATCCCAGGGGAGAAGGAGTACATCCATCTGTATGTTATTGAAGGAGAAAGAGGAAATAACACCTGAATAATGTAGGAGAAAGCTAGCTAAGGAAACATTAGAAATTGTACATTTTTCAGATGCTAGATCTCCTGTTGGCACAAGCCCTGCTGACAAGTTAAATGGTGCAGTCCTTTTGAGTTCATACCACAGTGACACTGTCTTTAGTGGACTATGAAGTGACTGTGAATTAAGTCAAGTTTCATCAGACAGATACAAAACCAACAGTTCTTCATTGCCAACATGCTGTCTTAGTGCTAATAGGAGACAACAAAACATTGAATGTTTTTGGATTTTTTCTGAGTAGTGCTTCTGTCCTTTTCCCTCTCTGGCTTGTTTTAAAAATCTCTTTTATGTATATAGCTTGAATATCCTATGCTTCCTATCTTTTCTTACCAAAACAAACCTATAGTACAAAAGTAATAAGAAAAGTAGATGGAATTAGGCTTCAAAATTAACATAAACTGTTTGTATCTCCTGAAGAAGCACTTTAAACTAGCTAAATACTTATGGAAGCCTCATGAGAATAAATGCCATGTGATCAAATACATACATACATACATATATATATATATATATATATATATATATATATAATATCTTGGATGTCACCATTTGATAACCCCTATCACCATAAATAGATATTTATAAAGTGACATATTCAAGTCTGAGTTTCAGTTGATATGGGTTAGACTGATTAATTAGAGAAAGTACAACAAAATTTGAACAAGACTTTTGATATACTTTCTCATGAGATTCCTAGGGACATGAAAGAAATGTATGGACTAAATGATTTAGTGGTTGGATGTTTTCAAAGGGGGCTGAAAAATCATAGTCTAGAATATTGGCTAAATACAGTAATGGAATATTATTCCAGCATGAAAAAATAATGACTATGAAGAATTCAGAGAAGTATGTAAAAACATATGAAAGGATATAGAATGAAATAAGCAGAACAACAAAAAAAGAGAAAAGTTTAATGACTTCAATAATATAATGGAAAGATAACTACTTAGAAGTATTTTTTTAGGCATCGAGGTGATGGTAGTGCAATACCAGAGCTCTCTGGTCCTAGAGTCAGGAAAACCTCAGTTCAAATCTTGCCTCTGACTATTACTAGTAATGTGATACTGGATGTGTCATTAAATATCTATTTGCTTTATTTTCCTGTTTGCATAAATTTTCAAAATTTGTTTTCCAAATTTTGCAAAAATAGTCATGTTCCAAGGCCTCTATAAGTATTAAATGAAATCGTATTTGTAAAGCACTTAATTCTTTATAAATGCTTTTTCCCTTTTCTCCTTCCCTCTTTTTCCTATACCCCTGATATTTTGTTTCCTGTTTGGCAAATATTTGATATTTAAACATGTGTGTACTTGTTGCTTTTCCCTAGTAAGTTTAAATCCCTGACGGGCAGGGAAAGTCTTCATTTTTGTCTTTATATTCTCAGTATCTAGTACAGTGCCTGACATGTAGGAGTACTGAAGTAAATCCTCATTATTGAATGAAAATCTTACAACTCACATCTAGTCTTTAATCACTTACAAGGAAGGAAGAAAACAAGAATTTATTCTTCTCCTATGTGCCAGACACTATTCTGAGCATCATATAAATATTATCTCATTTGATTCTCACAATAACCCTCAGAGACAAGTGCTGTTATTATCTCCTTTTTTACAGTTAAGGAAATTAAGGCAGATTGAAGTTATTTGACTTGCTCAAGATCACCTAGCCAGGGGCAACTAGGTGACACAGTGGATAGATGACTGGCCCCAGAGTCAGGAGGACCTGTGTTCAAATCCAGACTCAGGCACTTAATAATTACTCTGTGACCTTGGGCCAATCACTTAACCCCATTGCCTTGCAACCCCCTCCCCCTCCCAAAAAAAGATTACCTGGGCAGTTAGTGTCTGAAACTAGATTTACTCAGGTCTTCCTGAATCTAAGCCCAGCACTATCATCATTCTCTCTAGGACTTTAATAGGTAACTTCATTAACAATTGACTAAAAGATAAAATAGCAATTCATATCACATAAAATTAAAAAGTATTTGCAGAAACAAAATCTAAGCAGCTAGAATTAGAAAGGAAATATAAACTGGTAAAAAAAAATTTTTGTAACAAATTTTCTTGAGAAAATTTTGCTATCCAAGGAAAAATTTTGCTATCCAAGAGATGTTACACAATAGATGATTAAAACAGGCAAAGAATGTAAACAGACATTTCTCTCTCTCTCTCTCTCTCTCTCTCTCTCTCTCTCTCTCTCTATACATATATATATATATATATGTATATATAATATACAAAAGATATCAATAAGAATACTTTTAAAATGTCCAAAATCAATAATAATAGGAAAAATTCTAATTGAATAAACTTTGAGAATCTATTTTATTCCTATGAGATAGGCAAAAATGACAAAGGGAAAAAGACAATTGTTGGTGGGACTATGGGAAGGCACATACACAATATACTGTTGGTGGAGCTGTGAATTCATCCAATTCTCAAAAGGAATTTGGAGCTGCCAAAAAGTTATTAAAGTGTTCATATTCTTTGACCCTTCAATACCACATTTTGTCATAAAGTTCCCTCCCCATGAGATTGGGGATATAGGGAAAGTTAACATGCATTTATAGTAGCACCACTTATAGTGAAGAATTGAAACTATAGGAGTGCCTTTTCAATTGGGGAATGACTGACCAAATTATTGTATAAGAATATAATGGATTTTAATTTTGTTATAAGAAATTATCAAAGGAATAGTTTCAGAGAAATCTGATAAATTTTGTATGAACTGATGCAGAAGGAAATGGTTAGAACCACAAATGCTTGTATAATGAGTACAATACAGGAAAAACAAGTTTGAAATGCAAATAACTAGTAATGGTTATAGAGTATTGATAATGAAGAATTTTCCTCAACTTTTAGTAAAGAGGAGCATAACAAGAATTCATTTATGAAAACTACCAATATATGGCTTTGCTTTGCTTGACTGATCTTATTTGTTATGAAGTAGGGCTTTCCTTTTTGGGAAGGTGTGTGTAAATATGCATGTATGAGGGTAATGATGGGGATTGATACTAATTTGAAAACAGAAGAAAAATTAAAGAGCATCTATAAAACAACAAATACATACAAATGATATTAAAAGGATGTTCCAAAGAGGTCAGAGCTAAAGAGGCTGGTGTTGCCATTATCAAGTTAATTTTAATAAATACTCTGAAAAAACCCAAGTCTCTCATAACAGAGATTCATGGTTTCATATATAATCCTTTTTTATTATTCTTTCTAGGTGGAAGTGTTCATATATGCTCATAATTTAAAAAGAAAATTTTAAAAATGCTAAGCTGATTTATTGTTGAATAGGTACTCACTTTTTTAAAAAAAGCAAAATGAGAGAATCAAAATATGGGATGAAAAAGAGAGAGAGAATAATTGGAGTAGGTAAGAAATATAACAAATTTAGTTAGTTGCTATAAGTAATGTCTCATAGTGGTTAGAGGGGCAGACTTAGAGTCAGGGAGGGACCACTCCTGTCTCTAGCAATAAATGATTGTTCAACTTTGAATATGTCTCATAAACCTCTCTAATATCAGTTTCTACATCTAAAAAATTGGAATAAATCAGTTGTAGAGGTTATCTTAAGAGAACTTTGGTGAAACTTAAGTTAGATAATTGTATGTAAAGCAATTTATAAGTTGGAAAGTATCATATGAGACCTCAAACATCAGATAACTTCAAGCTGACACTCTGCACACCCCCGATTCAAGACTTATGAACATTTATTCACTGAATATCTTCTATTCATGCATGGGAAGTTTTGAACACAGAAAGTCTAAAGATCTTGTCCAGGCTCTCCAAGAACGAGTGTTCTAGAGTGAGGTAATGCTTAGACATGGAAGAACCAGATTCCAATCCTGTCTTGTACACTTGTTCTCTGATTCTAGGGAAGTTATTTAAGGTCTCTGAGCTTCATAGTATCATAGGATAATACATGTAGAGTCAAAAAAGGACCAAAGAGGTAATTTAGTTTATATTAATGATGTGAAACTGAGGTCTGGTAGTAAATGGTAGAGACAGAATTTGAACTCAAGTCCCATGAATCTGTGTTTCATTTCTCTGAGTTCTGAATTCTTTGAATCATGCCACACACGTATCCTTCTTCTCTAGTAAGTATCTGGCAGTGTATTGGATAGAGTGAGGGACCTGGAATCAGGAAGATCTGAGTTCAAATTTGCTTTAGATATTCACTAGCTGTGTGACCCTGAGCAAGTCACTTAACCCCTGCCTCAGTTTCCTCAACTGTAAAATGCAGATAATAATGACACCTACCTCCAGGATTATTGTGAGAACCAAATGAGACAATTGTTATCTTGTCTGGCACAAGGTAGGCATTATATAAGTGACTACTTCCTTATTTATCTGATAAGGAAAAGAATAATTGTGCTTATTCACTGGTTTGTCAAAAGGATCAGATGAAATAATGGATGTAAAGTTCTATATAAAAGTCAGTAATTATTTGTGATCCTTTAGTGTTTTCTCTCTGCCAGTCTTAGGTCTGGTGTTTCTGCTACTTTGAGCAAAGAATAATAGGGAGAAGAATACCTGTTAGAGGTAAGAAGCGTAAAGGAAGCTTTGTGCTTTGCTGCCTTATAATTGGATTTCTTTGAACTTTCTGCTGCATCCCAGTGGTGTTTATAACTTATTGGTTGTAGTCACTTCATGTTTTAGAAGCTGTCATGTGCATTGATTTCCACTTTTGCACAATTGATTTTTGCTTCTGCACCCTTCTTGGTACCTTTGTATGTGGACAGGCATCATGATGTGCAGTGAGTGTCTAAGAATTGTCTCTGAGAGGTCAGGAGGATTCCTGAAGGAAAGACTTTATTTGTCAATGAAGTTATCAAATACTACATGGTCAGCTTGTTATGTAAGGCAATATTAATAGATCTGAGCTTACCCCATCTAGGTTTTTCATCTTGCATACAATTTTGGTTTTAAGTAGGTAAAAGTGCATGTTATCACTTATTAATTTTTTAAAAACTTCAAATTTTAAACCTTGAAGAAACTTGATTTCAGGTTGTCTAAGAATCTTGTCAAAAAGATTTTGTGCTCAGGAAAAGAAAAGTAAAAGACGTGTAGGTCTTCCCATAATTTACTGGTAAAGAATTGCCAGCACTGAATATGGATTAGTAAGTACGATGTAGGCAATTTCTTTGATAAAAATGACATCTCCAAATTCAGGAGTTTAATTTATTTTCATATGGGATTTACTGCTTTTCCCTCACTATCTTCGATGCTCTGAAAGCAAGGTCTATTAATTCTCAAAATGTCAACATGCCAAAAGAAATATGAAAGCATTTCTCCCTTTCCTTTCTAAAGTGATTACTGCAAAGCTTCAAGATCCAGACATAGACTCTTGACTATGCTGTGTGTTTCCATTTAAAATGCTTCAAATTATCTTTCTAGTTTTCTTTCGAATCCGACACTCTTTTACTAGTGTTATTATCTTGTCAATTGAATGGAAAAGATGTAACCAATCACTAGAGAGATTTTAAATGTGAGCTCCTGATTTCAGGCTGGAGGAGACACAGGGCTAACAGCTGATTTATCAAGAATGGTCAGGCTCCTAAAATCTGTTGGAGTGAAAAACTGCAAGATAACTGTGCCCAATCACTTTGTATAGTATGGTTCAGGGGACTTGGGGAAATCAGTCAGGCATCACTATACCTATCCATAATTAATTATTGATTTCCTGTTTTGTGAGTGCAATGATGGCAAGATCTAATGTAATGAATAAAATAGCTGTGAGAAAAGTGAGCACTGAGTGAGACAAGGCATGAAGGGCATGACTCTTGATGTTCCTGAGTTCATTATTCATTTGCTGAAGGTTCTGTGCAACCAAATAGTCTATCTTCCCAAACAATGAAATCAGAGACATTTAAAGAATAGTTTTATTTTCTATTTCTCTCATAAAAATGGTTATTGAAAATCTATTGACTCCATCCAAGAAAATGTGAAAGGCCTTATTTTTTTTTAAGAGGTGGAAAATGAGCTTGGATTCACTGGGAAAAGAACTAATTTTTGTAGATTCTAAGCATACATTACTTCTTTTGATCCTCACAACAAGAGAGTGTGATTCAATGGTTAAAGTGTTGACTTTTTAGCCAGATAGACCTGGATTTGAATTCCATCTCCTGCACTTAATAACTCCTCTCTGAGCTTCTGTTTACTCAAGTATATGATGAGGACAATAAGAGTACTGACTTCACAGTTACAGTTATCAAGGGAATAAAATGAAATGACCTATGCAAATCATTTTGTAAACTTTAAATTGTTATGTAAACAATGGATATTATTATTGTTTTATTTTCCCCAATAGATAAATGGTCAAAGGATATGAATAGACAGTTTTCAAATGAAGAAATTAAAACTACATACAATCATATGAAAAAATGCTCCAAATCATTATTGATTAGAGAAATACAAATTAAAATAACTCTGAGGTATCACCTCACACCTATCAAATTGGCTAAGATGACAAAAAGAGAAAATGATCAATGTTGGAGAGGTTGTAAGAGGATTGGGCCATTGATGCATGTTGGTGGAGTTGTGAATTGATTCAAACATTCTGGAGAACAATATGGAACTATGACTAAAGAGTAATAATAGTGTTCATACCCTCAACTCAGCAATTCCAATTCTAAGGCCTATACCCAGAAGAAATCATAAAAAAATGTGAAAAGTCCCATGTTCCAAAATATTCATAGCAACTCTTTTTGTAGTGGCAAAGAATTGGAAATTGAGGTGATGCCCATCAATTGGCGAATGGTTAAACAAGTTATGGTACATGAATATTATGGAATATTATTGTTCTTTAAGAAGCCCCAAATGGTTGGACTTTAGAGAAGCATGGAATGAGTTATAGGATCTGATGCTGAGCAAAGGGAGAAGAACCAAGAGAATAATTTACACATTAACAACAAAATTGTGAGATGATCAATCCTGATGGATGCAGCTACTCTCAGCAGTTCAGGGAACTAGGGACAACCCTATTAGACTGGCTGTGGACAATGTTTCCTTATCCAAAGGAAAATAAAGCAAAACAAAAACAAAACAAAACAAAGCAAAATCCTTCAGAATCTAATGAACACCACATTCACTTTTATAAAAAAATCTCATGTATTTCTTTCCTTTAATCCTAATTCCTCATACCAAAAATAACTAATCTGTAGACATGTTTAACACAAATTTTTATGTACAATATTACCCCCAACTGTTCTCCACTGAGGGGAGTGGGAGTGGGAAGGGAAGGTGAAAGGAAATTTTGTAACTTTAAAGTATACATG